>NC_135955.1:84447641-84775141 GCF_053455715.1 Rhinoraja longicauda
GTAAAGTTGTCCCTAGTGCATGCAGGATAGTGTTAATGTGCAGGGATTGCTGGTCGGTGCGCCGAACGGCCTGCTTCAGTGCTGTATCTCTGAACTAAATGCACCTTTCCAAAAAAGATGTTGTGCCTCTATCACCTTCTCTGGAAGCTTGTTCCATATACCCATCACTTTCTATGTGAAAAACCTGTCCCTCAGATCACCCTTAAATCTTTTCCCTCTCAGGTTAAACTTATATCATCTATTTTCAGACAACTGTATCCTGGGAAGAAGATTGTGGCTATCTACTCGAAGCGCCAAATGGCACCTATTTTCTATGTTTACCCTATTTATGCCCCTTAATTTTCTAATTTTCATTAAGGTCATCCCTCAGAGTCCTTTGTTCCCATGAACAAACTGCTTTAAAAAGTGCTTTATCTTGCATTAAACGTTATTCCCTTATCATGTACATTGTAAATGGCTCGCCTGTAATTATGTATGGTCGTTCCGCTGACTGGATAACAGGCGACAAAAGCTTTTCACTGCACCTTGATACACATGACAATAAACCAAACTGAACTGAATAAACTAAACTAAACTTAAACCAGTCCCAGCCTATCCAATCGTTCCTTTTAACTCAAGCTATTCACATGCTTTTAATAGCTATATGACCACAACAGTACACATGCAGACACATATGCACTTGGCAAACAGAGATTCATACACAGTGACACAGTCACTTACACATTGTGTGTGCGTGCATACGTGTCTGTGTACCCATGTGACCATCCCTGTGTCAATGTCCTGCTGTGAACTTTCCATTCCCAGAAGTAACAAACTGATCCCTCTTTCGGAAGTTGCCTGAGCAACATAATGAACTGGCTGAGGGAAAGGGCCTCAACTGGCTTATGATACCAGAATTCCCTAAAAATGAATTTGAGCTCAAAGCCATCCTCTATCCAGATTAATAATTTAACTGCTTGCAAGAGGAAAGCTTTCGAGTGTCACCATTCACAATATTATGAAAGGGCTTTTCACAGTAGTATGTTTCAATAGATCTGTGAGGAAATATATACATGCTATGGGGCAAAAATCACCCAATGCCATGTTTCAACTCCAGCCCCCATTGCCACTACTACCCACAGTGACTCTGCAAGATCCTAGTGCTAAACTTTTGACTATTGATTGAACTCAAATACAAAGCCGATCGTCGAACCGGTCAAAAGAACACTTAAAAGTGTTTTAAAAATAGCGAGCAAGACACTGGATTCTTTGCAAAGGTACAAAGGAACATCAGCGACAGCAAGAAGTGAGTGAACATGAGGGCACAGTGGAGACAGCGAAAAACAAAGAGACACCAGCAGTAATAAGGGGGCAGAGATACCAAGGTTTCTGAGTAAAGTAAGGGACTTCAAAAGACAACGAGGAACAAGAGTACAGTGAGAAAGTAGAAAGGCAGAGAGGATGATAAATGAACAAGACAGCTCTGAAGATAGAGATTGTTTTGGCCCAATAGGATAAAAGTAGTGCAGGAGTGAAAAGGCAAAGAAGCAACACACCAATGGGAAGCACTGAAAGTTCCAAAAGGCCTGAATTTTAAAATAGTGCTTTCAGCTGCAGGCGATTGAAAACATGTTTAACTTGGAAAGGGAAAACTGCAGACCAAAAGGAATTCTACTTGAACTGGGATAACAATATCAAGCATTCCCAGATTAATAAATTTACAAGCCAATGTACAAAATGAATTGTGCACCAATGCGAGTATTCTAAATAGATATGATTTTCAACTCAAAATTAGAAGAATGTCAGAGAAAGGGAAATTCATGAAGAATTAGAGTGGTATAATGGCACAGGTGGGTACTGGCTCAGTGCCAGAGACCCAGCTTTGATCCAGATTCCGGTGCTGTCAGTCTGCATGTTCTCTCATGGGATTCCTCCAAATGCTCGGTTTCCCCCCACATTTCCAAAGACGTGCAAGTTTGTAAGTTAATTGGTCTCTGTAAATCGCCCTCTGTATGTAGGGAGTGGATGTGAAAGTGGGATAACAGAACTAGTATGAACGGGAGACTGATGGTGGGCCGAAGGGCCTGTTTCCTTGCTGTATCATTCAAATCAACTTTATTCCCCTTAACATTTTCCCCCCAAAAAAAAATTCACTACGTTGGTACATGTGACGATAAGGAACCCATCGATTCTCAGCGGCTAAACGATTATTTCCTCTGTTCCCTTGAAGACTAGGTTACATTTTTTGTTAGCTGAACAGATTCATAACCATTATATTCAACACAAATATTAAATTAATTCATTAGAGCATTACAATGACACAACAGCTTGGTGTACAATCGTTTTGTCACTGTGACACAACAAATAATTCACCAAAGAGCAGTTAAGCACAGGTAGAGAATGTAATTCTGCACCTGCTAGTCTGTGCCACGTCATAAAATGGATTTAACTTGCTTACATATTTCAAGCAATCTACTTGAATTTTTTGGAAATAAAAACTCGGTAGGCAATAGGAAAACGAAACTGATGAGTAATGCAAATAGTCTAATCTGGGGGTCTTGTGGAGTCTCACGGGGAACATCTGTTAACACATTTGCAAAAAATATAATTGAAAGCAGTCTGTGTGGGTTATAAAATATGTTGATGGGATAAGAGGACAAGTAAAGGTAAACACTTTTAGACTAATTGTTCAATTAAAAATGAGACTTACCTACTTCTATTCCAAGCCCAAATGACAAAAGCAGATGTGTTTTAATGTAGAATATATTAAAGCAATGAGTTCTTAAAATAATCAAAAACTGAAATATGGGAAACATTTGTGTTCATCAATAGCCAGGAAAATTAGACTGATTTATCCCTGTTTTTCAATTCATATCACGTATGAAAATCATTTTGCCCATTTTGAAATTATTGCACTCATTGGAAAAATTTGACTCAGGTAATTCTGATCGTAATTTATCCAAGCACGACTTTCATTTCCCCATTGCAATTTGCACTCGATGACATCAGCCTAGTTCAGTTTATTATTGTCACTTGTGACAGTGAATACCTTTTTGTTGCATGCTATCTGGTCATCGAAAAGACTATAAGTGATTATGTGTACACACACACACACACACACACACACACACACACAGGATAAAGGGTATAACATTTAGTGCAAGGTAAAGTCCAGTAAAGTCCGATTAAAGATAGTTCAAAGGTCTCCAATGAGTTAGATAGGAGGTCAGGACCACACTCCAGCTGGTGAGAGGATGGTTCACTTACCTGATGACTGCTAGGAAGAATCTGTCCCTTGAATCTGGAGGTATGCATTTTCAAACATATGTATGAATGCATAATCAACATTTATAACTTACCAACAAAAATAGGATCAAAGTCACAACAAACGACCATCATTATTCACTCCCTGTTATACAAAGAACTAATTATGCAGAAAATCAAGAAACATACTTGATTTCAAGGGTCGAGACCCTTCTTCAGACTGATTTCAAGGGACTGTGCTGGGACACTGATACATGTCCATTGAATTCCCTGTACTCATGCCGTTATACTACCCTTAGATTACATCCTCCCATGTTCTGAATTTAAGAGAATGACCAATCCAATGTCCAGAATAAAGGGCCACAAGACATGGAATTATATCACTTAAAGCCATCGACAGTGGCTCTTGCATTACGAAATGCTTGATCAAATTTCCAAAGTGACATGAAAGAATCTAGAAATGATTGTTATTGTGTTTTCTGCAAGCTCTTCAGCGGTTCGTCTGCAGAGCGCAGAGGATCATTGGGACACAGCTGCCAGCTCTGGAGGACATCTACAACGCACGCTGCCTCAGGAAAGCCACCAGCATCTACAAGGACTCCACACACCCATGCCACCGACAGTTTGAATTACTTCCATCTGGCAGACAATACAAGGCCTTCTACCCCCGCACCTCCAGACTAAGGAACAGCTTCATCCCTAGAGTTATAGCTGCTCTGAATCAGTCCATCTGAGAGCCCGCCATGATCTGTCTCTGCCGCCAGAGTCATCCGGCACAACTGACCCCTGGATGAACCTTTATTTGCACTTTACCTTGTTCCCCCTTTTCTTTTTCCTCCCCCCCCTCCCCCAACCTTGTTGTTTACATGTTCGCCGTTATTTATTTAAATATTTGATTTGATAGCATCGATATGGAAGCGACAATCAAAATCTCGTCGTACTTGTACAATGACAATAAAGGATATTGTATTGTATTGTATTTTAATTGTGTAGCACCAACATTTAAAAAAATTAACAATTGTATTTTTAAGCCATAGAGTCATACAGCGTGGAAACAGGCCCTTCGGCCTGGCAGTTTTAGAAAATACTAGACCGTGGACCCGTTGGGCCCAAACCTCTCCTGCATTGGTGCAGCACCCTCTCCTTCCCCACTCCTCCCCCCTCCTCCTCCACTCCATCCCCCTCAACCCCCTTTATCCTCCATCCTCCCTCCCTAGGTGATAGATTTAAACTTTAAAATGTGAATAACTTTAAAAATATAACACCGATTTCAATGAAACTTCTTCCGTTAGCATCAAAGGGACGACGGTGAGTAAGGTGGGCCTAAAATTGTCACGTTATCGTGTACCGTTTTGGCTGTAGTTCGGGAACAAACAAACAAACAAGAGTTTTAGTATATAAATATGACTCGAGAGGGAGGGTAAGCAGTCAGAAGTTGTTGTACACATTGGTACCAATGACATATGTTGGAAAATGGATGTGAAGCAGCAAAATGAATTTAGGGGGTTAGGAATGACGTTAAAAAGTAAGACCTCAAGAGTTGTAATCTCCGGATTACTCCCAGTGCCATGTGCTCGCGAGGGTACAAATGGGATAGACTGCCAGAATGCGTGGTTGAAGAGGTGGCACATTGGCAAGAAATTAACAATTCTGGATTGTTTTTCAATCATACGAGAGACAGGTTGCATTGAACTGGCCGGAGAACAAATAGCCTGGCAGAGAGAGCTGCAAATAATTTTCAGAACACTTGAAACTAGAGTGGCAGGGTGATTAGAAAGGAGGTAGATAGGAAGTTGAGGGATAATACTATACTCAATGGGCATACGATTAGCAGACAGGACATACAGGAGCATGGCAGATGAAGAGGAAAGACTGATGATTTAAACTGCATTTATTTCAATGCATGCGGTTTAACAGATAAGGCAGACAATATCAGGGCACGGATTGGCACAGAGGTCTGGGATATTATAGCCATAACTGAAACACATAGAAACATGGCTAATAGAAGGCAGGATTAATAGTTCAATGTTCCAGGTTACAGATGCTATGCACACGATAAAGATACAGAGAATAGAGAAGTGGAGCAAGATTGTATTTTTCAAAGCACAACTACAGTGCTTCGAGAGGATATTCTTGGGGTATTGTCGGGTGAGATTATCCTGATAGAATTTAGAAGCAGGAAGGAAATTATCACTTTGATGGGACTGTTTTAGAGCAGCAGATGTACAGGGAGAATGCAGATATAGTGCCCTCCATAATGTTTGGGACAAAGACCCATCATTTATTTATTTGCCTCTGTACTCCACAATTTGAGATTTGTGATAGATATAAAATCACATGTGGTTAAAGAGCACATTGTCAGATTTTATTAAAGGATATTTTTATACATTTTGGTTTCACCATGTAGAAATTACAGCTGTGTTTGTACATAGCCCCCCATTTCAGGGCACCATAATGTTTGGGGCACATGGCTTCACAGGCATTTGTAATTGCTCAGGTGTATTTAATTGCCTACTTAATGCAGGAATAAGAGCTCTCTTTGCACCTAGTCTTTCCTCCAGTCTTGTCATCACCTTTGGAAACTTTCTTTCGCTGTTTATCAACATGAGGATCAAAGTTGTGCCAATGAAAGTCAAAGAAGACATTATGAGACTGAGAAACAAGAATAAAACTGTTAGAGACATCAGCCAAACCTTAGGCTTACCAAAATCAACTGCTTAGAACATCATTAAAAAGAAAGAGAGCACTGGTGAGCTTACTAATCGCAAAGGGACTGGCAGGCCAAGGAAGACCTCCACAGCTGATGACAGAAGAATTCTCTCTATCATAAAGAAAAATCCCAAACACCTGTCCGACAGATCAGAAACACTCTTTAGGAGTCAGGTGTGGATTTGTCAATGACCACTGTCTGCCGAAGACTTCATGAACAGAAATACAGAGGCTACACTGCAAGATGCAAACCACTGGTTAGCCGCAAAAATAGGATGGCCAGGTTACAGTTTGCCAAGAAGTACTTAAAAGAGCAACCACAGTTCTGGGAAAAGGTTGTGGACAGATGAGATGAAGATTAACTTATACCAGAGTGATGGCAAGAACAAAGTATGGAGAAGAGAAGGAACTGCCCAAGATCCAAAGCATGGGGGTAGGGGTATTATGGCCTGGGCATGTATGGCTGTTGAAGGTACTGGCTCACTTATCTTCATTGATAATACAAATGCTGATGGTAGTGGCATAATGAATTCTGAAGTGTATAGACACATCCTATCTGCTCAAGTTCAAACAAATGCCTCAAAACTCATTGGTCGGCGGCTCATTCTACAGCAAGACAATGATCCCAAACATACTGCTAAAGCAACAAAGGAGTTTCTCAAAGCTAAAAAATGGCCAATTCTTGAGTGGCCAAGTCAATCACCCGATCTGAACCCAATTGAGCATGCCTTTTATATGCTGAAGAGAAAACTGAAGGGGACTAGCCCCCAAAACAAGCATAAGCTAAAGATGGCTGCAATTCAGGCCTGGCAGAGCATCACCAGAGAAGACACCCAGCAGCTGGTGATGTCCATGAATCGCAGACTTCAAGCAGTCATTGCATGCAAAGGATATGCAACAAAATACTAAACATAACAACTTTCATTTACATGACATTGCTGTGTCCCAAACATTATGGTGCCCTGAAATGGGGGGACTATGTATAAACACTGCTGTAATTTCTACATGGTGAAACCAAAATGTATAAAAATGGCCTTTATTAAAATCTGACAATGTGCACATGTGATTTTTTTTCTATTACAAATCTCAAATTGTGGAGTGCAGAGGCAAATAAATACATGATGGGTCTTTGTCCCAAACATTATTGAGGGCACTGTACCTTCAGAATAACAGGGCAGTATTAGTTGAGAATTCAACTTCCCAAATATTGCCGACATCTCCGCTAACATTATTTGAAGAGGGCAGCAAGGACAACCCAGGGAATTACAGGGCTAATGAGCCTGACATCAGTGATGGGAAAGTTATTGAAGGGAATTCTTAGGGACAAGATCTACCAGCATTTGGACAGGCATGCACTAATTAGAGATATAGTGTGTCTTTGTGTATCAGAAATCGGTTATCAAGAATCTGGTAAAATGATTTGAGGAGGTGTTTTGATGCGGGCAGAGCATAGGCTTTGTCTATTTGACTTTCGCAAAGCGTTTGACCGAGACCCATGTGGTAGGCTTGTCTGGAAGATTAGATCAAATGGAAATGAGGGCGAGCTAGCTGCTTGGATACAACACGAGCTTGAAGGAAGGAGTCAAAGGGTAAACATAGAAAATAGATGCAGGAGTAGGCCATTTGCCCCATCGAGCCAGCACCGCCATTCAATATGATCATGGCTGATCATTCAAAAGCAATACCCCATTCCTACTTTTTTTCCCATATCCCTTGATTCCCTTAGCCCTAAGAGCTAAATCTAACTCTCTCTTGAAAACATCCAGTGAACTGGCCTCCACTGGTCAAAGTGAGAAACTGCTGAACAACACTCATTAAAATTCACTGAAGACTAAGTGGTTTCACCAACCAGGGATGTAGGATTCAAACATTAATTAGTACAGCCGATGTTCTTTGCTATGCTGAATAATACCTGAACATCAAAACAAGTGGGATTGAAGATTAAGCCGAGGATCTGCAACAATATCCCCAGACTGCTGGAAGCCCATGATAAATTATTTTCTACAGACCTTCACAACAATTCCCTGGGGAATCTCCGAAAAGCCTTCCGGCTAATAAAACAAGATTTGCATCAAAAGACAAATACAAAACCTCTTGTATAAATGATTAATAAGAGATCTTGGAAATTGCTTGGGCATGAGATTCAAGAATCTCAGATGCTTGGAAGGAAATCATGAAAGTGGGCAATTTAAAAATCACTGTACAATCATCATGTTTATTTTCATATGAACTACAAGGTAGTATTCCCTCAACTTTTATTTTGTTCTGGTTACCCTGCCAATTATTCTGGTTTCCAGCCAATTATTCTGCCATTCCAGGTTGTTGCCTTTCCGAAATGGCTTGGAAAATTCAAATATCCTTGAAGACAAAGCTTCTCTTTGCTGTTCAAGAAATATTTAAGGCATTTACTTGACATTGAAATATTATTAGAAACCAGCAGTAACTAGGGTTATTTGGCTTAGTTATGAGCAGATGGATTTTGCATTAATTTATTTTATTACAACTACATTTATGTTTGCTTTAACAGTATATTACATCAAAGAACCTGTTCAAGCACATGGCGCTAAAATGTCTGCAAGAAGTCGAGCTTATGCAGAATTGTATTTGCAGGTGACACCTCTGCAATATATACTATTTAAAAGCCATGTGGTTTGTAGGTCCTTCTCCATTAGAGAGGAAAATTAATTTAATGTCTTGATCTTAATTGCCATGAGAATAGCAATTTATAATTTGTTTGGTTTGACTTTAGCTCATTACAATGACTTAAAATCACTATTTGTCTAAACATTTAATTGATGTTAATTTACTTTATGTACTTGCGACTGCAAATGCATTCAAGTTGCATTTATGGTCAAGTACACATTATCTTAAATATCACAATAATCAGACCTTATCGAGAGTAGAAAATTTGGTTGCAGATATACTCGAGAACCCTTAGAAGGGGCCAATAAACAGCTACAGGCGACTTCAATAGAACATAGAGGTGACAGGGGGAAAGTTTAATGGAGATGTGGAGGGCAAGTTTTTTTTCCCCACACAGAGAGTGGTGGGGACCTGGAACGCATTGGTGGTGGTGGAGTGGTATACAATAGTGGCATTTAAGATGCTTTTAGATAGGCACATTGGTGCAAAATTAGGGAGATGTGGATCATATACTGACAGACAAGATCAATTTAACTTGGCATCATGTTTGGCACAAACATTGTGGGCTGAAGGGCTGGTTCCTGTGCTGAACTATTTTATATCATAAACATGTGCAATAACATTTTAACAATTCAATTGTTTACCTCACAATTAAAAGTTTGTGCCTGGTGTAGTTTGGGCCATAATTTAATGGCGTGATTCAGATGAATTTCACTTGTCACCCAAACAAGATTTCATTTCAGCTTCAGAGTCTATTCGGTACAGTATTGAACAGCAATATTTTCGCTGTAACCTATGTTGCAACAAGTTTGTTCAAGCTTTGTAATAGAAATGGGACAACAGCAATTTGGTTTCCTCTTCTCTACATTACACACATGTGAGCTCCATTACATAAATGGTCATTGAAATCTTGTATGCAATATTTGCATACAGAATTTCACATAGATATATCCACATATTCAGACTTTATGTGCACATTTATAAAACAGGGTCGCCATATTTCATAGAAACAAGGAACTGCAGATGGTGGTTTACAGAAGAAGACGTAGAGCGTTGGAGTAGTTCAGCAGGTCAGGCAGCATCTCAGGAAACATGGATAGTGCACAGCAAATGCAGTGCTACGATACGATAGAACCTTATTTATCCCAGGAGGGAAATTGATCTGCCAATAGTCATAAAACACAATAATAATAATAATAAACATTTATTTTATATAGCGCTTTTCCAAGTGCTCAAAGACGCTTTACAAAAACAGTCATGACATAAAAACAAACAGACGAACTATCCTATCCAGACGAACTATCACAAGATACATAAAACATGAAATTAAAGTGACGAATAGAAAGGATTTGGGATGTGCAAAGATTTGGGGGGGGGAGGGGAGTCAGTCTACCGCTCGACAGAAAGGGGAGGAGTTGTCCAGTTTGATAGCCACAGGGAAGAAGGATCGCCTGTGGCATTCTGTACTGCATCATGGTGGAACCAGTCTGTTGCTGAAGGTACTCCTCAGGTTGACTAGTGTGTCCCATGCTGAACATCCCAACACCTCACGATATGATGCGAGAAGCAGGCGGCACTGTCTGAGGGGTTGGGAGGGGGGGGGGGGGTTAAGACAGGGGCGGAATGACAACGTGCACACGCGATGAAGGACTGGCATCTTTAGTGTCTGTACTGTCATATCAATGGTAGGTTTTGCCTGGCTACTGGGGACACATTTTGTGAACCTCGCCAAGCAGAACATCTGCTGTGGGATATAGTACATCAACCAGAGATTGTCCATGAAAAAAAGCAATACAGGTTCACTTTATCATAAGGCACCTTCAAGTTTCCCAAATTAGATCATTTTCCTTTTGGAATTAAAATCAATACTTTCAAACTGAAATACCTTTCTGTATTCTGAAAAGTAGTCTGTTGACAGTGTCAGTTCATTTGCAAGCAACTATTTGTTTTTCCGAGTCTTGGGAAAAAAAGTTACCCCTATCTCATGTTGTGAGATAAATAACTTTTTCACCTACTTAGATCATAGACCAACACTGTGGTTGTGCTCTGGTGTTTGTTTAGGTGGCAATGGTTTGACTGGTCAGTGCAGAATCTTTGGCAGCCCCTCACTGAGCTTGTGTGTGGGTGGTTTAGTTTGCACTGCAGCTGCTTGTGACACACATCTACCTTTCTGTGCAGCACCCCCAATAAACCCACTGTTGTTTTAACATTTTGAAAGTTTGTTTTTTTTAAAAGAGAAAAAATAATGCAATTCATTCCATATATTATACCGTGAAATACCATTTTTAATACAGGCAGTAGATGACCTGCAATATTTTCTTCATAATAAGGCCGTGCGTAATATTTAAATGAAAATATCCTCCATGTTAATTTTAGCACAAGACCCAGTCCCCATTTAATCGTAGTTCCATTTCCTCTTACACTGGAATTGCTTCTAGGTTAAACAGGTAAATAGCAGCAGTGCGCATGATTTGTGGTCAAAAGAAAACTTATCTTACTGCTGCCTGTCCAAAAGTTATAGTTTTGAATGAAAAGGAGCTTTTCAGTTTTGGAAATTAGCCCCTAAAACAAATCCCAATATTCCATTTATGAAAAGAACAACGGAGAAAAATGGGAGACAGAACACGATTATTGCAAAATATAGTGTCACGATTCATCACAAGCGCGTACTACTCTCAACAAGTCTATTTGTAAAACAAAATAAAGTTTTGAAATAGGAATATCCCTGATAAAAGTATATAATGGCACATGTACAATATATGCACTCTCACTTCATTCCTGAAAATATCCTGGCGCCTGATGGAAATCTTTCTCAAATAAAGTTAAATTATGATATGCTTACATAAAACACGGTATCACAATAAATTGGCAAATTATTTTTCCAGAAATCCAGATGACCATTTCAATAAAGACAAAACATCCTTCACAGGAAGAAATCTGCCTTATTTACAACAGCAGATCCACAACTGAAGCAGATCCTTAAACGACTCCTCAGTTGGGATATGGGATACATAAGGATGGACAATACATTGCCAGACATGTCCACATCCCATGAATAAAAACAAAATAAAAAACAGATCCGACACTCTAGGCAAGACTCTGAATTCCGATTAACTCTCTGTTTAGAATATTGAGATACTTAGAAACATAGAAACATAGGAAATAAGTGCAGGAGTAGGCCATTCGGCCCTTTGAGCCAGCACTGCCATTCAGTAGAATCATGGCTGATCATCCAGAATCAGTACCCCGCTCCTGCTTTCTCTCCATATCCCTTGATTCCATTAGCCCCAAGAGCTATATATCCAACTCTCTCTTGAATACATCTGAGGATGCGTCCCAGCGCACCCAGAGGATGTATCTTTCACATTGAAATCTGGCTCAGCCAGTGGCACCTAGGAATAGATTGGATGACAACCAAGAATAGTTTGGTGACTACTGGAGAGACAGTTGACGGCACAGAAAGACGGCACCCGGGACAGGATGGGTTAGCACCCCAGTCTGTGTCTTTCGTGAGAAAGAAACCCAATAAGCTACGGAAAGGCCTTATGCCATCAGGCAAGAATGAAATGCTCAGAGAAGGAGAAAGAGGTGCAGCGCACAGGCCTTGAACCCGGTGAGACGCAGGAGGAGCCCGGCCAGGACTCACCCCACAGAGCCCAGTCCCTCCACGCACCAGAGTCTCCCAACCCCTGCAGAGTAGTTCTGGGCACTCACATTTCGGAGGACCTAACATGGTCCAATAACACTGCTGCGCTGGTCAAGAAGGCACAACAAAGACTGTTCTACTTAAGAACACTGAAAAAGTCTGGTCTACCCCAACAGCTGCTGACGACCTTCTGCCGCTGCACCATAGAGAGCATCCTAACACATGGCATCCCTGTGTGGTATCTCAGCTGCACGGAGGCAGAGAGGAAAGCTCTTCGGCGGGTAGTCCATAGAGCTCAGAGAGCCATCGGAACACAGCTACCAGACTTGGAGGGCATCTACAACACACGATGCCTCAGAAAAGCCACCAGCATCCACAAAGACTCTTCACACCCCTGCAACAGTCTGTTCGAACTCCTTCCATCGGGCAGACGATACAAGGCCTTCTACGCCCGCACCTCCAGACTCAGGAACAGCTTCATCCCCAGGGCCATAGCTGCTATGAACCGGTCCTGCTGAGCCGGATGGCCACAACGCATAGATCAAACTGTTACAATTGTTTCGTTTCGTTGGGTTGCTGTTGTCTAAATTACTTAAATTATTGCATCGTATGGGAGGCGCATTCCCAATCTCGTTGTACCCCTGGGTACAATGACAATAAAGATATATTGTATTGTATTGTATTGTATTGTAAGAGGACTGATCCATGGGCGGTCGCTGCTGGGATGCAAGTCGGGGCCTGATCAACCCCGGCTGGGTCGCCTGGGCGAGGGTGTCTGATGTTGTGAGACCCGAAACACCCCATGACCCCAGGTCACATCACTGAGGATGCGTTCCAGCGCATCCAGAGGATGTATCTTTCACATCACATTGAATAGATATCTAAATATATTTTAAAAATATTTTTTTGGAACAAAAAAAAACATAACCTCTAATCACACAATATTTTACAACTAATGAAATATCTTAAGTATTACTATGGTTTGTGACCGTAAGCTGTCTCGTCAAAATGAAAAAAAATTGGCAAAGGCTTTAGGACCAACAAGAAACGAAGAACAGGTGTGACCAGACTAGAAGAGTGGAGATGAGGAGAGGTAAGAGTCAGAAGGAATAATAATGGCAACCCACTGAGATTACAAGACTCTTTAATTAAGAACTATTATCATCTTGCTAGAATTTGAATTGATAAAATCAATTGAGTTCTGACGCACAAATGTTTTTAAAATGACCTTGCATGTTTTACATATTTGGGGAAAAGAAACAATACTTCTCCTGATCCTACATGTGTTGACTGGGAAATCTGATTCAAATATTATGGTTGAATTACTGTAGGAAAGAAATGTGGTCCATTTTACAGAGATTCAAGCCCACCGCTGCAAAATCAGGAGATACGGAGTAATATCGCTGTATGTTCTCCATGGTTCAGAAGCACAATTATCCATTTATACTTTGAAATATTAATGCAGACATCAGTTTAAAACCAAATTATAACTGAACATGACAATTACAACTTTAATATTGTACTATTTTTATCAGAACATTCTTAATTTGATACAGAATAATTATTTTGATACTCACTGAGATGTCTTGTGAGACCTTGTCATATGAGAAATGGAAAACTTTTTTTTCGCTGTCCTTAATAAAGTCAAAGCTGTAATTTTTTGTGTTTTCTTCCCACATTGTTAATGCTCTTCGAAGGTCTTCTACATATTTTTCTCTGTCCATTTCAGCCTCATTTGCTTCGGTTGTAATTTGATCACTCGACACTAGAAACAGAATTGGCAACTAATTATAGCAGATAACGGACTAATAAACTTTCTGTCAGAATTTTCATTTACAATTTAAGTCCAATTGCGTAAATGTTGGTGTAAAACAGTATCTCTAGTTCATAGAGTCATAGAGTCATGACCTCCCAACTTCTATACTCAATATTGACTGATGAAAGCCAAAGTGCCAAAAGCCTTTTTGACCACCTTATCTACCTGCGATTCGACCTTCAAGGAACCATGCACCTGTACTCCTAGATCCCTCTGCTCGACAACACTACCCAGAGGCCTACCATTTACTGTGTAGGTCCTGCCCTTGATAGATGTCCCAAAATGCAACACCTCACACTTCTCTGTATTAAATTCCATCAACCATTCCTCTGCCCACCTGGCCAATCGATCCAGATCCTGCTGCAATCTTTCACAACCATCTTCACTATCTGCAAAGCCACTCACTTTTGTATCATCAGCAAACTTGCTAATCTTGCCCTGTATGTTCTTATCCAAATCATTGATGTAGATGACAAACAATAACGGGCCAAGCACCGAACCCTAAGGCACACCACTAGTCACAGGCCTCCAGTCCGAGAAGCAACCTTCCACCATCACCCTCTGCTTCCTTCCATGGAGTCAATTTGCTATCCATTCAGTTATCTCTCCTTGGATCCCATGCGATCTAACCTTCCAGAGCATCCTACCATGCAGAACATTGTCGAATGCCTTACTGAAATCCATGTACACAACATCTCACGGTAGCGCAGCGGTAGAGTTGCTGCTTTACAGCGAATGCAGCGCCGGAGACTCAGGTTCGATCCTGACTACGGGTGCTGCACTGTAAGGAGTTTGTACGTTCTCCCCGTGACCTGCCTGGGTTTTCTCCGAGATCTTCGGTTTCCTCCCACACTCCAAAGACGTACAGGTATGTAGGTTAATTGGCTGGGTAAATGTAAAAATTGTCCCTAGTGGGTGTAGGATAATGTTAATGTGCGGGGATCGCTGGGCGGCACGGACTTGGAGGGCCGAAAAGGCCTGTTTCCGGCTGTATATATATATGATATGATGATATGATGATGATCTTCAGCTCTGCACTCATCGACCTTTTTGGTAAAGTCTTCAAAAAAATCAATCAGATTTTTGAGACCCGACCTCCCACGTACAAAACCATGCTGCCTATCCCTGATCAGCCCTTGCCCATCCAAATCCCTGTATAACTTATCCCTCAGAATACTCTAGTAACTTTCCAACTACAGATGTTAAGCTCACTGGCCTATAGTTCCCGGCATTTTTCCTGCAGAAATTCTTGAAAAGAGACACAACATTTGCCACCCTCCAGTCTTCCGACATCTCTCCTGCATTTAAGGATGTAAATTTCAACAAGGGCACCCACAATTTCCTCTCTAGTTTCCCACAATGTCCTCAGATATATCTGATCAGGCCCTGGAGATTTGTCTACCTTCAAACACAACAGTAACACTGACTGCTCTCAAGACACTTCCATTGACAGCCCCAAGTTCCTCCGTCCTACTGAGTTTCTCCTCGGTAAATACAGAGGAGAAATACTCATTGAGGACCTTGCCCATCTCCTGTGGCTCCACACAGAGGTGACCGCTTTGATTCCTGAGAGGTCCCACTCTCTCTCTAGATACCCTTTTCCCCCTTATGTATTTATAAAATCTTTTGGGATTGTCCTTAATGCTACCCGCTACTGCTACCTCATGGCCCCTTTTTGCCCTTCTGATCTCCTTTTTCAATTTACTCCTTGGTTCCCGAAACTCCTCCAGGGATGCCCTTGATCCCAGCTGCCTATACCTGTCTCATGCAACCTTCATGTTTTTGACCAACGCCTCAATTTCCCTCGTCAGCCAAGCTTCCTTACGTTTGCCTGCTTTGCCCTTCACTCTAACGGGGACGTACATATCCTGGGCTTTCGTCAGCACTCTTTTAAAAACATTCCACTTGGCCGATGTTCCTGTTTCACCAAAATAGACACAAAATGCTGGAGTAACTCAGCGGGATAGACAGCATTTCTGCGGAGAAGGAATGAGTGACTGTCGTATGTTGAAAGACTGGAGCAACTAGGCTTGTATACACTGGAACTTAATAAGAGGGGATCTTATTGAATCACAAAAGATTATTAAGGGATTGGACACGTTAGAGCCAGGAAACATGTTCCCAATGTTGGGGGAGTCCAGAACCAGGGGCCACAGTTTAAGAATAAGGGGTACGCCATTTAGGACGGAGATGAGGAAAAACTTTTTCAGTCAGAGAGTTGTAAATCTGTGGAATTCTCTGCCTCAGGAAGCAATGGAGGCCAATTCTCTGGATGCTTTCAAGAGAGAGCTAGATAGAGCTCTTAAAGATAGCGGAGTCAGTGGGTATGGGGAGAAGGCAGGAATGGGGTACTGATTGTGAATGATCAGCCATGATCACGTTGAATGGCAGTGCTGGCTAAAAGGGCCGAAAGGCCTTCTCCTGCACCTATTGTCTATTGTCTAATTCAGGTCAAGACCCTTATTCAGACTCTTATTCTTCAGATCTGAAGAAGGGTCTCGACCCGGAATGTCACCCATTCCTTCTCTCCAGAGATGCTACCTGTCTGCGGAGATACTCCAGCATTTGTGTCTATCTTCGATTTAAACCAACATCTGCAGTTCCTTCCTACACATCTTGTTTCTCCAATTGTGTGTAATGATTCCCTCTTTTGTACCTCCCTTTTGATTCACTTGTTCATCCTTCAAGGTATCAGCCATGCACCAGACCTGGCCAAGCCCCTTTCTGCATTGGCCTTCCACTACTACTGCAAATATTGGTTTGGAGTACAGTAATTCCGAATCTTAACAAGAATAAGAGTCTGAAGAAACGTCACCCAATCCTTCTCTCCAGAGATGCTGACTGTCCCGCTGAGTTACTCCAGCATTTTGTGTCTATCTTTGGTGCAAACCAGCAACTGTAGTTCCTTCCAATACAAGAGTTCCTTCACACTTGCTAAGTGAAGGCCGTGCTCAGGGAAAAGAGTGGCTTGCTCAGTGGTAGACTGGAAGGGTAAGGTGAGATATTGACAAGGTATTTGGTCGTTAATGATCAAAGATGAGGCAGTAACTGACAATATGCTTGGAAATAGACTGAAAAATGGAAAACTGATTTGATGAAACAACTTGAAGGGTTTCTTAAGAATAGTGCCTTGCAGTTGAAACAGGTGGGGGGGGGGGGGGGGGGGGTCATAACTCTAATGCAAGGTGATTACAGCATATTTATTTGGGAGCAATCTTCTAATTTCTGATTATCTTGCTGAAGTGCATGCAACAAGGTTAGAGACACCGGCACTGACAACAAATCTTATCCAGGGAACAAAGATGTGATTTTTGCGACATGGAACAAAAATAAGTATACCTTTTCCACTCCAAGCGTGTTCTCCATTGCAGAGAGTTATTGTGAAACCATTTCCCAGATCTTCATCCCAATTCATCTTCAGGTAGTGCACGATGTCTGGTGTTGACAGCGGCCAGATTCTGCAAATACGTGTTTCCATCACTTTGGTTGATTTGGTTTCTAAAATAGAAGATGGGAATTAGCTGAAACATCCACACTGCAGGCAATAATAATAACGTCCAAGAAAGCATACCAATGCATCTACATTAGGAGGTTCGGCATGTCCCCAACAACCCTCACCAACTTCAAAAGATGAGCTGTAGAAAGTATTTTTATCAGGATGCGTCTAAGCATGGTTTTGGAACAGCTCCATCCAAGACTGCAAGAAATTGCAGATAGTTGTGGACGTAGCCCAGATCATTACACAAACCAACCTCCCTTGCATTAACTCCATCCACACTTCACGCTGTCTCGGCAAGGCCACCAGCATCATCAATGACCAGTCTCACCCCGGTCAATCCTTCTTCTCCCCTCTGGTAAGAGGTACAGACGTTTGAAAAGGCATACTTCCAGATTCAGGAAGAGTTTCATCCCAGTTGTTATCAGGCAACTGAACTGTCCTCTCACCAGCTAGAGTGTGGGCCTGACCTCCCATCTGCCTCATTGGAGACCTTCGAACTAGCTTTAATCAGACTTTTTCTTACACTAAAAGTTGTACCCTTTATCTGTACACTGGACGGCTTGATTGTAATCCTCTATAGTCTTTTCTTTGACTGGATAGCACACAAAAGCTTTTCACTATACCTCAGTGCACGTGATAACAATAAACCAAACTAATACTGGAACTATGAGACAATACAATTTCTTCCCACATGGTTTTCCTTTTATTAACAAAGTTCCAGAGAGGTCACAGCTGTCGTCCTGACTATTTATTTATGATACAGTATTTACAGATTGAGAAGAGTTTAACAATTTATCCAAATAGTTCAGGCCTGTTGAATTCCATTCATTAACAAAATAAGCCTTTCGAGGAACTTATTTATCCACTCAGATTAGTCAAACATCTCCAACGTAAGGTCTGAATGTGCTGCATTCACTCCAAACATCTCAATGCTTTGATTTTTTGCTTGAACGTTTACAAATGTCAGAGTTTTTTTTAGTAATTTTGAAAATCTTCGACCGCCTTGAACTAACACCACCCACTTTTTTTCTCCAGAGATGCGGCCAGACCTGCTGAGTTACTCCGGCATTTTGTGTCTGTCTTTGGTTCAGGCCGGGGTCTAATTTGACCAAGTGATAAGGAATAGCCGTACATGGTAAAGTCAGAAAAATGAGCAAGTTTATAGCTGATGTTCCATCCTTCACGGTGGTTGAGACTACGAGCTGGGAAGTACTGATAAAATCTCTTTGGCAATGCATTTAATAGTTTCTTGTCGATCAAGGAGCCTGCTGTGTTAAAGATATTGCTGAATTTCAAAGTATTGCTTGAGATGTTTCTATGTACACAGAGAGTAGTCATTGATGAAACTACTGGTACTTTCCTCCCTGGTACTGCCTATCCATGATCCCACAGATGTGCACCAGGCAATAATCTCACAGACCATTTCTGATTTCATCATTTCTGGCTGTCTGCCTTCCACAGCCTCCAACCTTTTCGTTTCCTAGCCCCAGTTTTACCCTCTGAGCCCGCTGAGTTACTCCAGCTTTTTGTGGTACTTTCCTCAGTGGGTTTGGAGGCTTAGCAGCCACCAGGTTTCTTTATATTTTCAGCATAATGCAGGCCCCATAGCAGAAGCGTCCACGTCGCGGGGCTGGAAACTGCAAGTGTCCTGAGCTAATTCTGTTACCACCATCATCTATTGTACAAGTGATGGCTCCCACTGTGTCGCCGGAACCTTACGCCCTTTTCAGGACGGACGATGACAGTGATGTAACATTTAAAACATGGATGATGGACACGAAAGAAGAAGAAGAAGAAGAAGCATAATGCAAAATTCAGCCAACATTGTTTGCTCAAGCCCTGAAGTGATTCCCGAATGTGAAACATTCTGAATCAAAGATGCTTTTCCAAACTTTCATCTAATCTGGCACAGGGGGCTAATCAACCTCAAGCCTCAACTTCATTCTGCATCTTCTTCTTCGTGCGTTTGAGGCAGCAGAAATTATGTAACGCCCTCCAGGCGCTGTAGCCAGTGCAATGTGCTGTTGTCGAGGGCCGTGAGGTCTACCCCTCCACCAGGGGGACGGAGGACAGCGCAGTCAAAAATGACGTGCTACGCTGTTTGCTGGTCTGCTCCACACATGCAGGCTGCTGATGCAACCCCCAACGATGCATGTTGGCGTTGAATCGGCCGACCCCTGTGCGGAGCCGGTTCAGGGCAACCCACTCTTTGCGGGGCGTGTCCGAGCCGGGTGGGCCTGTGGTGTTCGGTGCGAGAGTGAATTGAGGAGGTCGCGATGTCTGTTCCCAGCTGGTTCTCCATGCTCCTAGTATGTTGAAACCGGAGCCACAGAGGGTCGCTGCATGACGGGAGAAGGGGCGACGAGACGACAGGCGTTGAGGTCCCAGTTGCTGTGAATCCTGGGCGAGGTAGTGCAAAGGATGTTTGGCATCCGATGGGGCCTTGCACACCAGCCTAGGAGTGAAGAACTCTCTGCAAAGCTTGGCAGGTGTGATACCTGCGAGCACCGGCAGGAGATTTGTCGGAGTAGGGCGCAGGCAGCCAGTGATGATCCGAATGGTGTCGTTGAGGGTGGCGTCTAGCTTGCTAGTATGTGCGCTGCTGCACCATGCTGGGGCGGCGTACTCAGCGATGCTGTACACGGGTGCAAGAGCACAGGTTCGAAGAGTAGATGTCCTTGTGCCCCATGACGATCCGGCCAAGCAACGCAGGAGATTGTTCCATGCTGAGGCTTTAGCACAAAGAGCTTCAAGGTGTTGCTTTTAGGTCAGCTGCCGATCTAGTTTCACCCCGAGGTATGTGGGAATTATTTGATGTGTTCTGCATCATTCCTCTGTAATATCCATTACGTCAATACACCTATGCTTCATGCTGCCTCGGCAAGCCCACCAGCATAATCAAGGACCAGTCTCAGCCCAGCCCAAATAAAATTGACTTGACTTGACTTGAATTTAAGCCTATTATTTTGAAGCTCGAAATATCACTTATTTTTATGCTCTTTATAAATATCCTCACTAAGTTTTACATTTCTCTGTGTATACTACTGGCGGAATGTTACCACTAGCAGCCACATGACCAGTTTTTGTGAAGGAACAAAGTTTTATGTTATGCACCATAATTACTGTGTTCTCATTATCGAATACCATTTGGAAGGCAATCATTTAATCCAGTATTAAAAATCACCAATAAAGTGGCAAAAGTAATACATAAACTGTACAAGCAGCATAAGGAACATTTATATCTTAAATTATAGGGTGAGGCAATCAATTCGTATAGTATAGTTTTGAAAATGGTTGTGTAATGAGGCTTGAACAACATGCCTCGATTTTGGGCAGTTGTCATCAAAATCTTACCCAACGAAAAAAGCTGAGTCTGTGTGGTTTGCGACAAATGAGGTACAAAATAGAAGGGGGGAAGATACAGTTTTTCTGTTGACTGGATAGCGCACAAAAGAAAAGCTTTTCAACGTAGCTCGGTAGACATTACATTAAACTAAACGGTAGCGCAGCGGTAGAGTTGCTGCTTTACAGCGAATGCAGCGCCGGAGACTCAGGTTCGATCCTGACTACGGGTGCTGCACTGTAAGGAGTTTGTAAGTTCTCCCCGTGACCTGCGTGGGTTTTCTCCGAGATCTTCGGTTTCCTCCCACACTCCAAAGACGTACAGGTATGTAGGTTAATTGGCTGGGTAAATGTAAAAATTGTCCCTAGTGGGTGTAGGATAGTGTTAATGTACGGGGATCGCTGGGCGGCACGGACTTGGTGGGCCAAAAAGGCCTGTTTCCGGCTGTATATGATATGATATGATATGATAACCACACAAAAAAAGTTATTATTTCGCCAAGGAAAGACTCAAAATGCTGGAGTAACTGCAAGTCAGACAGTTTCACTGGAGAAAGTGGATCGTTGATGTTGCGGGTTGGGACTGATTGCAGGAGGGAGAAGGATAAAAAGCTGGACAAGAGAAGGGGCCAGACAAATCATGGCCAGCTACAGATGACCTCAGGTGGTCCCCCTACAATCAGTTTTTTTTGCACCCACTCCCCCTGCAATCAGTCTGAAGAAAGGCCCCGAAAGCACCCAAAACGTCACCCATTCTTGTTCTCCAGAGATGCAGTCTGACCGGCCGAGTTACTCCAGCATTTTGTCTCTTTGGTCAGCCAGCATTTGCAGTTCCTTGTTACTATACTTATCTAGCCACGAACGGTAACATTTTACCAAGTACTCCAACCTGTCGATGATATCTTCTGCAGTCATAGTGTGCTGATGATAGAAGAGGTGAATTTTTAATGTGGTGGATATTGTACCAGTCAAACAGCTGCTTTATCTATGGATGGTCTCAGGTGGTGCATCTGTAGAAGATTGTAATGGGTCATTGGAGAGATGTCAAATGTCTTCAGTCTCCTCAGGAAGTAGAGGCGATGGTGTGCTTTCTTGGCTGTCGCTTCAATGTGGTTGGTCCATGGCAGATCATTGGTAATATTTACACCAAGGAACATGAAGCTCAACCATTTCTATCTCAGCACCAGTGATGCTGATTGGAGCCTGTACATCACCAAACTTCCGGAAGTCGCTAACTGGCTCCATCATTGTGCTGCCATTGAGGGAGAGGTTGCAGTTTTGGCATCATGTTACATTGTTCTCTATCTCCTTTTTATACTCCGTCTCATCATTGCTTGTGATTATAGTCCACCACAGTGGTGTAATCTACAAACTTGTAGATGGAATTAGAGCCGAATGTGGCCACAGAATTGTGAGTATACAGGGTGCTCTGGTGTTGAGAATTATTGTGGACCAGGTCAGCTATCCTCAATGATTGTGATTTGTGGTTTAGTATGTTGAGGATCCAGTGGCAGAGGGGGATGAGGGGGGGTGGAGGGGGATGCTGATTCCTAGATCTCGAAGTTTGGAGATGTTTGGATGGGATTACGCTGTTGAAGGCAGGGTTATAGTCAAAAATAGGAGTCTAATGTAGGTCTTTGCTGTCTAGGTGTACAAATGTGATAAGTTTAGGGCCATGGAGATGGCGTAAGCTGTAAACTTGTTGGGATGGAAGGCAAACTGCAGTGGATCAAGGTTAGCTGGGAGGCTGGAGCTAATATGTCTCTCGAAGCACTTCATGATAGTGGACATCTGAGTATCTGAAGGGTGGCACGGTGGCGCAGTGGTAGCGTTGCTGCCTTGCAGCACCAGAGACCCGGGTTCAATCCCACCTACGGGTGCTGTCTGTACGTAGTTTGTACGTTCTTCCCGTGACCATGTGGGTTTTCTCCAAGATCTTTGGTTTCCCCCCATCCAAAGACGTACAGGTTTGTAGGTTAATTGGCTGAACCTAATGTGTGTGTAGGGCAGTGTTAATGTGCAGGGATAGCTGGTCGGTGCTGACTCGGTGGGCCGAAAGGCCTATTTCCGCGCTGTATCTCCAAAATAAAAGGTTGCACTACTTTTGGCACTGGGATGGTCATCTGAAAGCAGGTGGGGATCCCAGAATGGAGTAGTCAGAGGTAAAGAGGTCAATGAATACCTCTTGACAACTGGTCCGCACATGTACTCCACCAAGACCAGTTGCTTTCCGCAAAACCACAAAGGCTGATCTTGTGTCTGCCACAGTAATCTTACCTGGACTCCTTGTAAATTGGCAGAGGGAAATTAAGGTTAGAAAAATAAATACATGGCTCCAAGATCACTGTGGGATAAAGAAGTTACAATCGATGGGGCGATGTCAGTACTCAGGGAAGAGAGAACTGTCCCTTAAGATGGATTCCATTTGAACTGTCCTGGCAAATTGTATAACAAGGGTTATAGACAGTGCTCTATATTAGTTGGGGATATGGGAGAAAGGGTGCAAGTGACAGGAAGCTTCATAAATCAAAAAGACAGGAGAGAGCAGTGACACAGAGTAGTGAAGGGGTCAATGAAAATCAAAGCATGACAGGAAGGGTCAGAGAGCATAAGCAAAAGGGTGCAGCAGAAATTGGAACCAGAGTGAATAACTGTCAACAAAGAGCTTTCAATTGACTTAAACAGACAAAAGTACATTGAGGAGAGTTCTTTGGTTGATTGTAACTAATAAAGACCATCACAGTAAATGTTAATAAAGCCTTAGTCTCAGCTGGTTGGCACATTCAATGAAACTAATGATTTACAACTAATGATGTGGCGAGACTGCTATCACCTGCAGTCTGGATATAGAACTTCAATTCTTCAATGGTGCGATGTGGTTATCCAAATTACTTTATTTTCCACACAAAAAAAAAATTTGAATGATCTTCTAGATTTAATCTATTTTACTGTGGTGGCACTAAAAGCTATTGTAATGCTGCCTCCGTTCATAGAGTTGGCAGGAATAACGAATTAATGGAGTTCAGTCGCTGCTTTGTGAACAGGAACCTACAAGATGTGATACAAAACAAATGTTGATAATGTTTGGATGATAATTCCTATTTACACGTACATAGACACATAAATAACTTATCAGGAATGAATTAGTTATTGTCCAAATTAATGCCACCAGGTCACAACCATGCAATGTAATTTTCAACCATAAATTCATCATTTGTCAGTTATGCAATGAAATTGATTTGCACAAAAATATGGCAATTTGTCATTCAGGAACCCACATCGTTTCCATTTTCCAGAAAATGAAATTTGTTTTTCCAATATATTTTAAATCTATCATAATCCATTGCAAGTTAATACTTGGATTCAAGAGGTAGCGCAGCGGTAGAGTTGCTGCTTTACAGCGAATGCAGCGCCGGAGACTCAGGTTCGATCCTGACTACGGGTGCTGCACTGTAAGGAGTTTGTACGTTCTCCCCGTGACCTGAGTGGGTTTTCTCCGAGATCTTCAGTTTCCTCCCACACTCCAAAGACATACAGGTATGTAGGTTAATTGGCTGGGTAAATGTAAAAATTGTCCCTAGTGGGTGTAGGATAGTGTTAATGTACGGGGATCACTGGGCGGCACGGACTTGGAGGGCCGAAAAGGCCTGTTTCCGGCTGTATATATATGATATGATATGATATGAGGCTATTTGTCTGGAGATGGAACTAACAATACGAGGGTTTTTACTGTTTTGATGCTTCTCATGGATTCAGCATATGCAAGCTGCTTGTAAAATTCTTATGTTAACGCCGCAAAGGGCATTGATACACTAGCCCCAAAAAAACAGTAGATGGATCTCCTGCTTCACCTGTCTGAGAAAGATACATATGGCAGCTTTACATAAAGCTTGAGAGATCTGCGCTGCGAGATTCAGTCACTGACTCGGAGGTTTTACATTTTCACAAAATCCAGTAGCCAAAGAAAATACGGTGGTGCAGCGGTAGAGTTGCTGCCTTACAGCGAATGAAGCGCCGGAGACCCAACTACCCGTGCTGTCTGTATGGAGTTTGTACGTTCTCCCCGTGACCTGCGTGGGTTTTCTCCGAGAACTTCGGTATCCTCCCACACTCCAAAGACGTCTAGCTACGTAGGTTAATTGGCTTGGTAAATGTAAAAATTGTCCCTAGTTGGTATAGGATAGTGTTAATGTGCGGTGTTCGCTGGTCGGCCCGCGCTGTACCTCTAAACAAAACTAAGACTAAACTAAAATATCAAAATACAAAGATAATAACAAAACACAGATATAGGTAATTTTTGGTAACTTTCCAACAAAAAAGATTTGTGAAACAAACTTCATAGGACCGTAATTTTAATCAGAAATGGAGACAATCTTTAAGCCATCACGACTTTCATGCATCTCACCAATTGGCTCTTTCACACAGCTAGCCAATTAGCTCTGTGTTTTTCCCCCCACAGCCTTGCAAAGTTTGCATTGCCCATCAATCCAATCCAAAACTTCGACTAAATCAATTCCATCACACTTTCAGGCAGTGCATCCCAAATTACAATATTTCATTGTGTAACGAACTGTTTCTTCATGTTACCTCTGGTTCTGTTGTCAATCATCTTAAATCTGCATTTAATGTTGATGCACTTGGCCTGTGAATTGAAAGTCATGATGCCAGAAATATAAATATAAATTCTGGAAATACTCAACTTGTCAGACTGCATTTACAGAGAGGGAAGTAGGGTTAATGGTTCAGACTTTGTTTTTTGCTCAAGATTCCAGCATCTGCTATTTCGTGTATTTCCTCTTTACTATAGTCAATGTCGACTTTGAAAGTCTGTAAGATTGAGACAAAGATGTCATTGAATAGTGTTACAATATAGATGGGTGGGCAAGTAAGTTGAAATGACAATACAAAGTGCTTGCATGGGATAAAAACAGGTAAGCTGAAAGAGCCAAAACTGGCATGTATAATATTGTGAAGAAATGTGAGGTCATTCACTTTGGTGGACAAAGAAAAGTAGACTATCCAAATAGTGTAAAACTACTGAATGCTAGTATTCAAAGAGACCTTGGTACACTTATCCAAGAAACACAGAAAACTGGCATGCAAGAGAACAAGTAATTTAGAAAGCAAATAAGATGTTGGCTTTTATTGCAAGGAGATGGAGTATGTACAGTGCCCTCCATAATGTTTGGGACAAAGACCCATCATTTATGTATTTGCCTCTGTATTCCACAATTTGAGATTTGTAATAGAAAAAAAAATCACATCTAGTTAAAGTGCACATTGTCAGGTTTTAATATTTTAACATTTTTATACATTTGGTTTCACCATGCAGAAATTACAGCAGTGTTCATCAATGAAGACAAGTGAGCCAGTACCTTCAGCAGCCATACATGCCCAGGCCATAACACCCCCACCACCGTGTTTCACAGGTGAGGTGGTATGCTTTGGATCTTGGGCAGTTCCTTCTCTCCTCCATAGTTTGCACTTGCCATCACTCTGGTATGTTAATCTTCGTCTCATCTGTCCACAAGACCCTTTTCCAGAAGTAGTTGCTCTTTTAAGTAAAAAAAAAAGGCAGCCAGCATCATCAGAACCCACATCATCCTGGCCACACACTCATTTCACCACTGCCATCGGGAGGAAGGTACAGGAGCCTGAAAACTGTAACCGGTTTCAGGAACAGCTTCTTCCCTACAGCCATCAGGCTATTAAACACTACAACGTCTAATAAGCTCTGAACTACAATAGATTATTATTAGTATAATCTCCATCTCCATCTCATCTGCTCCTTCATTTGAACACCTGGCTTTCAAACTCTCTGGCCACACACAATTAGTCATGGCAGTTGTCTACCGCCCTCCCAAACCACACCCATCATTCCTTTCTGACTTCTCTGACTTTCTGACCCAGCTCTGTTCTCTCTCCCCCTCAATCCTCCTCCTCGGTGATTTCAACATCCATATGGACTCCACTGACTCCACAATAACCGCTGACTTCACTGAAATACTCAACTGCTTTAACCTCACTCAACACGTCAATTTTCCCACCCATAACCGTGGGCACATTCTGGACCTTGTCTGCTCCACTGGACTAAATCTACATCACCTCTCTGGCTCCAACCCCACCCTCTCTGATCACTTAGCCATCACCATGTCCGTCAACATTCCCACCCCAGCTCCAAGGCAAAAACGCAAAATCAACTTCCGTAAGCTGAACTCTGTTTTACCTACCTCGCTCTCATCCTCCCTCTGTGAAATAATGTCCGCCTCTCCCTTCGTTGACCTCCACAGCCCCTCTGACCTCACTGACTACTACAACCACACTCTCTCCTCCTGCCTCGACCAGCTTGCACCGATAAAAACCAAAACAGTTTCCTTCACCCACTCTGCTCCCTGGTTTACCCCCGAACTCCGCATGATGAAAACTCATGCCCGCCAACTTGAAAGACTCCGCAACAAAACAGGTCTCACAATTCACTCCCAAGCCTACAAAGACCACCTGCAGCACTACAAAGATGCCCTCTCCCGCGCCCACTCCACCTACTACTCTCAAATAATTCACTCTGGCTCCGGAAACCCAAAAGCACTCTTCTCTACAATAAACAAACTCCTCAGCCCCCTGAACACCATCTCCCAATCAGTCAGTTGACAAATGAACCACTTTCCTTTCATTCTTCCAAAGCAAAATAGACAGCATCTACAGCACCTTAACCACCAACGCACCTGCTCCCCCTCAAACCACCTGCCCCCCCTTATCCTGTCAACCCCTGCCTCAGTTCTCCCCAGTCTCCACCACCGACCTCTCTGACCTCTTCACAGGAATAAAAACTGCCACCTGCTCTCTGGACCCCACCCCCTCCAGCTTTGTCAAGGCCTGCCTTCCTGCTCTCTCTCCACTTATCACTGCAACAATAAACTCCTCCCTGTCCACTGGCATCGTCCCGCCATCCCTCAAAATCGCTGCTGTCACCCCCATTCTGAAAAAACCTGGTCTCAACCCTGACACCCCAAACAACTTCAGACCAATCTTCAACCTACCATTTCTGTCCAAAGTTTTGGAACGTGCTGTAGCTTCCCAACTCAAATACCACCTCTCTACCAATAACCTGTATGAAACTTTCCAATCCGGATTCCGCTCCAACCACTGTACTGAAACTGCGCTCCTCAAAATCACAAACGACCTTTTCCTCTCCTCCGACGCTGGCAACCTCAACATCCTCATCCTACTTGACCTCAGCGCCGCCTTTGACACCATAAATCACTCCATTCTCCTCACCCGACTTGAAACCTCCTTTAACATCACCGGCACAGCCCTATCCTGGTTCAAATCTTACCTCTCTGACAGGCACCAGTTCATCTCCATTAACAACTGTAAATCCCCCACCGCTCCCCTCCCCCAAGGTGTCCCCCAAGGCCTTGGCCCCCTCCTCTTCATCCTCTACCTGTTCCCCCTTGGTCAATTAATCCGCCGTCATGGTCTCAACTTCCACTGCTTCGCCGATGATATCCAGCTCCTCATCTCCACCAAGTCAATATTATAAGAAAATAACTGCAGATGCTGGTACAAATCGATTTATTCACAAAATGCTGGAGTAACTCAGCAGGTCAGGCAGCATCTCGGGAGAGAAGGAATGGGTGACGTTTCGGGTCGAGACCCGAAACGTCACCCATTCCTTCTCTCCCGAGATGCTGCCTGACCTGCTGAGTTACTCCAGCATTTTGTGAATAAATCCACCAAGTCAATCTCCACCACCACACACTCTACACTGACAAACTGCATCTCTGAAATAAAATCTTGGCTTCAATCAAATTTCCTCAAACTCAACTGCAACAAATCTGAAATCATCATCATTGGTCCAAAAACGCTCACCAAATCCACCCAAAACTTCATCCTCAATATTGATGGTCTCCCAGTATCCACCTCCCCTCACATCCGGAATCTTGGAATCATCTTTGATCAAACCCTCTCCTTCGACAAACACATCAAACACATCACAAAGACAGCCTTCTTCCACCTCAAAAACATTGCCCATCTCCGTCCATCCCTCTCCTTCACAGCTGCAGAAACCCTCATCCACGCCTTCATCACCTCCCGTCTGGACTACTGCAACAGCCTCCTCTATGGCTCACCCTCAAAAATCATTAGTAAACTTCAATACATTCAAAACTCCGCTGCCCGTCTACTCACCCACTCCCCGATCCGTGACCATATCACCCCCGTCCTTTACAAACTCCACTGGCTCCCCATCCCCCAGAGAATCCAATACAAAATCCTCCTCATGACCTACAAAGCCCTCCATAACCTGGCCCCATCCTACCTGACTGACCTCCTCCACAGGCACACTCCCACCTGCACCCTCCGCTCTGCTGCTGCCAATCTCCTGTGTCCCCCCATCCGGACCAAACTCAGATCCTGGGGAGACAGGGCTTTCTCCATCGCTGCTCCCACCCTATGGAACTCACTACCCCAAACCGTCAGAGACTCCTCCTCACTCACCACATTCAAAACATCACTGAAGTCTCACCTCTTCAGCACTGCCTTCAACCACTGAAGGTCACCTCACCTTCTGTCTCCTTTCTCTGTTCGTTTACTTATTTATCTATTTATTCACTTCTCTATGTTCTAGAAATCCCTGTAAAGCGTCTTTGAGTGTTTGAAAAGCGCTATATAAATGTAATGCATTATTATTATTATTATTATTATTATTATTATTATTATTTACAGTGTACTACGTTGACATATTCTGTTGTGCTGCAGCAAGTAAGAATTTCATTGTACTATCTGGGACATATGACAATAAAACACTCTTGACACTTGGCAAACTGTAACCGGGCCAAGCTATTTTTGCAGCTAACCAGTGGTTTGCATCTTGCAGTGTAGCCTCTGTATTTGAGTTCATAAAGTCTTCTCCGGACAGTGGTCATTGACAAATCCACACCTGACTCCTGAAGAGTGTTCCCGGTCTGTCGGACAGATGTTTGGGGATTTTTCTTTATTATAGAGAGAATTCTTCTGTCATCAGCTGTGGAGGTCTTCCTTGGCCCGCCAGTCTCTTAGCAATTAGTAAGCTCACCAGTGCTCTCTTTCTTCTTAATGATGTTCAAAACAGTTGATTTTGGTAAGCCTAAGGTTTGGCTGATGACTTTGACAGTTTTATTCTCGTTTCTCAGTCTCATAATGGCTTCTTTGACTTTCATTGGCACAACTTTGGTCCTCAAGATGACAAACAGCAATAAAAGTTTCCAAAGGTGATGGCAAGACTGGAGGAATGAATAGGTGCTGAGAGCTCTCTTATACCCACATTAAGGAACCAATTAAACACACAGAAGCAATTACAAAGGCCTGTGAAGCCATGTGTCCCAAAGATTATGGTGCCCTGGGGGGGGGGGGGGGGACTATGTATAAACACAGTTGTAATTTCGACATGATGAAACCAAAATGTATAAAAATGACCTTTAATAAAATCTGACAAAGTGCACTTTAACCACACATGATTTTTTCTTTTAAAAATCTCAAATTGTGGAGCACAGAGGCAAATAAATAAATGATGGGTCTTTATCCCAAACATTATGGAGGGCTCTGTAAGTAAGTTATGAGGCAACTGTGTCCACACTTCACATGGTTGTGCTCTTCTTATTTAAGGGAGGATATAACTGCACTGCAGGCATGCAGAGAAAGGTCATTTGATGGATTCCAGGTATGAAGAGGTTACCTTATGTGGAAGGATTAAGTAGATGGTGCCCAAAAGGACGAAATCTTCTTGAAACATATTCAGTACTGGAGTGGAGGGGAGAAAGAGTGCCGGTAGGGGGAGACTTGACAGAAAAGATGGCAAGAGGAATTCCTCCAGTGGGGAATTGTAAAACTGGTATGGACCAGCTGAGGAATAGTCATGTTTATGCATGAGATGAGGACCAAATTCCTTTCAAATCATTGGAAATATTGACCGCAGATAGCTAGGAAGGTTGTCATGATCTATCTCAGCCTTAAATATATCTAGATTTTTAGACTTTAGGAGAAACAAGGATTATGGGACCAAGTTGGAAGGTTCGTATGAGATCCAAATTAGATCAGCAATAAATTTATTGAATGGCTGAACAGAATCAAGGAGCAGTATAGTCATAGAAAAAACCTTCAAAAAGCCATTCATCCCATTTTCCCTCTGTCCTTCCTCTTGCTCATTTGCCTTTCATAATGTTGTATATACCCTCCATTAAGTCAGATCCCTATTCCAAAGGGAAAAAGTTGATCTAATTTTTATTCTCGACTATTTGACCCACTGGCTGTTTCCAGCATTTGTTTCCATTACAATTGTTTTGATTTTTAAATTGTAACTCAGAATAGATTACAATAATTTACCACCCATCAAAGTCAAACCTACTGGCTTTCCCCCTTTCAGAACCACAAAACAACTTTAGCAATCCTCCAATTCTCTGGTATCCTGAGGTCCAGATACAATATAAAAATAATGATCAGGACTTCTATTCATTCAACCCTCGATTCTTTCAATAGTAAGGATTACGTTTCATGCTTGCCTAGTAATTTATCCATTTTAAAGGATCCTAAATGATTATATTATCGATTATTATATATTTATTTGAGCATGATTGCATTAATGGGCCTGTAAAGCCCATGACCTCACATACCTCCACCTCTGACACACATAGTTTAACTGTTAGGCCTAATTATTTCAGTAGTCAAACTACAATCTCTTATGTACTTACAAAATATCTTTGGGATTTTCTTGGATTCAATTGCAGGAATTTTTTTCAAGCCCTGTCTTTGCCTTCCTAATCCTCTTTCAACTTTCACTTTCATGCTTCCTCTTCACACATTCTGTGTTGTTAAACACTGGTGCCTGGCATAAGCTTCCCTTTTTGGTCTTATCCCACAGCCTTGATTTGCCATACCACCGTTTCTCTTTGTGAAAACATGTTTACCTTAAACCCCTTCAATCTTCTACCAATGTCTCCCACTATTCTGACAAACGAGGGTCTATTCTTGCTCAGGAAAGACACAAAGTGCTGGAGTAACTCAGCGGGTCAGGCAGCATTCTGGAGAACATGGACAGGTGATGTTTCAAGTCGGGACCCTTCTTCACTCCTACTCTTGCTTCTTATATTTTTTAAGATGTTTCAGATTGAGCAATTAATTATCATGGTCATGAATTTTACAGATGCATATCATAAACCAACAATGAGGATCCCAGTAGGATTAAAACAAAGAAAGTTCCACATATTACACAAAGAGACAGTCACAGTTTGGACCCATGCAAGTTCCCCATGGCAACACTCACTTCTTCCAAATATTGCTCACTACTTAATGAATACTTCAAAACCATTATGTTGGCAACCTATTAGTCCAACAAGAGGCCTGATAGGATTACACAACATGTCTCTCAGGAACAGAAGATAAAACACAAAAGCTACAAGCTAGTCTTTGAAACTGAATGTTGCTTTCAGTTATTTGGGCAAAAAAAGACTGCATGTTGATTTGGGTCCAAAAGAGTGTAATCAGAAATCATTTAAATTCAAACAACACCAATGCTGTTGCGAAACGTCCAGTATCTTCTTTATTTCTATTATGTCCAACTGTTTTGTGTTGAGTAAAAAATGTTTACTAATGAATATATAATATATATTTATTATGTCTCAGTATGTTAAATTGTAGTCAAATAACATAACCTATCGTTGATATCAAGATTTGCCTGGAAAAGTATTTGCTCACCCTTCCCTTGGACAGATTCAGTGTACATGGGGAAACGAGAATGCTGGGATTAGATTTGATTCATTTATTGTCATATCCACCAGGATGCCATGAAATTCTTTTCTCACATGAAGCTCAGTGAGTAAACATGATGACAGATACAACAATAAATTGAACGCCGAATGCAGCAGAGTGGTGCAAGGAAAGACGCATTACAGACCAGTAAATGCAACCTCAGCCGTGGGGAAACTTTGCAGAAACCATTTTATAAACGATGCAAAAGCCGGGCACAGATAAAGTATTGCAAAAAAAGTCAGCATGCCTTTACGAAAAGGAAATCATGCCAAACAAATATACAGGAGATTTTTGGGGGGATGGAACTGGCAAAATAAGCAAGAGAGAACTACTGGACATGGTGCATTGGGACTTTCAGAAGGTTTCTGATAACTCTGCAAAAATGGAGACTTGGAGTACAGGTTAATATGCTTGCATGGATTGAGAATTTGCTGAAAAAGAGGAAGCAGAGCGCAAGAATAAATAGGTATTTTTCTAGGTGGCTGGCAATGATTAGAGAGGTGCCAACAGGTCAAAGCTTGGGCAACAACTACTCATAACATAAATCAATGATTTTGATGAGGAAACCAAATGCACGTCTCTACGTTGAGACCACACAAAGCTGCATGGGAGTGTGAACTATGAGATAAATGCAAGAAGATTTGGAGAAGTTGGACAAGTGGGCAAATGCAAAGCAGTTGCAGTACGAGCAGAAATAAATCAAATGAATGGTTATAAATTGGAAAAAAGAGGGGAAAAAAACACTTAAATGCATGGTCGAAGGTATCACAAAATGCTGGAGTAACTCAGCAGGTCAGGCAGCATCTAGGAGAGAGGGAATAGGTGACGTTTCGGATCGAGACCCTTCTTCAGACTGATGTCAGGGGGGCGGGACAAAGAAAGGATATAGGTGGAGACAGGAAGACAGTGGGAGAACTGGGAAGGGGAGTTCTCCCACTGTCTTCCTGTCTCCACCTATACTTAAATGCATGGTCAGTGAATATGTGTAGGAAGGAACTGCAGATGCTGGTTTAAACCGAAGATAGACACAGAATGCTGAAATAACTCAGCGGGACGGGCAGCATCTCTGGAGAAGGAATGGGTGACTTTTCGGGTTGAGACTGAAGAAGGCTCCAGCTTTTTGTGTCTATCTTTGGTCAGTGAATATTACTGAAAGCAAGCATTCAAGTGCAGCAAACAATTAGAAAGACTAAAGGTTTTTTGAAAGAGGATTTGAGTGCAGCAAAAAAAAGCTTGTTGGTGCTTTTGAGGGCCTTGGTGAGACTGCAGTTGCGTGCATGTTTGTATCATGAAATAAGTGCAGGTTTATTAGACTGATTCTCAGGGTTGCAAGGCTGACATACAAGGGAAGATTAGGCCTATGTTCACTGGAGTATTAAAGAATAAGAGGAGATCCTACAAAATGTTTTTCAAGTTAACAGGATGAGACAGACTCGATAGAGGATACATGTTCTCAAAGGCTGGGGAATCCAGAACCAGATCACAGCCTCAGAATATGGGCCAGAGCATTTAGACTAAGAACCAGAGAAACCTCTTTTTGTCTACAGTGCAGTCAGCCTGTGGATTTCTTTACCACAGAAGTCAGTGATGACTAATTAAATATCTGTAAGAAGGAGAGGGAGTAGGTAGGATCAGAATATTGAGATAACCGGGATCGTGTTGAATGGTGGAGGGAGCAAAAAAAATTATGCTTTGCATCTAACAATGAATCAATTTTGCCATGGAAGATTATTTTCATTATTAACTTTATCCACATGAAACCTGCATTCATTAGTACAAGTACAGCTTCACTAAGATAACTCCAACCTCATAAAATTAAAAATTATCTTGCCACGAGTGCAATCTCACCGTTGTGTATCAGTATGAATACTAACAATTTTTAGCTTGTTTAGTACATTTTTAATGTTCTTGCTCAGTGGCCCAAAATGCGATATTATAGGATGGAACTTGAAAAACATTGGGTTTGGGCCACAGGCTTTCCACACTGACAAGTTTCTCATCTTAGCCATTGGATAGCTTCAAGCATAAACCAACAATTTTCAAGCAATGGGGGAATAAATTCTCAGGAACTGTGGCACTAATTACTACCTTGTAGTTAGAACAGGTGTTTGTTTGCAAAATAGCTCCTGGGTGAATTCATCTTCCTCTCGACTATTCTGCCAGAAAGACAATGTTTTCTAAAAACAAACGCTTCCATGAACAAGAACTATCAAGAGCCAGTTTAGGGTGGCAGTCAAAAATATGAAAAAGCAGTGATTAAATAGATTTGAGGAAAATACAAAAAAATCATAAATTATTGACATGTTCCACTTGCAAGGCCTGTTCACTCACTGATGAACAATAGAGAGCAATAGGCAGTAACCACAAATGTAAATGTTGCAGACAGATCAAAGTTCTCTAGTAAAAATCAGGTAATTAAGCTACAGAATTAAGTATTCCTTTATGTCACTCTGGTAAATTAAAGATACCAAAAGCAAACACACTTAGTCACAGATTCATTCAACACAGAGACAGGCCCTTCAGTCCACCCAGTTCATGTCAGCCATTAGCTGCCCAAATACACCAATTCAATTTACCAGCACTTGGTCTGAAGCCTTTGATGGCTTCACAAGTTAAATGCTCAGCTCTATTCCCCTTAAATGTTGTGAGAGTCTCTGCCTCTACCACCCCCACAGACAGTGCATTCCAAACTCCCACCAGCCTCTTGAGCAAAACAAAATCTTCCTTACATCCCTCAAAATCTCTTAACAACAATGTAGCTGAGAGTACCAAATGTAATACTTCCGAGTTTGCTGATTCACAAAACTAAGTGGAAATGTCAATAATGATAAATGCGCAAGAGGCCTCAATGTGTTGGAAACAGTTCAGAGACGTTTTCACTAAATAATATGTAAAGTGGGTGGATCGTCTTCTGATGAGTCTTAACCGGTTGGATGTGGAGAGGAAACTTGCCTTTGTGGGAGAAAATAGAACAATGTGGTAACTGATTAAAGTGAAGGATCATCTACTTAAGTGAGATGAGGTCTTTTATCCCCTCAAGAGTGCTGCAAGTATTTGGAACTCTCTTAGTTAAAGGACATTGGAAACACTCCTTGAATATTTTTAAAGCAGAGGTAGACAGATTCTTAAAAGCCCAAGGTTAGTACAGGTGGAAGGGAATGAAGAGTTACAATCTAGACAATAGACAATAGGTGCAGGAGGAGGCCATTCGGCCCTTCGAGCCAGCACCGCCATTCAATGTGATCATGGCTGATCATTCTCAATCAGTACCCCGTTCCTGCCTTCTCCCCATACCCCCTAACTCCGCTATCCTTAAGAGCTCTATCTAGCTCTCTCTTGAATGCATTCAGAGAATTGGCCTCCACTGCCTTCTGAGGCAGAGAATTCCACAGATTCACAACTCTCTGACTGAAAAAGTTTTTCCTCATCTCAGTTCTAAATGGCCTACCCCTTATTCTTAAACTGTGGCCCCTTGTTCTGGACTCCCCCAACATTGGGAACATGTTTCCTGCCTCTAACGTGTCCAACCCCTTAATAATCTTATACGTTTCGATAAGATCTCCTCTCATCCTTCTAAATTCCAGTGTATACAAGCCTAGTCGCTCCAGTCTTTCATCATATGAAAGTCCCGCCATTCCGGGAATTAACCTAGTAAACCTACGCTGCACGCCCTCAATAGCAAGAATTACCTCTAATTACCCGTTATCTAATCATATGGAAGAGCAGCCTTGAGAAGTTGAATGGCCTGTAATTCATGTGTTCAAATGGTCAAAGACAAACTGTGGGAGGGAGCAGCAACATGGTAGATGGACCCTTGTGTGGAAAATCTTCAGGATGTCCAGTTCAGTGGATAAAACAAGGATACTGAACAGATTTTACATTGCGAGATTGAGAAATGCTGGAAAGCAAGTTTAGCTGGAAATTAGTACGGTGAAAAGGAATGTGTGTTTTAGTGCTAGAGAATTTGAGTACAAAGGAATGATATCTTACTGCATATAGGGCCTTGGAGCGAGCATACATGGGATAATGCACACAATTGTGGTCCCCTCATCTAAAAAAAGGATATATTTGCTATAAAGATGCAGTGAAGATTCGTCAGATTGATTCCTGGGGTGATGCAAATTTCCTGAGAGACCAAGTAGCCTAACCCTTTATTCTCCAGAGTTTAGAAGCACGATGACTTCATGAGAAAATTACAGATTCTTGGAAAGACTCGGCTGGATGGATGCAGAGAGGATGTTTCCTCTAGCTAAGGAGCCTCGAACTAGGGGGTCACGGTCTCAAAATAAGTAGTGGGACATCGAGAATTGAAATGAGAAGGAATTTCTTCATTCAGGGGGTGGTGAATCTTTGGAATTTTCTACCAAGAAGGATCGTGGAGGCTTAATTTTTAATGACATGCAAAACAGAGATCAGTAAATTTCTGGATATTAAAGTGGAGAAAGGGATATGGGAATTGGGCAGAAAGCCGGTGGTTGAGGTAAAAATCCCAGCCACGATAGTAGAGCAAACTCAAGGGAACAAATGGCCTATTTCTACACTTTTTTGGTTCTTATAGATAGGTTCCAAAAATGATTAATAATCAGTAGCTGATGTTGTTGTAGAATCCAGATTTGAAATAAATAATAAATCATTTCACCTCTGTACCTAATATTTAAATAATACCATGTATTTTTTGTTATACCATCTGAACAAGCAGACACAATCTTGGTCCACCATCTCAAATAATGTTGCTTTTGTCTAGGTTGACAGGTCAGCCTCCCTCAGTCTGCACTGATGTAGGATTCATGTCCTTTAATGAAAATTAAGAAAATGTAGGGGCTGGACATCAGAAACTGAAAGTCCTGGCAAAATTCAGGTCAGGCAGCAACTGTGGACAGAGAAAAAAAATTCTGAGGAAGAACAATAGACAATAGGTGCAGGAGTAGGCCATTCGGCCCTTCGAGCCATTCAATGTGATCATGGCGGTGCTGATCCGAAATGTTAAGATTTTCTCTCGTCTCAGATGCTGCCTAATCTGCTGAACATTTCCAGCACTCTCTAGTTTGTGACGAATTAAAATCATACAAGGTTCTGAGATTTCAAACTCTTTTATTGGAAAAATGTCATGTTCTTCAAATGAATGCCTTTGAATCTTTAGAAATCCAATAAAATCTTGGAATTATCCCTGTTTCAATTGTATAAAATTTTCTTCATTCAGCACTTCAATTTTCAAACATCTATGTCCTATTATTGATTTTCATCCACAGCTCAGTGATTTTTTTCCCCTTGTTATAATTGTTTACGAGTGCTACACTTACTCAGTAATTACATTAAATAATACTATCACTCTTGTTGACTACATGGAATGTAAATTTCCATGTTCCAGTAAAAAGCTCACCAGATTTTAATTTCTGTTTCACCATCATCCCAATTCTAATGACTTACAATCCCCAAAATAATGAGAACCACATAGCTATAACTTTACATGTTGTTAAACAACCCACAATTTCAATTTATGTAAATTGAATAGAATTAAAACGACCTCACACAAATTAGCCGAGTGTTTAGATCATTACCATTGGAAACCAAGTGTAACTCACTAAATCTTCAACTTACACTCTGATCTATAAGTCAGCTTCAAGTCTATTTCTTCAAATCTGAGAAGGATATTTGTAATATCAATAAAGTGGCAATAATAATATTGAAAGTACAACAATATTGTTAAACTAAACTGCTTTACACCAGAACGCCCAATGAAAACATGTGGCTAAAATTATACTAATTTTGTCACATTACTGTATAGAGCACTGTTTTATGTACATTTGCTGAGCAAATGCCTCACGCAATTCTGTCATCAAGTAATATTATGCCAAAAAAGTCCTACTATCTGCTTTCATGTGTTACCAGCAAATATACAGAAAAGGAAAATACCACATCAGTACATCAGTGAGAAACTGAGTGCTGATTATCATTAGCATTACAGTTATCCATTTTAATTTCGTTTTCAGAAATACAATTAGTCTCATCTGGACTCCAGTTAAACCACATGTGGATAGTGGCTAATTTGTTGGCCAACATTGCTTTGTAAAACAATAGGAGTTGTTTTAAAGTTCACAAATTCATTTTGGCATGCAGACAATTGGACCCACTTGAGCAATCTTACACGAAAGATACATAAAACCACTTGTACTGATCTCGAAACAATGAAAGTTACATATCAAATCAATAAAATGATGCCATTTCTCGATTTTGTGTGGATTTGTCTTTAATAGTTTGCCAAAATATTAAATTACCTTTTGGGCGTATAAATATATTAAGGCACAAAAAAGGAGGCCATTAGGTCCATTGTGCCAATGCCGTCTCTTTTGCAGAGGTTTTCCGTTCAATCCAGCACTTTTTCAACAGTCCTGTAAATATTTTGCCTCAAAATATTCATCAAACTCTTTTGAAAGGTGCTGCTTAATCAATTTCTATATTTCTTCACAAAATGCAATCCCAATACTTTGACACATTTCATAGCTCATGTCTCTTAGACTTTTTTTTAACCATTAACCTTAAATAGGTTGTGTTCACAGATCCCTCTGCCAGTGAAAATAGTCTCACTTGAGATCTACAATCATGAACAAAATTCCTCTTAACTTTCTCTGATTTAAGGAAAATAACCCATGCTTCTTCAGTCAATCTACAGTAGTTAATTTCCACACTTCTGGTACCAGTCTACCAATATTTTTTTTCTGCACTCTTCCTGATGTCTTGATGTCCTGCCTCGAGTCTGATTTCCAGCAAGGAAATCAATGCACCAGCTGAAACCCAAAACCTTTGGCATAACTTTTTTGTATTCTGGTACACACCCTAAGCGCATCTTTTAAAAAAAAAAGTTAATCTGTAATATATAGCATTTAAAAGGAACTTGAACAAGTACATGGATAGGAAAGCTTGAGAGAAATGTGGGCCAACTGTGGACCAAATGGGACAGCTCAGATGGGACATCTTGGTTGGCATGGCTGAGTTGGGCCGATCGCTGTTTCCATATTGTATGACTATGAATGCCCAATTACCCATAAAGATCCGAACCCATAAAGTTCTGAAACGTCACCCATTCCTTCTCTCCCGAGATGCTGCCTGACCTGCTGAGTTACTCCAGCATTTTGTGAATAAATCGATTTGTACCAGCATCTGCAGTTATTTTCTTATAAGATCTGTGCACACATAGCCTGAGATTTTTTTTTTCTGCACCATATTTTTCATTTCATATTGCAACTCCTCATTCTTCCTACCATACTGCACCAGTTTGCACAGCACAGCATGACATTTAATCTATCAAGTATCTCCTGTTTTATCCTGGGTTTTGCTGCTGATAAGTCTTTGATGAACTATATGGCGAATGTAGGTATTGCAGTTTTTCCTCACGATAGTTACTTGAAAAGGAGGATCTTCACAATCTCAAGACCTTGCTTATCGCATTTATTCACTGCAAGACAAATGAAGGGGATCATTGAAAAAAAAAAATCAAACTGGGACTCGAAATTTAAAACTCTGCCCACATTAATTTCAAAACATGCAAACGCGTCTCAATCAATATTTAGTACCAAGATTCTGGGCTTTCAAACTTTACATGGGATTATGATGGAAGAGTCCAGCACATGAGTGAAAAGATATGAATTAATAACAATGAAAATGTCATTGCTATTAATTCATATCTGTTAGCTTATGTGCTGGACATTTTTCCATCATAATCCCACGTAAACAGGCAATGGGACACTGTTACAGTCAGAAGGATGGGCCCTGGGCATTCCAAGATCAAACCCAGGTAATACCATTTTTATCCATTGCTGCCTCAGTCTCCCTTCTCCGATGAATCAATAATCATCAACGTTTTAACAAGGCTTAGAAGAACAGAGTAATGTTATGCTTCCAGGGATGTGCATTAAATGCACGGATTGTCAATGATGTGCATTTCCAAGAAACTTACAAACACAATGAGGAATGATTTGGAAGAGATTTTGAAACAATTTTGCATACATCACTGAACCATTGAATTAGATTGCAAGAAAGTACTCAGAGTGGTAGACATCTGTGTTATCTGGCTAAATGATAAGTGAAATCATTTGTATTTTTCCTAAACCAATGTAATATGATTGTAATTACAGCCAGATTGATCGTGAACAAAGACTTATTTTGCCAGCTATCATACAACTTGTAATTTTTTGTCCATGTCAAATGATTCATAGGTTTTATACTTCCCACTTGCCAACCATTCAGCCAAAACCTTAAAACGGCCCAGGTTCTTTCAAGTGGGCAGCACTTATTTTTCACTTTAAACTAATAACCAGTCACAGATGTATGATTGGGCATTATTCTCCTGTCCCCTTCTTTGTTAAATGGGTGGCCTCCCAGCTCATTTAGCAGACAAAAACAAACTGCCCTTTTATGTCATAGTCATTGGGAACTATCTCATTTGTAAAAACAACTATGAAATAGTTGGGACAAACCCAACCCCATTCTCACATGACCCGCATTACGTTTTTTTCTCCCTTCCCTACTACCATAAACATCTTATTTAGCTACATCTCAGCTTTTCCACCGAAACAGGTATACTGAAGTCATGATTCAAGTGGCTGAGTGGCAGTACAATACAGGCAAGTTCTCTTGAGAATTCTTACTTCAACATAGCTAATCTCAAGATGAATTTCAAAATCAGAAATAACAAAGACAGTACTGTTTGTATATGTTACTGAGCTAAATTGAAATATTTGCTTCTCCCAGTCTGAAAATAGAATTCCTTCTCTTGCATTACAATATTACAAGTTGCAAAAAGCAGTCTCACTTGATCACAAGTACACAAAATGCTGGAGTAACTCAGCGGTTCAGGCAGCATCTCGGGAGAGAAGGAATGGGTGACGTACCGGGTGCTCACTCCCCCACACTTGCCGGGTGTTCACCACCCTCACACTTGCCGGGTGTTCACCACCCTCTTTGACCTCCCCCTTTCTGGTAAAAGTCCTCACGCCCCCCTCCTCTCTGAAAGCCAACCATCCCCCCACCCGGCATCGCCTCGGCTTCCATCGACTCGCCTGGCTTCATCCGACCCCAACCCCCACACTTGCCGGGTGTACACCATCCCCCCTGACCTCCCCCTTTCTGATCTCACTGCTCTCACTCCATCACAGATTAGAGATACAGCGCGGAAACAGGCCCTTCGGCCCACAGGTTCCGTGCCGACCAGCGACCCCCCCACATTAACACTATCCTGCACACACTCTCCAGCTCTGCAAGCGCTGTCAGGCAGCAACTCTACCGCTGCACCACTTGGAGTTGCAATTCTATTACTTTCAAGATGCTAGCCATGGGAACATTGTTTCCCCTTATATCAAGGTTTACATCAATTCTAGCCTGTGATAGAAATTCCGAAACCAAGTCTTCTGCTGCAAGTTAATGCTCACTCTTCAACAGAAGCCAACGATCCCAAGCTAGCCTTTCTCCACATCTGCTACCATTCTTTGTTTTCAAATTGTCATCCGGATCCTTTCTAAAATAACATTATATTTTCTGAAATATTATTTCTCTAAAATGTGATTCAATTCTATGATCATGAAGAATATTCAGTGGATGTGGAATTAAAAAAAAGAAAAAAAATCTACAATCAATTATGAATTGTTTAAAAATATGCAAACAATAAAACAAACTGATGTCAATAACAAGGGCCATAAGGATGACAGATTTTGTAAAACTTTAACCAAACAAAGACGTCATCTGTAATTTTGGCCAATGCAGGCCAGAAGCTGGACTGGGAGTATCTTAATGGACAGTATTGGGAACATTGTAATAAGCAAGCGTACAGATTTTATGATTTTGGAAAGAATGGGAAAGATAGATAGGCTGAATCATAGGAAAGGTATCAGTATTATCTTTACCTTCTGAACCTTACGCACTTTTATTATTTTCTAAAAACAAAGTAGTTCTGACATGCTTTGTTGATATGGAAACAACATTTTCACCATATTGCCTACATTGAGAATCTATATTTAAAAAAATGTTAATCATAAAAGTGCTTAGAAGACAAGAGATAAGAGCAAGATAGGATAATGGATAAATAATCCCTCAAAATACAAACTCCTACTTCAATAAAATAAATATGAATTGTCTTTATATTCAAGGCTGAATGCTTGTTCATAGTTTAGATACTTCCTTCTAATCCCTCCACACAATTTAAAAAGGCAAAATATTGTGAGCACAATGTATTTCCAGTATATTCTGTTTATATCTCTTTTAAGCAAGCAATCAACATTGATACTCTCAAAAACACCTATTCGGCACAGTATTATAGGTACCATATCTACCTAAAAGTAAATTAGTAGTCTCTACAACCTTCTTAGTAAATCAAAAGGTACTTTGCTCCCTTACAGTTGCTAAAGATGAAATTCACTTCTCCTCTTTATTCACACAAATGGTTTTGAAAAAATGTAGTCACAAAATTCAGCATACAGCATCTGATGTCAGTTTAACTTTGAATCATAGACACCTTTGAGAAATTGCAAATTTCCTGATCTAATCAAATTGCTAAATCTTTGTAATGGTCCAAAGTGCACTAACATTATCTTAAGCATGTGTTACTGCTCAACTAACGGTTTCAATTTCTAAAAAAAATGCACGACCTTTAACATTGACCTCAAGTTCCAACAACATAACAACCACATGGAAACTGTATGCCGATTATTGAAAATGATAAGGGAACACGAGTGTCTGCTCTACTTGCATCCAGAACTGGAATCATTTTCACAACAAGAAAGTCATTTGTCTTTGAGGATTCAGGTGGAAAATTATTTTTCTTCCTGAAGGTAATGCATCTTTGGAACTCACCCCACCCAAGATGGCAGTGAAGCCTCAGCCAAAACCTCGAGTATATTCAAATCTGACATCCACCGATTTATGGATATTAATGGAGTCAAGAGATTTGGATCCAATGCAGGAAAATAGCACTTATGTCGGGGACAATCCATGATTTCAATAGACAATAGGTGCAGGAGGAGGCCATTCGGCCCTTCGAGCCAGCACCACCATTCAATGTGATCCTGGCTGATCATTCTCAATCTGTACCCCGTTCCTGCCTTTTCCCCATATCCCCTGACTCCGCTATCCTTGAGCTCTATCTAGCTCTCTCTTGAATGCATTCAGAGAATTGGCCTCCACTGCCTTCTGAGGCAGAGAATTCCAGATTTAGAACTCTCTGACTGAAAATGTTTTTCCTCATCTCCGTTCTAAATGGCCTACCCCTTATTCTTAAACTGTGGCCCCTGGTTCTGGACTCCCCCAACATTGGGAACATGTTTCCTGCCTCTAACGTGTCCAACCCCTTAATAATCTTATATGTTTCGATAAGATCCCCTCTCATTCTTCTAAATTCCAATGTATACAAGCCTAGTCGCTCCAGTCTTTCAACATACGACAGTCCCGCCATTCCGGGAATTAACCTAGTAAACCTACGCTGCACGCCCTCAATAGCAAGAATATCCTTCCTCAAATTTGGAGACCAAAACTGCACACTGTACTCCAGGTGCGGTCTCACTAGGGCCCTGTACAACTGCAGAACGACCTCTTTGCTCCTATACTCAACTCCTCTTGTTATGAAGGCCAACGTTCCATTGGCTTTCTTCACTGCCTGCTGTACCTGCATGCTCCCTTTCAGTGACTGATGCACTAGGACACCCAGATCTCGTTGTACGTCCCCTTTTCCTAACTTGACACCATTCAGATAATACTCTGCCTTCCTATTCTTACCACCAAAGTGGATAACCTCACTTATCCACATTAAACTGCATCTGCCATGCAACCACCCACTCACACAACCTGTCCAAGTCACCCTGCAACCTCAAAGCATCTTCCTCACAGTTCACACTACCACCCAGCTTTGTATCATCTGCAGATTTGCTAATGGTACTTTTAATCCCTTCATCCAAGTCATTAATGTATATTGTAAATAGCTGCGGTCCCAGCACCAAGCCTTGTGGTACCCCACTAGTCACTGCCTGTCATTCTGAAAGGGACCCATTTATCCCCACTGTCAGTACCCTACCCCCAATACCATGTGCTCTAATTTTGCCCACTAATCTCCTATGTGGGACCTTGTCGAAGGCTTTCTGAAAGTTGAGGTACACCACATCCACCGGCTCTCCCCTGTCAATTTTCCTAGTTACATCCTCAAAAAATTCCAGAAGATTAGTCAAGCATGATTCCCCCTTCATAAATCCATGCTGACTCGGAACGATCCTGTTACTGCTATCCAAATCCTCCGCAATTTCGACTTTTATAATAGACTCCAGCAACTTCCCCACCACTGATGTCAGACTAACTGGTCCATAATTTCTCGTTTTCTCTCTCCCTCCTTTCTTAAAAAGTGGGATAACATTAGCTACCCTCCAATCCACAGGAACTGATCCTGAACCTATAGAACATTGGAAAATGATCACCAATGCATCCACAATTTCTAGCGCCACCTCCTTAAGTACCCTGGGATGCAGGCCATCAGGCCCTGGGGATTTATCAGCCTTCAGTCCCATCAGTCTACCCAACACCATTTCCTGCCTAATGTGAATTTCCTTCAGTTCATCCGTCACCCTAGGATCTCTGGCCTGTAGATCATCTGGGAGATTGCTTGTATCTTCCTTAGTGAAGACAGATCCAAAATACCGATTCAACTCGTCTGCCATTTCATTGTTCCCCATAAATTCCCCTGCTTCTGTCTTCAAGGGACCCACATTTGCCTTGACTATTTTTTTCCTCTTCACATACCTAAAAAAGCTTTTACTATCCTCCTTTATATTATTGGCTAGCTTACCCTCGTACCTCATCTTTTCTCCCCGTATTGCCGTATCTTCTGTTGCTTTTACCTTCAGGCCCCATATCAGATCAGGTTCATTACACAACACTAAATCCAGAATTGCCTTCTCCCTGGTAAGCTCCAGTACAAGCTGTTCTAAGAATCCATCTCGGAGGCACTCCACAAACTCCCTTTCCTGGGGTCCATTACCAACCTGATTTTCCCAGCCTACCTGCATGTTGAAATCTCCCATAACCACCGTAGCATTACATTTGCGACATGCCAATTTTAGCTCTTGACTCAACTTGCACACTATGTCGAGGCTACTGTTTGGGGGCCTTTAGATAACTCCCATTAGGGTCTTTTTACCCTTACAATTCCTCACTTCTATCCATACTGATTCTACATCTCCTGATTCTATGTCACTCCTTGCGAGTGAATATCATTCCTTACCAACAGAGTGACTTACCCCTCTGCCCACCTGTCTGTCATTTCTATACGTTGTGTACCCCTGAATATTCAGTTCCCAGCCCTGGTCCTCTTGTAGCCATATCTCTGTAATTCCCACAACATCATACTTGCCAATGTCTAACTGAGCCTCAAGCTCATCCACTTTATTTTTTATACTTCGCGCATTTAAATACAACACTTTAACTTCGGTATTCACCTCCACTCTCACACCAGTCACAATTGGCCCTGACCTTACTCTTTTATCCCATCTAGAACTTCCCTTCCCATTTATTCGAGAGTCTTTTGCAATTTCTCCTGTATTCGCTTCCCCTTTAACTTCATCTTCATATTCCCAATTTGTCAACCCCTCCCCCCCCACTACTTAGTTTAAACCCATATGTGTAGCACTAGCAAACCTGCCTGCCAGAATGTTGGTCCCCCTGCTGTTAAGGTGTAACCCGTCCCTTTTGTACAGTACACCCCTACCCCAGAAGAGATCCCAGTGGTCTAGAAATCTAAATCCCTGCTCCCTGCACCAGTCCCTCAGCCATACATTCATATCCCCGATCTCTCTGTTCCTGCCCTCACCAGCACGAGGTACAGGTAGCAGTCCAGAGATAACCACCCTCGACGTCCTACTTCTCAGTCTTCTTCCCAACTCTCTAGACTAACGTTGCAGTATCTCCTTCCTCTTCCTCCCGACGTGCCCACGTGCACAACCACTTCCGGTTGATCGCCTTCCCTCGCTAGGATGTTCTGAAGCCGCTCCGTGATGTCTTGAACCCTGGCACCAGGGAGGCAACAGACCATCCTCAAGTCCCGCCTGCGGCCACAGAATCTACTGTCTGTACCTCGGACAATGGAGTCACCCACTACTATGGCTCTTCCTGACTTCGGTCTCCCCGGTCGAGTCTCCTTGCCTGGATTAGAGCCACCGACCTGTCCGTCGCTCGGACTGGAAGTGCCTTCTGCCCCGACAGCTCCCAAGAGGGTGTACCTGTTTGCAATAGGCACAGCCACCGGGGTCTCCTGTAGTCCACGTTCACTCCCCTTTGAAACGGTCTCCCACATTTGCTCGACCTGGTCCCTTGCCCTGACAGCCTCACAGTAGGTCCTGTCCAGGAAACTCTCGCATTCCCGGATGGCCCTGAGGTCATCCAGCTGCTTCTCCAACTCCACAACACGTCCATTCAGGAGCCGCACCTGGACACAATTCTTGCAGGTGTAGCTCCCGGAAGCTCCAGCAGTGTCTCTACCTTCCCACATCCTGCAGGAAACACACTGCACCAACTTGCCTGCCATTACAAAAAACAAATCAGGCTCAAAAACAAGTGTATCCTCCTCACCTCAGCCTCCTCGGCGAAGACTCGCAGCCAAAGACTTGCACTTTTCTCACACTTTTCTCACACTTTTCTCACAGGGCACTTCCCTCGACAGGGCCGCACCCAGACAGGTTTCCCACCCAGATTTCATTGAATAGTGCAGCATGTAGGGGCTGAATGAATTGAACACAGAACATGGAACAGTACAGCACAGGAACAGGTCCTTCAGGCTCAGTTTAGATTATTATTACGTGTCGCGAGGTATAGTGAAAAGCTTTTGTTGCGTGCTAACCAGTCAGCAGAAAGACATAACATGATTACAATCGAGCCATTTACAGTGTATAGATACATGATAAGGGAAATAATGTTTAGTGCAAGCTAGCACACAAGGTTGCACGAGGACACAAGTTTATCGATCTCCTTCCTGTACTCCGTCTCATTATTATTTCTAAACATGTCACGGTAACCAAATCTCCTCCACCTGCATATCCCTCCATATCCTTATATAATCGCTTCTTAAATGCCACTATTGTCTCTGCCTCCACCACCCACTCTGGCAGCGGGTTTCAGGCATCCGCAACCCTCTGTGTAAAACTTTCCGAACAAGTATTTTATGTTGAGCCCCCTGACAGCATCCGCCACCTAGTTTAGTTTATTTTCATCATGGGCACTGAGGTACAGTGTAAGGCTTTTGTTTGTATGCTATCCAGTCAAAGAAAGGACCATTCATGAATACAATCAAGGCATCCACAGTGCACAGATAAAGGGTACAACATTTAGTGCAAAGATACAACATTGAAGTCTGAAAGTCTGATTAAAGATAGTTCAATGGGGTAGATGAGAGGTCAGGACCACACTCTAGCTGATGACAGGATTGTTCAGTTGCCTGATAACAGCTGGGAAGAGAACTGCAGTGGAAACAATGCCTAAGGACTGTCTAAGAAGAAGAGGTGGAAATTTGTGGGCTATGTGAAAGGAAACTGAAATTAATCAATATTCACGAGGTTTCAGCAGTCAGTCAAGAGAGAGTCAAATGATATCATTAACTATGAAAGGTTAAACTGCTCTACACCCAAATCCTTAATTGCCAAGATCTGATTGCTCTTTTGAAATCACTGCACTTTATTTCCTTCCTGTTGCAGTAACTATATAATGTTACTTGTCTGCTTCTCAGTCGAGGCCACTTTGCTGCCAACAGCAGCTGGCCTCTCGTGAAGACAGTCAGTGTTCTCCAGGTCATTGGTAAGAACACTAAAGAATTAATGCTTGATGTTTGCAACCTTTATTGCCAATTTATCAACAAAATCGCCGTAAGCTGATACTTTTTTTTGTGCAGTTTGGTATTGCACAGTTCTACACTGCATTTTCAGGAGAGATCAGTGTTTTGCAAAAATCCTAATTGTAAAAGGATTTCAAAATTAAATAATTTTGTGTGGCACGGTGGCGCAGCGGTAGAGTTGCTGCCTTACAGCGAATGCAGCGCCGGAGACTCAGGTTCGATCCTGACTACGGGTGCAGTCTGTACGGAGTTTGTACATTCTCCCCGTGACCTGCGTGGGTTTTCTCCGAGATCTTCGGTTTCCTCCCACACTCCAAAGACGTACAGGTATGTAGGTTAATTGACTGGGTAAAATGTTTTTTTTTAAATTGTCCCTAGTGTGTGTAGGAGAGTGTTAATGTGCGGGGATCGCTGGGCGGCACGAACTCGGTGGGCCGAAGGGCCTGTTTCCACGCTGTATCTCTAAATCTAAATCTAAAAATCTAAAAATAATATTTACACATTTACATGGTCTTTTAACTAAATAAAAGTAGCTTTCATGTGCAATTGATAAGCATTTAAAATTTCTAATTTTTTGCCTGTCATTTTTTATTTTGGGAGGTTATGATTAGTGGGGTGCCCCAGGGATCAGTGCTGAGGCCTAATTGTCTCTTATTGATAACACTGATTTGGATAAGAGGGCCAAATTAACCGTCTCTAAGTTTACAGAAGATGTAATGGGAAGTTACTGTTGCGAGGAGGAACGTTTTGCGGGGGGATGTAAAAACAGAAAATACTGGAAATGCTGGACTGTATTCATGGGAAGGGAAACTAGGAACTGCATCAGGATGGGGTGGGATGTTTATTCCCTGTGCCACTGTGCACACCAATCTACACTCCAGTTCCCACAGGAATGAACCCATTGCTGTGCTTCAACTGTGGGAGACATTTTGAGGAATACAATGATCGATGAATGATCTTCATCCTAAAAAGTGAATTCTGCTTCTCTCTCCAAAGATGCCACCTGACCTGTTTCCAGCATTTTATAATGAATCCAGAATAATGAAAGGCCTGGATACAGTGGATGTGGAGAGGATGTTTCCAGTAGTTTAGGACCAGTAGTTTAGGCCTCAATAAAAGGACATACCTTTAGAATGGAGATGAGAAGGAATTTCTTTAGCCAGAAGTCAGTGAATCTATGGAATTCATCGCCACAGACACCTGTGGAGACCAGTTCATTGCCTTATGATCTTATGAAATGATTAATAACACTCATATTAAAAATAGTAATGCAACATTTTGTTGTTCAATATGGTGGAAAACGTACCACTGTGTCATCTTTTCAAATATTTAGTAAGCAAACAAAAACATGAGTGTTTCAAAAGGTGGCATTACCAAGTAAGTCTGAGGTGAAGATTTGTTAACCACAATTGAGCTGACTCAAGGAGATGTAAAAGGAATGTAATAATTGAGGTCACAGAAAAGAGAAAGATAATACTTACACTATGGGATACAGTTGCTGGAAGTCTGACATACAAAGAGAAAATGCAGTAAATACCCTGCAGGTATTGCAGAGAGAAAAAAAAGTTAACATTACAGGTTGATGACATAAGAACTGGCTTCTTTTAGTCGACACAAAATGCTGGAGTAACTGAGCAGGACAGGCAGCTTCTCTGGAGAGAAGGAATGGGTGATGTTTCGGGTTGAGACCCTTCTTCAGCCAAGAGTCAGTGGAAAGGGGAACGAGAGATATAGATGGTGATGTAGAGAGATATAGAACAAATGAATGAAGGATATGCACAAAAGTAACAACGATGAAGGAAACAGGCCATTGTTAGCTGTTTGCTAGGTGAGAATGAGAAGTAGGTGTGACTTGGGTGGGGAGGGATGGAGAGCAGGAGAATGCCGGGGTACTTGAAGTTAGAGAAATCAATATGAGATGCTGTTCCTCCAATTTGCATTTTGCCTCACTCCAACAATGGAGGACGCCTAGGACAGAAAGGTCAATGTGGGAATGGGAAGGGGAAATAAAGTGTTTGGCAACTGGGAGATCAGATAGGTCCAGACGGACTGTGCGAAGGTGTTCAGCGCAACATACGCCCAGTCTACGTTTGGTCTCGCCATTATACAAGAGTCCATATCATGAACAATGGATACAGTAGATGAGGTGGGAGGAGGTGCAAGTGAACCTCTGCCGAACCTGAAAGGGCTGTCGGGGTCCCTGGACAGAGTCGAGGGAGTTGGTATAGGGACAGATGTTGCATCTTCTGCAGTTGCAGGGGAAGGTACCTGGGGGGGGGGGGGGGGGGGGGTTGGTTTGGGTGGGAAGGGATGAGTTAACCAGGGAGTTGCGGAGGGAACAGTCTCTGCAGAAAGGGGTGGACATGGAAAGATGTGACTAGTGGTGGGATCCCATTGGAGGTGGCGAAAATGTCAGAGGATTATGTGTTGTATGCGATGGCTGATGGGGTGAAAGGTAAGGATTAGGGGGAATCTGTCCCTGTTGCAACTAGGAGAGGGAGCATGGGCAGAGTTGTGGGGTACAGAGGAGACAAGTGTGAGGGCATCATCTATGATGGAAGGGGAATTCCCGTTCCCTTATGAATGACATCTCGGATGTCCTGGTATGGAACACCTCATCTTGGGCACAGATGCAGTGCAGACGGAGGAATGGGGAGTTTGCAGGAAGCAGGGTGGGAAGAAGTGTAATTGAGATTGTGGTGGGAGTCTGGGTTTGCAATAGACTAACTTCAAATAGCCCTTGCTTTCCCTCTCTCTCTATCCCCTTCCCACAAGGCGGAGGAGAGTGTTAGTAGAGTTTCAATTCTAGAAGTTTGGTTCCTGGGAAGGGTAGTTATCTGCAATTGTTCAATTATTTGTAAATATTTACAATGTATCCCTTCTCTTAAAGGTTTGTTTGTAAAGTCATTCTTTCTGTTTTCATGCCAGTTATTGTCATCCACTTGAGAATGATCAGCCATGATCATAGCAACGACTGTTCTACCTAAGAACACTGAAGAAGTCTGGTCTACCCCAACAGCTGCTGATGACATTCTACCGCTGCACCATAGAGAGCATCCTAACACATGGCATCTCTTTGTGGTACCTCAGCTGCACGGAGGCAGAAAGGAAAGCTCTTCAGCGGGTAGTCCATAGAGCTCAGAGGACCATCGGAACACTGCTACCAGCCTTGGAGGACATCTACAACACACGATGCCTCAGAAAAGCCACCAGCATCCACAAAGACTCTTCACACCCCTGCAAGTCTGTTCAAACTCCTTCCATCGGGCAGACGATACAAGGCCTTCTACGCCCGCACCTCCAGACTGAGGAACAGCTTCATCCCCAGGGCCATAGCTGCTATGAACCGGTCCTGCTGAGCCGGATGGTCACATCGCACAGTGATCCGGCACAGATCTACTTGCACTTTATTCTGTCTTAAAACTGTTACAATTTGTTTCGTTGGGTTGTTGTTGTTTAAATTAATACTGACTAGCTAATTAAATTATTGCATCGTATGGGAGGCGCATTCCCAATCTCGTTGTACCCCTGTACAATGACAATAAAGATATATTGTATTGTATTGAATGGCGGTGTTGGCTCGAAGGGCCGAATGGCCTCCTCCTGCACCTATTGTCTATTAAAAGTAACATTGCAATGATTTAATAATTAGATTATATAAGGAGGCCAAACCATTGTAAAATCTGAATGCAAGCCTGTTACTAAACTAACCAGCCAACACTGATTGGAGATATTTACTTTCCAGAAGAATCATGGTTTAATTACAGGTGTTATTCACTGAGATAGAGTCTGGTCACCGTTCTACCAAAGGTTTTGCTCCCAGTTAACTGTGAAATGGAATTTTCTCATTGGCCAGAAATGCCAATCAGGTGGCTCAAAGGGAAGAGAATGGTTTCAAAATTTCAGTACGAAATAGGCCTCAAATTTACTATTGGAAAAAGACTCGGTGATTTGTATTGCATTTTATTCTCCTATGTAGCCACAATTAATTTTGGCCAGTATAACAATCGTCTGTTTAAATTGATTAATTCAAATAGAGTAATGAACAGATTTTGGTAAATTTTGGTATACACAAAATGCTGGAGTAACTCAGCGGGTCAGGCGGCATCTCTGGAGTGAAGGAATGGGTGACGTTTCGGGTCGAGACCCTTCTTCAGACTGATGTCAGGGGAGGGGGCAGGACAAAGATAGAAACTTGTTGTTTTGCTGCAAGCAGGTATTGATGCTTTCAGTAAAGATAATCTCCATGGAAAAAAACTGGCATAGTCAACAGGTACAAGGGCAATAGCTTTCCAGGTGTTTAGCAAGATTAGCAAGGAGGAGTAACATTTGAGAAATAAAAGCAGACAATTGGTTTCATGGCGTTTTAAAGTTATATATACACCATTTGAACAATTGTGCCATATTACTCGTTTTCATCGCAATAAAGTTTCCGAGGAGTCAAGGGAAGGCAAGTGCGATGGGATGAATGGCTTCCTATTTGTCTTCAGTCTGTGGATTTACTGGCGTCCTCTATTTGGAACGAGTATTGCTGGTTTGTGATTGTATGTGTTATTGCATTTTTATTGATTATTCTTATTGGTCTTATTGTTGAACTACGGGTAATTTTTCATTTCACTACACATTTATGTGTATGTGACACATAAACGACTATTGACCATAAAAAGTGTAAACCCTCTGCAAATGCAAACTCTATCATCACCTTCCAGGTGAAGAGGTACAAGCCTTCAAAATAAGGTCAAGCTAAAACCTTGGTGGGGGGGGGGGGTAACCAGCCACAACAACACTCTATGGGGATACTTCAGCTTTTGTTTGTAACTTCGAAAGGCAAACTACAAGATGTTTTTCACCTGGTGCCGCAGCCCGACTGCACTGAGCCTCAGCGACCGCGCCGTTCGTATTTGCCGCCCAGACAGTCTCCCCGCTGCAAATCTCCTCTCCTCACATCCACACCAACTCTAGGCCCACCACACAACCAATGCCGCCGCGCGTCACCGCCGCTATGACGTATGCACGGCGCAGCCCTCTGCGGACGGAAGCGTGCGCGTGAAACGTCATCACTTCGTGCCGTAGTGACGGCTCTGTGGGAGGGAGAGAGCAAGAAGAGCGCAGCGTCACTTCCAGCCTGGGCGGAAATGTGATGTGGCTATGAAGGGTGCACGATGGTGAGTGAGGTTTTATCATTTGCTTCCGAGGAAGGCCTGTTAGCCCCTAATACTGCGTACGACTGGCATTCTGCTGTTTTCCACTGCGAGCCCGCTGGCTTGGTATTTATTTTAAATGATTGCTGTGGAGCTGGAAGGTGACGTGGTCAGTGGTTGAGGATGCAGGTTGTTGGGTGAAGGAAGGATGCTTAATTCTGCACAGTCTTTACTCTCTCCAGGTAAATACAACTCCGGGCTGATCATTGCTGGATGCCAGACGTGGAAGTGCCAACAAATTATGAAACTTAGTTAGATGCCAAACAACACTAGTTTCTCGAAATCCATTTAAAAAAAAGCGAAAAATACCACAATTCCAGGTTCCTCATTTTTTAAGTATTAACTTTCTTATTCTCTGGTTTCTATGGATAGGTTTAATAAACGTACTGAAGAAGACTCTTGACAAGTCAGGAGATATAGTGTTATACAACATAGGTTCAAATAGTTGATGGGTAAAAAAAACCCCATCAAAATAGTGATCATAGAGATAAAATTATGACCGTGCTTAGGATAATTACCATTGTAAACACCATTTGTCTGATAAATTTAACTAAACTATCCCTCCATTGAAGAAGGGTCTCGACCTGAAATGTCACCCATTCCTTCTCCAGAGATGCTGCCTATCCTGTTGAGTTACTCCAGCATTTTGTGGCTACAATTCCTTCCTACACCTTTCCCTGCATGTCCATTTGCTTCACTAAAAGCTTCTCAAAAACCATCTTAAACACCAAGTGTAGGAAGTCTGCCTGAACCTACCTAATCTTAGTTTAGTCTGCCTTGGCCTATGTGATTCCCTGATTGCCGAACACTTTAACTCCCCTTCACTTTCCCGTACTGACCTTCTGTCTTGGGCCTCCACCACTGTCAGAGTGAAGCCAGATACATATTGGAGAAACAACCCCTCATATTTCACTGGCCAGCTTACATGGAACGAATATTAATTTCTCTAACTGCGTAACCCTTGCATTCCCTCTCTCTCCGTCCCTCCCCCACCCTGGTTGTCCTACTAGTTTCACTATCATCCTGCTTAGTTTAACTGTTTCACTTGTCAGTTACACTCATTATCACCACCTCCACAGCCAACAATGGACCATTGTGGGCTCCACCTTTTCTTGATCATTGTTGAGGGCTTTGATTTGTCCTTTGGCATACCCTGCATTCATTTTTTCTTTGTACTTCTTCATATCTCTAGTTACCATCTCCCCTGACTCTCAGTCTGAAGAAGGGTCTCGATCCAAAACATCACCGATTCCTTTTCTCCAGAGATGCAGCCTGACCTGCTGCGTTACTCCAGCATTCTGTGCCTCTTCGGTGTAAACCACCATCTGCAGTTCCTTCCTACTTATTTTGTTCATTTGTTGGGGATGTTGGTGCCGCAGGAAGGGCCTTTTATTGCCTTTTTCCAAAATGCCCTTGATATTGTGGTTTTCTGGAACTGCCACTGTTCTGCTGGTCAAGAGACTTGCACATGGTATTTGCAGATATTCCTAGATTTGAAGCCAGGAACAATGGTGGGGGATAGTGTTTCAGTTTCCAGATCATGATGGCATATGACTTAGAAAAGACACGTGCAGGGCATGTTGCTCCCAAGTGCATGAAGACCTTGCCCTCCTTGAGGCCAAAGTTGAGTTTGTGAGTTACTGTCAGGGTAGCCAATATTATTGGTCAGATTGTAGCCGTTTTACTGTGGTGGTAGAATGAATGAAAAGGTGGTAATTCAGACATTAATCGTCTGCTGCTTGGAGTGCTATATTTCTGACTTAAGTTGCAGATGTCGGAGAAGCTTTGGGGTTTGAGGATATATATCGCTCATCAACCTTTGCTATAATTGCAATATTTATGTTGCAGGTCTAGTTGAGTTTCTAATCAATGGTAACAACCTACCCACTAGACCTTTAGAAGGTTGGTTGTGTCTTGGCAATAGTAATGCAGTTGAATGTTAAGTTTAGGTGAATTGGCTTTCTTGTTGCAAATTATAATTTCATAACACTTCTGTGGGAAAAATGTTATTTGCCGCTTATCAGCTTGAATGTTGTTTGACTACATGCAGTTTTGGACTATTTTGTTTCAAGACGAATGCAGTTGAATATTGCAGACATCTTGGCATCTGGTCTTTTGATAGAAGATGTGCCATTGACTAAGTAGCTGAAGGTGGTTGGTTTGAGGACTCGGGCCTGAGCTGCTTCTACTGTAATTCTGGGGTTGGGATGATTGATCTCTAACAATCATAGCTGTCGTTTTCTGTGTCAACTTTAGCATTCCCATGCTGTGGCCTCGCCTCATTGACATTGTGATTATGATTTATTGTTTAATTATGCATCACTAGTTGTTATATGGCTGCTTAGAACTGATTCATAAAAACAAAGGGACAAAAAAAAAGGATGGGCCAGCCATTCGTCTCCAAATACTCAATCCTGTGTTCAATACCATTATGGCTGTCATTAACCTTGGCACCACTTGCACAAACTCAACCTACCTCACTGACTCGCTCACCCACTCGCTTCCACCTACTTACAATACATGGTGGTCTCCAGGAGTCATGAAGCTATACAACATGGAAACAGCCCCTTTGACACACCTTGCCCATGTTGACCAAGTTGGCATACTGGGCTAGTCTCATTTGCCTGCATTTAGCCCATAGCTTTACAAACCTTTCCTCTCCATATATCTGTCTAAATATCTTTTAAAAGTTGTCATTGTATCCACATCTGTGGCTTCATCTAGCAGTTTATTGCAGATGAACTCGGTACACGTGACACTAAACTAAAACTAAAATCCATGCCTCTCTTGATCTTATCCACTTCATTAAGGCCATCCCTCAGCCTCTTATGCTCCAAAGAACGAAGTCCCAACTTAATGAGCCTCTCCCTATAATTCAAGCCTGCAAGCCCAGATAGCATTTTGATGAATCTGCTCTGCTCTCTTTTGAACTTAGTGATATCCTTCCTATAGCTGGGCAACCAGAACTGCACACAGTACTCTAGGTGTGGTCTCACTAATATTTGTACAGCTACATCATGATGTCCCGACTTTTGTACTCTATACCCGCCCCAAAAAAGACAAGTATGCCAAAAGCCGCCTTTGCCTGACTCGCCACTTTAAGGGAGTCGTGCACTTGTACTCCCAGATCTCTCTGTTCTGCAATACCAGTGCTCTACCATAAGATCATAAGTGATCGGAGCAGAATTTGGCCATTCGGCACATCAAGTCTACTCCGCCATTCAATCATGGCTGATCTATCTCTCCCTCCTAACCCCATTCTCTTGCCTTCTACCCAGATGGAGAAATTTCCACTCGTACCAGTCCTGAATATTCATCGATTTTTAAGACATCCGATCTCTGGTTCTGAACATTAACTCTACTCTCGATCAGAAACGTCACCCATTCCTTCTCTCCAGAGATGCTGCCTGACCCGCTGTGTTACTCCAGCATTTTGTGTCTATCCTCTAGGAATTGTGTTTCAATAAGCTTGGTTCAAAAGGACATCTTTCATCTTTCCTCATCAGCCCCCCAAATAATCTGCTGAACACTTCCTCCACAACCTCATTCAAGTATTTCCTTCTGTGGGCATGGAAACCAAACACTTTTTAGTTTAGAGATACAGCATGGAAACAGGCCCTTCGGCCCACTGAGACCGCGCTGACCAACGATCACCCGTGCACTAGTTCTATGTTATGCCGGTTTCGCATCCTACACACTAGGAGCAATTTACAGAAGCTGATTAACCTACAAACCTGCACGTGGGATGTGGGAGGAAACCGGAGCACCTGGAGAAAACGCACGCTGTCACTGGGAAAACGTACAAACTCTGTACAAACATCACCTTAGTCAGAAATAAACCCGGGTCACTGGAGCTGTAAGGCAGCAACTCTACCACTGCACCATTGTGCTGCCCTTGATTCTGTACACTATTCCAAATGTAGGCTCAACATTGATTCATATACTTGTATAGTGTTGTCTCCTTTTACCTTTCAAATCATTGCTGCCTCTTGACCTTCATTGACTTCTGTTCATGGACACCCAAATCCTATCCGACATCAACACTTACTTTTTTTAAACGCCAGTCTTGCTCTTTTTATAAATTCCACATTTCTATTCTTCCCACGTCTTTCATTTGCTGTGTCCCCGTTCATTGACTTAGCTTGTCAATATCTCCTTGAGGTTCGTCTGCTTCCTCCTTCTAATCCAGACTGCCACTGATCGTTGTATGATCAGAAATTTTGACTATGTTATGATTGAGACAATAGACTATGTTATGATTGAACTCTCTTCAAATCGTTGGTCTGGATGTGAACAGCTAGGGCCTCGGCTGCAGTTTCAGGACACCCCTCTGGTCACAGCCTCCCAAATCAAAATGATCTGTTTTCTGCTTGTCAGCCACTCTTAATTCATGCCAATATATTACCTTCAATGCTGTGAATAATCATTTAAAATAGTTTCTTGTGTAACATCTCATTGAAAGCCGTTTGAAACAAGGAATAAGAATGTTAACTGCACGTATGTCTCCTAGAAAATCCAATAGTTTGTCAAGCATGATATATCTTTCATAAATCCACATCATGAATTCATGTTTTGAGAGACCTAGTTCAACACAGAAGCAGGCTCTTTGGCTCACGTTGTCTGTGCCGAACACAAGGCTAAATTAAACTAATCCCTTCTGCCTGCACATTATGCCCATCCCTCCATTTCCTACATATTCAACTGCCTAGAGAAAAGCCTCTTAAATGCCACCTCCAAAAAATCTTGACCCACCGTCTCCTTTAGACTTTAGAGATACAGCGTAGAAACATGCCCTTCGGCCCACCGAATCCACGCCGTCCAGTGATCCACCGGTAAACTAACCTACACACACCGGGGACATTTTATTCCTTATCAAAGCTAATTAATCTACAAACTTCTTTAAACTCCCCCCCCCCCCTACCCCCCCCTAACACACACTTAAAGACTCTCTCGCCCTCTAGTCTGACATTGATAAGAATCACCAACTCGCATTTGAGTACTGTATACAGTTCTAGTCACTTGCCTATAGGAAGGATGTCAATACACTTGAAAGGCTGCAAAAAACATTTGCGACAATACTACTGATCTGGAGCTTTTGAGCTGTAAGCTTGCTTTTCTTTTCCCTGGAGCGTGGGAGGCCGAGGGGTGAACTGACAGATTTATAAAATCATGAGGGGCATGGAGCACGTGAATAGCTGCAGTCTCTTCCTCAGGATAGGCGAGTCATAAACTGGAACATATTGACATACGGTTAGAGGAAAAAGATTTAAGAGACCTGAGGGGCAGCCTTTTCGAACAGGGTGGTGCAGACATGAATGAACTCCCAGAGGAAGTGGTGGAAATAGATTCAATATTGGCATTTGATAGACAGGAAAGGTTTGTAGAAAGATTGGCCAGGAGACGAGTGGAATTAACTCAGTACAGCAACTTGGTTGGCATGGATGAGTTAGACCAAAGGGCTTGTTTCCATGCTTTATGACATTGTCTCTGCCCAGTCTTCGGCACACAATGCTTTGTGCCGCACTTGATACCAAGTTAAACTGATCTCATCTGCCTGTACATGATCCATATCCCTCTATTCCTTGCACTTCCATGCATCTATCTAAAAACCTCAAACAAAATTATCATATCTGCCACCACTACCCCTGGCAATAATAATAATAATAATAATAATATTCATTTATTGTCATTGCAACAAGTACAACGAAATTTTAAAAATAGCCACTCCTGACGGTGCGTAAAAACATATATGCAATAAATGCAAAAACAAATAAATAAACATAGCACAAAAAGTAAGGAAATTTGTGTTTGGTAGATTATTTCTTTGTTGTAACAATGCTTCTTGGCTATAAATCTTATACCGTTGGAAAGCCTGTTTATTTCCCTTTTAAATGGTGCCACATTTGTAAGGAACATGCATTTGTGGGATGAGCAGCAGAGCTGAGTATGTGGGTTGCGCCCATGAAAAATCTGCCAAATCTCTGCCAATGCCAAACAGCTTATTCTGCCACTGACTCTTGTTCGGTGTTGTTTGGTGGATTGGATGATTGAAGTCTGAAGAAACAAGACATATTGGCAATTTAACAATTTATTCATTTAATAAACAGGAGCCTCAGTAGCGTGTGGAAGAACCATACACAGCCACAACAGCCTGGCACCTCCTCCTCATGCTGGTCACCAGCCTGGTCACACACTGTTGTGGGATGGCATCCCATTCTTCAACCAGCATTTGTCGCAAGTCAGCCAATGTGGTTGTGTTGGTCACTCTGGCACGAACAGCACGCCCAAGCTGATCCCACAAGTGTTCAATAGGGTTGAGGTCAGGACTGCTGGCAGGCCATTCCATCCTCTCCACTCCCAAATTCTGGAGGTAGTCTCTGAGAAACCCTGCTCTGTGGGGGCGAGCATTGTCATCTTGGAGGATAGAGTTCGGTCCCAGACTGTGGAGATATGGGATTGCCACTGGTTGCAGAATTTCATCTCGATATCTCTCTGCATTGAGATTGCCTCCAATGATGACAAGCCTTGTTTTTCCAGTGAGGGAGATCCAGAGGGATCAGGCACCTGATTGTCAGCACCTGGGGGTACCAGAAGCTCAAAACAAGAGTCAATAGCAACAGCAGAATAAGCTGTTTGGCATTGGCAGAGAAGATTTGGCAAATTTTTCATGGGCGCAACCCATATACTCAGCTCTGCTGCTCATCCCACAAATGCATGTTCCTTACAAATGTGGCACCATTTAAAAGGGAAATAAACAGGCTTTCCAACAGTATAAGATTTATTGCCAAGAAGCATTGTTACAACAAAGAAATAATCTACCAAACACAAATTTCCTTACTTTTTGTGCTATGTTTACAATTATATTAAGTACAAAAGTTTTAACAGTGTTAACAATGTGTTCCAGGTCCCCACCACTCTCTGTGTATATATCTCCGTTAAACTTTCCCTACTCAACCGTCTCTAGTTAGTTAAGAGAATGCTGACCCTGTGTGTTGCAAGCATAATTTCTGCTGTTTGGTATTGTTGAGGCCTGCCTTTTCTCATTCAATGAAACAGAGTTGAATCCCTGCTTACTTAGTATGGTGGAGTGCGGGATGTGCTGGGCCATAGTTACAGATTGTTGTGCTGGACATTTCTGTTGCGGGTGGTCACTGCATATTCTGGGTATTGAGTTTTGAGCTGTCCAGATCTGTTCAGCTAGTCCCATTTAGCATAATTATGATACCAGGATATATGGGGTCGTCTTTGTGAAAACTTTGAAAGGGAAGTTGCAGGTAGATAGGGTGGTCAAAAAGGCTTTTGGCACATTGGCCTTCATCAGTCACAGTATTGAATATAGAAGTTGAGAGATCATGTTGCAGTTGTATGAGACGTTGGTGAGGCCACATTGTGTTCAGCACCATGTTATAGGAAATATATTGTCAAGCTGGAAAGGGTACAGAGAAAATTTACGAGGATGTTGCCAGACTAGAGGGTCTGAGCTACAGGGAAAGGTTGAATACTCTGGTACTCTATTCTTTGGACTGCAAGAAGATGAGGGGTGATCTTATAGAGGTGTATAAAACCATGAGATTAATAGATCGGGTAGATGCACAGTGTCTCTTGCCCAGAGTAGGTGAATCGAAGACCAGAGGGCATAGGTTTAAGGTGAAGGGGAAACTATTTAATACGAATCTGAGGGATAACTTTTTCACACAAAGGGTGGTGAGTGTATGGAACAAGCTGCTGGAGAAGATTGTTGAGGCAGGGACTATCTCAACATTTAAGAAACAGTTAGACAGGTACATAGATAGGATAATTTGAAGGGATATGGACCAAACGCGGATAGGTGCGACCAGAGTTGGCCGGTGTGGGCAAGTTGGGCCGAAGAGCTTGTTTCCACGCTGTATCACTGTGGCTCTATGACATTGGTTATGTCACCATGTGAGTCCTGTTTACAGTTTTGATCACTCTTACAGAAAATATATATGATGCTGGAACAGGGATTGAACATTAAATATGTTTATGAGATATGCAGGGCGTTTTCTTACGCATAGGATGGTGAGACGGATATGGGTTGTGTGCGGACAGGCAGTTGGTCTTGGCATCATGTTCGGCACAGACATTGTGGGTTGAAGGGCTGCTCCAGTGTTGTACCATTCTATGTTCTAAGTGAATTTCTTAACATTTAATAAGTGCTGTGTTTATTCCCCAATTTGTCTCTTCTGACATACACTGAAGGTTTTTGAAAGTTCTCAATAGCCTTTTGTTGGCTGGCGTCTACACAGTGGGTCGAAAGCCTTCTATACTAATGTCTTATGATTCAACAAAAATGAGCAAATTTCCACATTGTAATGGGGTTGTAAATGCTGAAGATGTAAAGGTGCAGCTTGGCAAAAAATGAGGCAGTAATACTTGTTCAACACTTCAGTCAGAATGTTCTGTGGAGCTATTGTCCTTTGCTGTGTTTGCTTTCCCTCCATGGCCAATTTCTTAATATCATGAGAAAATAATTTGTCAGTAGTTCTATGCATCCTAATTAAATGTTATTTTGTTTTATTAAATTTTATTTAAATCCTATTTGGAATCGTCAACTTGCCATTTCTGAATGGTTACCGCAATTTTGTGCTGGGTTGTGTCTGTGTTTAAGTTCAGGATGTTTTTGGAACTGTTAATTGTTGAATTGCCCTTCACAATTTACTTGGAGTAGTCACAACATGTAAAACCAAGAAACACTAATTAAACAATTACAAATATTTCCTTTGAAGGATAAAACTTTCAACTTGAGGAGATTTTGAGTTAAATTAAGCACGATTCAAATCATAGAATGCATCTTGGAATATATCTTGTATTTTCAGGAGGATGAGGCACTGCTTTATTTCAGACCATCACTCTGTATTTGATGTTTAAATTACTGGCATATTTTGAGGTGGTTTGACAAATACTGTTGTCCTATGTAATCTCTCGCAAGATTCTTTGTCCTCCAAGTTACGGAGTAATTATAATTTTCCCAAATATCAGTCACTGCTTAAAAAGAAATTACCTCTGTTTCATAGCTTAATCTGAGATCTGATGTGATTAGTTATACAGCATGGAAACAGGCCCTTCAACCTAACTCATTCGTGCCAAACAATGTACCTTCTGGCGTTAGTCCTATTTGGCCCATAACCATCCAAACCCTTTCTATTCAGCAACTTGTTCAAATGTTTTTTAAAATGTTGTAACTGCACCTGCCTCAACTGCTTCCTTGGGCAGCAGTTCCATATATCAACCACCCACTTTGCCCATTTTGATTTCCCCTACCCTGGGAAATAGACTGCACATGCATGCTATCTATTCCCCTCCTGATCTTGTGCACCTCTGTAAGATCTCTGCATCCCAAGGAATAAAATCTTAGCCTGCCCAACCTCTCCCTCTAGCTAAGGCCCTCAAATTTAGGCAACACCCTCGTAAAGCTTCTCTGTACCCTTTCCAGCCTGATTGCATCTTTCCTATAGCCAGGTGACCAAAACTGAGCACGATACTCTTACAGACACAAAGTGCTAGAATAACTGAGCAGGTCAGGCAGAAGGGTCTCGACCAGAAACGACACCTATCCCCATTCTCCAGAGATGCTGCCTGATCTGCTGAGTTACTCCAGCACTTTGTATCCATTTGTATATTGACCAGCATCTGCTGTTCTTTATTTCTACAATACTCCTACTACTTGTACAACTGTAACATAACATCCCAACTTCTGTGCTCAATTTCTTGATTGATGGCCAATGTGCTAAAAGCTACCTTCACCACCCGATCTATGCTTGATGCCACTTACAATTAACTATGTACCCCACTCTTAGATCTCTTAGCATTCACTGTGAGTGTCCCACTCTAGTTTGGCTTCTCAAAATGCAAAACCTCACAATTATTTGAATGAATCCCCCATTTGCCATTCCTTGGCCAACTGATCAAGATCCTGCTGTAATTCTTGTTCATCATCTTTACTGTCTCTGATACCACCTTTTATGGGGTAATATAGCTAATTATGCCTTGAGCATTCTCATCCAAATTGTTCATTTGGATAACAAATTGACAACTGATGCACACAGTAGTCACCAGGTCTCCAGTCCAAAAAAAACAACCTTCCACAACCACCTTTTGCTTTCTACCATGAAGCCTATTCTGTATCCAGTTAGTTAACACTTCCTGAATTTCATGCACCTAGGATGAGCAACAATGGCTAGAGGTGAAAACGAGACAAACGTGTCAGAAAAAAAGAAATAATGGGGGATTGAAATGTAAAGCCGGAAGTAAGGATCTTGGTCGAAGGGGACAGGGGAGGGATGAGTGGTGGGGGGGGGGGGGGGGAATAAAAGGGAACTGAGACATGGGGATGGGAGATGAGTGCAAGAAAGAACAGGATCACTGAGATGGTGAGGGAAACATGGGAAAAAGAGGGAGAAGTTGGGGAAATATTGAATGAAGTTGTAGAATTCAGTGGTCATGCTGTTAGGTTGTAAACCACTCAAGCAGAACACGATGTGCTGATCTCCCATTTTTTTGTGTGTGGCATCATCTGGCAAGGTCAGTAAAGAAAGGAGAGTGAAAATAGTCATCAACTGGGAGCTCCAGCAGGCCTTGTCAGACAGACTGCAATTATTTGGACACATCATCATGTGTATTGTCTAAAAGACATAGGAACAGAATTAGGCCATTGAGGCCCATCGAGTCTACTCCTCCATTCAATCATGGTGGAGTAAACCTGATCGGCGAAATCTTTTTTTCCTTCTCAACCGCATTCACCTGCCTTCTCTCTGTACCTTTGACGCCCTTACTAATCAAGATCCCATCAATCTCCGCTTTAAAAATACCCAATAACATGGCTTCCACAGCCGTCTGTGGCATTGAATTCCACAGATTTACTAATCTCTGGCTAAAGAAATTCCTCCTCATCTCCATTGGAAAGGATGTCTGGGGCTCAGGTCTTCCATCAAGGAGAAGATAAAAATCAGCAGTTGACATACCCTCTCTAAATAACTGCTAATGTTGACACATAGATTCAAGCAAATGTGTTCTTCTGCTTCTTACCTTTACCTATCACCCCTCCCAGGTTTTCAACCATCCTTCAGTTACCAGTGTCTCTTCCTTTTTCTCTCTTTCCAAAAGTTAAGCTGTTTAATCTAATACTGCTGATGCCTAATGTTAATATTGTGATTTACTTGCCTATGATTACTGCACATCCTACTGGTAAATATTGTCAGCCTGTGGTTTTAACTGGTTCCCTTCCATTTTATACAACGTGCTGTTCCCTTACTCAATACTTCTGGGAGAGAATAAATTGTCAGAAGTTTGATGTCTAACTTTGGGAAAGACTGAGTGAGGTAACAGTCGTCCACATAATCCTCTGGATTGAGGCATTTGTAATTGCTTTGCACTTTTTTCTACTGAGCAGTGCCATTGCTAAAGATGGAGATGTTTTGGGAACTGTTGGCTGTGGTTGAAGTGCTCTTCACCATTTACTTGAAGTTGTAGCAACGCTGTAACTGGGCAACGTCAATAAACAGAGCAAAAACAAAAGGCATAAAAATTTCCATAATAGAATAGGCTGTTTTGTAACCTTCCAGTTTGGGGAAATTTTGAGTTGGACTGAGCACAGTGAGTGTCATAGAGTCGTACACCATCGGAACAGGCCCTTTAGCATAACTCATCCACGCTGACCAAGATGCCCCAATCGAAGCTAGTCTCATTTGCTGATATTTGGCCCATTTCTCCTCTAAACTTTAACTGTCCATGTACATGTCTAAATGTATTTTAAATTTTGTTATTGTACCTGCATTGGCTCCTTCCTCTGGCAGCTCATTCCATGTACCAGCTGCCCTTTATGTGGAAAATGTTGCCTTTGGGTTTCTATTACAATATTTACTTCTCGTCTTAAATCTGTGCCCTCTGGTTCTTGATTCCCTTAGCCTGGGGAAAAATAATGTGCATTCACCCTATCTATTCCCTTTGTAATTTTATACATTTCTATAGTAATAATATATCTAAAACTAAAACTTAATAGCATCTTTCCTATGACCAAAGTCATTCAACAAGTGTGGTCTCGCCAGCATCATGTACAAGTGTAACATGTGTCCCAACTTCTATACTCAATTCCCGAACTGATGAAGGCTTGTGTGCCAATAGCCATGGTCACCACACTATCTATCTGTGACACCACTCTTTCAGGGAATTATGTGTCTCACTGCCCTGCTACATGCACCACCCTACCATTCAAGGGAAATTCCTGCTCTGGTTTGACTTCCCCAAATGCAACACCTCACACTTGTCTGAATTAAATTCCATTAGCAATTCCTCAGTCCATTTGCCCTGCAGTTCAAGATCTTGCTGCAGTTCTTGATAAGCATCTTCACTATCTATGACATAATCCCAGAATATATTTTAAATGTCTGATAGTACCTGCCTCAACTATCCCATTTAGCAACTTTTCCATATACCTACCACCCTTTAACCCTTTGTGTATTTTTAAAAAAAGTTGTCCCTTGGGTTCCTATTAAATCTCTCTCTCCCACCCCCACCTTAAAACTATGTCCTTTGGTTCCTGATGTGTTCTCTGGAAATATTCTTTGTCTTCCAAAACATTTTCAAACAAACTGAACGCATTGCTTCGAACAAATCCTCCATTTGATAACTTATTGATGGAGATCTGATCCTTGTGTAGCTAGCCAGGTACCATACTAAACTAATAGAGTCATTGAGTCATATAGCATGGGAACAGGCCCTTCAGCCCAACTTGCCCACACCGACCAATATGTCCCGCCTACATTAGTCTCACTTGCCTGCCCACATTTGGCCCATATCCTTCTAAACCTGTCCTATCCACGTTCCCATCTTGCAATAGTACCTGCTACAACTGCCTCCTCTGGCAGCTCGTTCCATACACCCACCACTCTCTACTTGAAAAAGTTGCCCCTCAGGTTCTTATTCTCCGAACAACCTCCATGTGTTTTATGCACATCCAAAAGTTCCATCAGTTTTCAAGCATAAGGCAATAAAATTTCCATCTGCAAATGAAGTAGGATGTTTGTATTTGGCATATGTTGACAGATATCTTATGCAGCTGTAATAACATCCCAACTTGTGTAAATGACCTGACTGATGATGGCAATCATACCATCTTCACCGCCTTGTCCACCTGTGTCACCAATTTCAAGAATCTATGTACTTGTACCCCTCAGACTCTCTGTTCTGCAACATGCCTCATAACTCTGTCATTCACTGTAGATGTCCTGCCATAGTTTTACTACCCAAAGTGAATCACTTTGCATTGCTCAAATTAAATTCCGTCTACAAATCCTTTGCTGGCATTCCCAGTTGATCTAGATCTTGTTGTAACCTTAGACAACTACCTTCACTGGCCGCCATATCACCAAGTCTGTCATTCACAGACTTGTTAATCATGTCACCTAATTAGCACTCAGAAACAGCCCAGCACCTATCCCTATGGTACACCACTGTTTATGGACTTCCAATACAACTTGATGGGGGGGGGGGGGGGGGGTATGTAATGTGATTCTTTCCATACACTTGATCCTGTAAACCACAGCAGGATGCAGTTGAATCTTGAATTTTGTCCAAGATAAATAAATGTTCCTCTTTTTGCTATTCCGTTTAATTCGGTTGCATTATTTTTTTTTAAGGTTATTTGTACTCCAGCTCGAATTTGTTACAATTGTTATCCTTTTATATTTCCACAGTCGGCAATTTTCAACTTTCAGAGTCTGCTGACGGTGATTCTTCTCCTAATTTGTACCTGTGCTTACATCAGGGCCTTAACTCCCAGTGTTCTGGACAAGAACAAAACTGGGTAAGTGCATTGTGTCATCAGTTATTTAACAGAATAACATTTTTGACGGTTGTTTTTGGAATAGCCAGAATAGTCAAGTATAATAGGAGTTAATTGAACTTCATAGCTTGATGGTACCAATTGATTCTTTTGGGAAGTTAACTGTCAAAGGTTTGTCGCTGACAACAATTTTATTCCCAAATTAACCCTGTTAATACTCCTGTGGAAATATTCAGCAGGCTTTTTAAATGTTGTTTTCATTTCTGATTTCAAGGATCTGCCGTATTTTGCTTTGATACTTTTCTGTTAATTCTGCTACTTATTTACACAGCACATACAACTTTAATTCAAGCCACTTTACGCATCGTGTGCTGCAATTTTAAATTAACATGCTTAAGTGAAAATGTGTCTAATTCTGGTTACTTTAGCATAACAAAATGCATTTGGATGTCACTCGCATGTAGATGTGGCTTCTGCTGAAATTAATGCATGATATTTGAGAATTGCATTTTGGCTGCTTTTTGGGCAGTGGCTGAACCGAGGTATTGGTAGAGATTTTGAATTGCGTTTTACGTCAAAAACATACTTTAGCCACCTTCAAAAACACACTTCAGCTACCTTAATCAAATTATCATCTTTTTTTTCCTCATAGCAATAATTAATGTACCAGGTTCATTCCCAGGATGGCGGGATTGACATATGATGAAAGAATGGATCGACTGGGCTTATATTCGCTGGAATTTAGAAGGATGAGAGGGGATCTTATAGAAACATAAAACTATTAAGGGATTGGACAGGCTAGATGCAGGAAAAAATTTCCCGATGTTGGGGGAATCCAGAACCAGGGGTCCCAGTTTAGGGATAAGGGGTAGGCCATTTAGGACTGAGATGAGAAAAACCTTTTTCACCCATAGAGTTGCGAATGTGTGGAATTCTCTGCCACAGAAGGCAGTGGAGGCCAATTCACTGGATGTTTTCAAGAGAGAGTTGGATATAGTTCTTCGGGCTAACGGAATCAAGGGATATGGGGAGAAAGCAGGAATGGGGTACTAATTTTGGATGATCAGCCATGATCATATTGAATGGCAGTGGCTAGCTCAAAGGGCAGAATGGCCTACTCCTGCACATTTGTTTTTATGTGCCACTTTAATATCGTACCGACTGTTTCTCAGGGAAGATGTTTCACTGCCCCAACATTGCCATTTTGTCTTCACTCTGTAGTATTGTTTGGTGTCCAAGTGATGTTTGGGAGGCTAAGTGGGAGGGCATCAGTGTAGAAACAAGGGTTTTTTGCATTTGGGTGGGCGGTTGAGTCGTCTGAAGAAGGGTCTCGACCCGAAACATCATCTATCCATATTCTCCACAATACAATACAATACAATACAATACAATACAATATATCTTTATTGTCATTGTACAGGGGTACAGCGAGATTGGGAATGCGCCTCCCAAACGATGCAATAAATTAATTAGCTAGTCACTATTAATTTAAATTTAAACAACCCAATGAAACAAATTAGAACAGTTTTAAAACAGAATAAAGTGCAAGTAGATCTGTGCCGGATCACTGTGCGATGTGACCCTCCGGCTCAGCAGGATCGGTTCATAGCAGCTATGGCCCTGGGGATGGAGCTGTTCCTTAGTCTGGAGGTGCAGGCGTAGAAGGCCTTGTATCGTCTGCCCGATGGTAGAAGTTCGAACATACTGTTGCAGGGGTGTGAAGAGTCTTTGTGGATGCTGGTGGCTTTTCTGAGGCATCGTGTGTTGTAGATGCCCTCCAAGGCTGATAGCTGTGTTCAGATAGTCCTCTGAACTCTATGGACTACCCGCCAAAGAGCTTTCCTCTCTGCCTCCGTGCAGCTGAGATACCATGAGATGCCATGTGTTAGGATGCTCTCTATTCACCAAAGTGGTATCCACCAAAATTGACGGGGGAAAGCCGGTGGATGTGGTGTACCTTGACTTTCAGAAAGCCTTTGACAAGGTTCCACATAGGCGATTAGTGGGCAAAATTAGAGCACATGGTATTGGAAGTAGGGTACTGACATGGATAGAAAATTGGTTGACAGACAGAAAGCAAAGAGTGGGGATCAATGGGTCCCTTTCAGAATGGCAGGCAGTAACTAGTGGGGTACCGCAAGGCTCGGTGCTGGGACTGCAGCTATTTACAAGATACATAATGACTTGGATGAAGGGATTAAAAGTACTATTAGCAAATTTGCAGATGATACAAAGCTGGGTGGTAGTGTGAACTGTGAGGAAGATGCTATGAGGTTGCAGGGTGACTTGGACAAGTTGTGTGAGTGGGCAGATGCATGGCAGATGCAGTTTAATGTGGATAAGTGTGAGGTTATCCACTTTGGTGGTACGAATAGGAAGGCAGAGTATTATCTGAATGGTGTCAAGTTAGGAAAAGGGGACGTACAACGAGATCTGGGTGTCCTAGTGCATCAGTCACTGAAAGGAAGCATGCAGGTACAGCAGGCAGTGAAGAAAGCCAATGGAATGTTGGCCTTCATAACAAGAGGAATTGAGTATAGGAGCAAAGAGGTCCTTCTGCAGTTGTACAGGGCCCTAGTGAGACCGCACCAGGAGTACTGTGTGCAGTTTTGGTCTCCAAATTTGAGGAAGGATATTCTTGCTATTGAGGGCGTGCAGCGTAGGTTTACTAGGTTAAGTCCCGGAATGGCGGGACTGTCATATGTTGAAAGACTGGAGCGACTAGGCTTGTATACACTGGAATTTAGAAGGATGAGAGGAGATCTTATCGAAACGTATAGGATTATTAAGGGGTTGGACACGTTAGAGGCAGGAAACATGTTCCCAATGTTGGGGGAGTCCAGAACAAGGGGCCACAGTTTAAGAATAAGGAGTAAGCCATTTAGAACTGAGATGAGGAAAAACTTTTTCAGTCAGAGAGTTGTGAATCTGTGGAATTCTCTCCCTCAGAAAGCAGTGGAGGCCAATTCTCTGAATGCATTCAAGAGAGAGCGAGATAGAGCTCTTAAGGATAGCGGAGTCAGGGGGTATGGGGAGAAGGCAGGAACGGGGTACTGATTGAGAATGATCAGCCATGATCACATTGAATAGCGGTGCTGGCTCGAAGGGCCGAATGGCCTCCTCCTGCACCTATTGTCTATTGTCTATGGTGCAGCGGTAGAAGGTCCAGAGATGCTTCCTGAGCCATTGAGTTTCTCCAGCACTTTGTGTCCTTGTGGGATGACATCGTTGTGGTCAAGAACTGCACACAGATTTGTTGTTCACTGCACTGAAAGAACTGTGTAGAATCTGCATGATATCCCTGTGGATCTGTGGATTTCCTCCCTAACCCCAAAATCATGCAGGCTGGGTGGTTAATTAGTCACTGTAAATTGCCCATAATGTGCAGGTGAGTGGTAGAATCTGGAGAAAATAAATTAAAATTAGTGTAAATGGTAGTTAATTTGTTAGGGAGAAGGGTCTGTTTCAGAGCTGAATGACTGAGTCTATGGAATAATTTCTACAGCCCATGAATCAACAGCCTCCATCATCAACTGTTAAACCTGTCGTTTAAATTGAATGTCTTTAACATTTGCAGACTCCTAAAAAACGCATAGACCCTGTTAATCAAGAATATTAACATTTTATCTTCAAGTTGATGCACTAAAATATCCCTGCATTCTCCCAGCAGCCAATTTTTTCACGTTCGTTTGATTGTGCCCACTGTGTTTCGGCCAACAGGGCCACACAGGTCTACTGTGGCTGGCAGTCAGCTGTACACAAGGCTGTGCGAGTGTATCTCGTGGGAATTGCCTAGTTATGGACTTTTGTGCTGCAGGATTACGCAGATCATTTGGTGCATTATCACTCAAGACATTTTATTGGGAGTATCCAGAGATAATCCTCCTCACTGACAATATGATGGATTGACTTGATGATTCAACTGATGTGAAAATATGGACGGTTGAATTTGTAATTTATTGTTTTGCATTGGAGTTCAGGGCATGCTGTTCGTTCAACAGAATTAAAAGCAGTTTCTGTCAAAATCTCTAACTTTTTTAGACTTTCCCAATTGTAGTCTCGAGCAACCAGCTTTCTTTGGCCATTCCTATATCTGAATTTGTGCTTTAACAGGATGTTGAAGTTATGTTGAAATAAAGTCTGTGCTTGCCTGAGGGGAAAATGTTTAACAGAAAAACCCGCAGTGCCATGACAGTGTATCAATGCTGTAGATAGATGGATGATCAGCCATGATCATATTGAATGGTGATGCTAGTTCGAAGGGCCGAATGGCCTACTCCTGCACCTATTTTTCTGTTTTCTATAGTCTTCTCCTGTAGATTGTGAGGACACAATCTATTTTATCAGGGGTTATAACGAGAAGGCAGGAGAATGGGGTTAGGAGGGAGAGATAGATTAGCCATGATTGAATGGCGGAGTAGATTTGATGGGCTAATGGCCTAATTCTGCTCCTATCACTTATGAACGTATGAATTTTTGACCAATCTGGGAGAAATATTTTCATGTACTTAAACAGGCCCTTTCAATTTTTATCAATGTACTCTTCTTTGTAAGTGAATTAATACAGCATCAGATTGTGGAAATAAGTAACATTTTACACAAGCTTCACAGGAGCAGCTGCTCCAGCATGTTGTAGTAGTTTAGTGAATCTCACAGTGAGCATTCACAAATACTCTGGTAAAAACATTAAGAAGGCACAATTGAAATGGATTGAGGAAGATAATGGTAGAAGGGATCAGCCTATTTGCAATAAAAGTCTGCACACACATCATTGTAATGACGCAGGGTGAAGGATGAGCACAATTGCTAATGTGAAATGAGGATCTGTTTGACATTTTACATTGAATGTAGAACTACCAGGAGGTAGTCTGCGACTAATTTGGCTTTTTACCAGTTTGGCTCTCCATCAGTAATACCGCAACTGGTACAAAGCTAACGTTTTAAGGTATACATGTGGTTATTGTCAAACCAGTGAGTGTAATTTTAACTACGCCCTTGCATATTACCTCCTGAGAATAAACTTTAAATTCAGCCCAGACCGATGGAGTAATACTCCCCTTTCCTGCAGCTGTGAAGATACTAAATTAAGTTTAGACAGTTGTAACTTAGTTCCTTGTAGACATGATTTCATAGCACAAAACTGTAATCTGGTGCAGACTAGCTGAGAAAGGGTGTAAGAACACTGACGTGGAAAGTGGAAAAAAGCGTAGTGGCACAGCTGGGAGTGTTCTGACATCGAAGGTGAGTTATGTTCTTGGGGCAAGACAGAAGTTCTGTTTGTGCCTATGTTTGGACCTTAGGCACCTAATCCTGAGAGTGTTTGATGACATCACTGGGTAGTAAATATGGAAAAAGAATTGTATTTTCTGAGTCTGAGGTTCGATGTGTGTGGGGTTTTTTTAAACTCCTCACCATGCTTAATAAAATATGACTTTTAACAAGCATTTTGTTAATTTGCCAATTTTACAATCCTAGATTGTCAAATTTATTCTTTTTGGCTTTTACCAGCCCTTCTCTAACTTCCTTTCTTCCTTTGGGCACCTTTTTAAAATAAATCTTTGCTGCTTCTATGCAGACTCTGATTCTATATTAAACTATTGAGTTTAATAATTGAATTGGGGAAGCACGGTGGCCCAGCGGTGGAGTTGCTGCCTTAGTGCCAGAGACCCGGGTTCGATCATGACCACGGGTGCTATCGGTACGGAGTTTGTACTTTCTCCCCGTGACCTGTGTGGGATTTCTCTGGGTGCTCTGGTTTCCTACCACACTCCAAAGATGCACAGGTTTGTAGGTTAATTGGCTTTGGTAAAATTGTAAATTGTCCCTACTGTGTGTAGGATAGCTTTAGTGTGCGGGGATCGCAGGTCGGCGCGGACTTGGTGGGTCGAAGGGCCTGTTTCCACACTGTATCTCTAAACTAAACTAAACTATTGCTACTCATTTTGATTTACAAATAAAAATATAAACAATTTCAAAGAAAACTTGTACACATGTGAAAAGATTATAAATTCCTTAGAAAGCTATCATGAACATCGGTAGTTGGAAGGCTGTTTGTTTTTGCTTCATGAAATGAATAATCCCAATGAATAATGCTGGTTAAAATCCATAGGATATAGCAACGGCCAGGAAAATATTACTGAGGTAGAAGATCAACCGTGGTAGAGTATACTTGCAGTGCCAAATGGGCTCGTCCTGATCCTATTTCTTGCAAGTGACTGTGTTTATGATTAAGGATGATAGAATTATTTTTATTGTTGCTATCGTAATGTTGCCAGTGCCACAGTAACAGGTTCTATTTATACAGAGCCTTTTTCATGGAGTAAATCACTCACGGTGTAATATGAAATGGTATTTAACGCTTAATCTACTGGGAGATGTTAGGCCGGAAGAGTCAAAGTTTCATCAAAACAGTATAGTTATTGCAAAAAGGAGGAGACAGATTTGGAGAGGAATCCAGATCTTTTGGCCTTTAGAATTTTAAAACCAATGCTGGAGCGATTTAAAGTTTTGGGAAAGCTCAAGAGAATACAACTGGTTGAAGGAGAATTTCTTAAAGGATGGTGGGGCTGGAGGTGATTAGAAAAATGGAAGAGGCATGTCATAGAGGGATTTGAAAATACAGATGCTAATCTGAAAATCAGAGCTAAACTAAATTACATGACATTAAACTAAATTAACGTGATTTCTGTTGCCTTTGAGAATGTCTGTGCCAATGCTGATATGTCCATTTTCCTGAAAAGAAAGTGAGGGGCTAACTGTCACAAGTCTCAGTACAGATGATGGGTCATGGACCCGAAAAGTTAACTGGTTGTCTTTTCACAACTTGAACTTCATTTACAATTCACAATTTTAATTTCAAATAGCCCTTGCTTTCCCTCTCTCTTTTTGAAAAACATGGCGAAGTAGTGTTATTGAAAGTTTGAAATGAAGTGTGGGGAGGTTTTAACCTAAGAATTGAAATTCCGCCATAGGTAGGGTAGCAGCGTAGTTGCATTACTAAGATCCAATTTTCTAGATCATTGAGCCAGAGAGGCAGCTGGGAAATTTTAACTCAATATTTAAATGCTTGAGCTGTACACCATTTATTTTTCCAATAATTAGTTTTATTCACTTAAGTATATTAAATTCATGTTTATTGTAGCATGCAGTTTCAAAGTGTGTGGATGTCTAAAATGAAAATTGGCCATCAGAAATCTTGATTGTATTAAAATCATGTCCACTTACGAAAAAAAAGCTTGGGAAAAGTAGATCTCTTGTGCCTGTTGCTCTGAATGGAATATGAAGGTGTTATTTGAGCAGTAAATATACTTTATAAGTTAGCAATTTCTAGATCTTCTGCATCACAGTCGTTTTTTTTAGTAAATCGACTGCTTTACCAGTCTGATTTGGGGTAAATTGAAGAGTTAAGCAGCATGGTTTGATAATTGTATGCTTTTAATTTGGCACATTACGTGTCTATTCCATTTCCTTTGCACACAAGTACAATTGTTGATTATGTAGACACGCTGTCTTAATGAGTCTGAAATTTTAACTTGACTATTCATGACGCATCTTTCCATTCGTAAATAAATCCACCAGCTGTGTTATAATGGTGCTGTAATTAAATGAGACTTTTGTTAATGCTCCAGCATCTATGTATTTGTCTGTCTAATTTTAGATGTTTGATAATTCATAATGATTCAAAGGAGTAAATTCTTATTTGTCTTCCACAATGATCTTTCAGTTTACTGACTTCAGTGCCATTCTACCTCAAGTCATACAGGAGTTCTTCACGAAAATTTAATTTGCACATTGCTTGCTAGTTACAGAAGCTAAATGCAATGAAGAGTACTGAATTTAATCATTTAAATTTCCTCTGTTTGATTTTTTTTTTCCGAATGTAATATCAATTGGATAAAGAAAAAATATTTGTTTTCCAGACTTCTGGGGATATTTTGGAAGTGTGCCAGAATAGGTAAGAAATAAAATCTATGAATGGTGTGTTTTCTGGTTGTTGGAAGCTTGTTTTATTTTTGGCGTTTTCTGATGCTGAAATCCTTGAGGCAATAATTAAGATTTATTATGAAGGATCACAGCTAAAAAGTGCTTGAATCCCCAAAATTCCCCACGTTTTTGCATGTAAAATTCTACCATCATCACAGCAAAACTCTGTTCCTGACTAGATTTTTATCTGAATTCTCAAGATGAGACTTGGTTTTTTTTCCTCTCGTTTCATCACTTTGAGCAAATTCAAATATTTTTACAGAAGAAGAAATAGAAGCAGGAGTCGATCATTTGACCCCCTCGTTCGTGCACTGGCATTTATCACGATCATTGCTGATCTTTTAATACTGCACCGTTTCTTGCACTAACTTTGCATCATTCCATTCCTTTAAATAAAATTAAATTGGTGATCTCTATTCTGCACACACTCAGTACATCGCGTCTTCTCTGTTTTAGATTGCGAATTTCAAAGATTCATTACCCGCTGGATGCGACCTCACTTCCATCTTTATTCTGACATCTACGCATTCCTTTTCCTTCTTGCCACCTGCCTTCCCATGCTGCCAAAGTTGTAACAGCCCCTAGCCCTCTGTCGTTTTTCTTGACCTTAGACTTGAGTGTTAGTGGGGTGTTGATTATAGAACCAATGTTATCAATAGAAAGTTATTTACACTTTGAAAGCAACTATTGCAGTGTTACTGCATCCTCAAATCCTTGGTCTACCTTAGCACTGGAGAAACAAGATAAATTCATATCAGGTGTTAATGTCATTCTTTGAGTATAAAAAGTTTACAGGAACACAACAATCAGTTACTTTCTGTTCTGGCCTCAGTCCAAGCTATGGCTATTGATTTGAAATGTAGAGATGAATACTTAAAATTGGGGCTGCTGTCTTAAAGGGAACTTACAGTTTGGATATGGACCCATTTGAGCAGGGTTTAGACTCTGTTTTGTGTTCGTACTATTATTGTTTCTCTTGTCTTCTGAACTTTTGGTGTTTACAGAGTACTATGTTTACATCGTTGTTATGCTACTGCATGTAAGAGTTTCAATATTCTATTTTTTGGGACATATGATAAAAAAACACTTTTGATTCTCTCTTCACTCTTGACATTGTAAAATGTAGACCTGTGTGAGTTTATCATTGCTCAGTTTTGTTGATTTAAGATGAAAAGGCAAAGTAAATCATGACATAGGATGTAAAAGTGAAACTTATGCCTGTAAATTGATCTGGGGGTTTCAACAAGTTTAGCACCTGCTGAGGAAAATATGTTCAGCTGAAGATCAATCACCTCATTAATTAAGGTTCTTTGTTTGCCAAACAATACGAACAACTTGCAATAAACAGAGCTAAATGATTCCACAACCAATGGACCGAAGTTTTGCTGCCCAGTCACACTCAATCCAGAATGGTGATGGACAAATAAACGACTCCCTGAAAGAAGATAATCCATTAGATATGATTGGGGAGCCCAGCACATCAGTGCAAGAGAACGCTGAAACGTTTGTGAAAATCTTCAGGCAATGGATGATCCACCTCTGCCTTCTCCGGTGATCACCAGCACGATAGATGCTAATCTTTAGCTCATTCGATTCACCCCACATGATATTAAGAAATGGCCTAAAGGTATTGAATGGCCTAAAGGCACTATAAACTATGACCTCTGACAACATTCCTCAATTGTACTTTAATGTTCGACGCCGATATTATGTGCCCAAGAACCTGTTCTTGTGCTGTATCTTTTTCTGTTTATGGTCTATGAAGACATCTGCTCCAGAACTTGCCGTTCGCAAACTTCTTTAACCTCTCCCTACTCCAGTCTGAGGTTCCCACCTGCTTTTAAGAAGATCACTGTCATTCGGTGCAAACAAAAGCAAGGTTACATCCCTTAGTGACGACTGCTGTGGTTTTTCAAAAGAACTGTTGTTTTTGCCATATCTACCAGTGCTCTTATAAAGAATATTTAACTATTGGTATTATACTGCGAACACTAAGATCTGACTTTAGGCTTACAAATTAATTTCTTTTAATTCTCTTAATATGCAGATGCTTTTTGTCAAGAACTTGTTTAAATGAGTGGTTGTTCGGACAGCTGTGCCCTTGAAATATTAACTGCTAAAGGTTGATCATACTGGACCCTTTATTTCTGCAGAAAAATGAGCTCTCAACTACCATTTATTTTTTAAAACCTCCAACTCTCACAAAATATCCTTTGTGCTTATTAATATAAAACTTAACTATGCAATCTTAAATATTTCTGAAACAAAAGGGATCTTAAACAGAAAATCCAGACAGTCTGCGGTTCTCTTTGCACAAGGATCTAAAAGCATTATTTTCTTTTGTATTCATAAACGGAAATGGAAATAAGTGGACAATTTCAGTTTTCTGCGAAACAGCAGTCCAGTCATGGCGACCTTATAATATTTCATTCAACTTTTTTTTCATATTTCTAGACTTCAATAGATCAGACCCAAATGCATATTGAGTTTATTAGGAAGTGCACAGAGTTCTGGAATGCAATAAATGAAGTATATCAGCCATTTTAACGGCAAATTAAATTCCCTAAGAATTACTATAGTTATATCTGTAATCATATCATATCATATCATATCATATCATATCATATATATACAGCCGGAAACAGGCCTTTTCGGCCCACCAAATCCATGCCGCCCAGCGATCCCCGTACATTAACACTATCCTACACCCACTAGGGACAATTTTTTACATTTTACCCAGCCAATTAACCTACATACCTGTACGTCTTTGGAGTGTGGGAGGAAACCGAAGATCTCGGAGAAAACCCACGCAGGTCACGGGGAGAACGTACAAACTCCTTACAGTGTTAATTGTTGACCCATATAAAAGTTGGTCTGAAGAGCTATTTTGTTGGCCTTTTATTACGTAAAATTAATAGTAGTTTGTCAAAATTGTGTATATGGAAAATTCTTAAAATAATGTATCCAATTTTTTTCAAAAGTTGTTGAGAAAATCCCACGGCAATAAATTGGCTTTTTATTTTTAACTAAATGTTTAGCATCTTTGAATATTTTCCTGAAAGTATTGATTACTAAAACACTCCATTTAGAAAATCATTGTCGGCAAAATACTGCCGATTCTGGAAATCAGAAACACTGATTTTGACATTCTAGACACTGAATAGATTAGACAACATTTGTATAGGTAACAGAAGAATTAACTTTTTACAAAGATCCGTCTGAATTACAAAATGGCAAAATACATTTGGATCCTTTATGAAGTTTTTAATCAGTGGAAAAAAATCCAAGGATAGAAAGGTAAAGCTGTAATGTATGAATTCAACATAAAATGAAGTTCTTCTCATTCTTTTGTCTCAAATTTAACAAGAAAATGGGGAGAAAAGTGGCAAAATAGAAAGCTGAAATAATGGAAAGTGTCCTGAAATTCAGTGGGACGTATAGTGAAATCACCAGCACAAGGATAGTAACAATCGTAAAACCAAGTATGATAGATTTTAGTCAAAGATGAATATTCGGACATGGAAGATCATTAAGAATATTTCTTAAACAAATATAACACAAATCATAGAGCTAATTTCATGAAGAAACTAGGTTGTGATTTCAGTCGATTATTTTGTTATCTAAAAAAAACCCTGTGCCTGATTTCTTCTTTCATACTTGATAACAATGAAATGCCAATATTGTACTCCACTATTTAAAAATAGTGATAGGGAAGGAGGATAATTCATGGGCAGCTTCAAATATGTTGGTTTTTGCTAAACTATTATATCTACGTAATTGATTCTCAGTGGCCACATCTGCAAGATTGTTCTAGGCTTTCATTTTTCTTCAATGCTCGATTATCCCTGTACTACTCAGATATCTCATGCAAAATTTAAATCCTCAGTACCACTTCTACCTGCAAAGAAAAAATGACAAGTTTTTTTGTCTGCTTTATAATGGCTACTCAATCCAAAATGCAGGATTCTTGGGCTGAAGTTGATATTGTTTCATCGTGTTCCTCATTCAGACTAATGTAAACTCTGCCTTATTGCCTCTGTAGCCATAAATCTGTTTCATTCGTTTCCAGATTTGATAACTTTGTCATTCTTCTGATTGTCATCCTTCTCTGTTCTCTTTTCATGACCAATGTACTGCATGCATCCGATCTCACTCTAAGTGTGCTCATTGCTTTTGTTCTCACTTGTCAAGACCAGCTCCTAGTAAAATACAGTTGTAAATGAGCTTGCTTAAATCTCTCTGAAATCCTTAGCTTCTCTCACCTGAATGCTACTTCTGCCTTCCCCTCTGTTCACCATTCCTATGTCTTACACTTCATTCCTGCATTTGAAATCTAAGTATTAAGAAGTTAAGAGTTTGGAGGTTTGTGCAGGTGGTACATATCAACACACTGACCACCTGTATTCTTAATAACACTGCATTCAAACGTAGGATGTAATTAATCATTCAATGCCGTACTGTAAGAAAAAGAGTCCGGTGATGTGGATGTGGGTATGTTTGTTAATTGCGGCTTTATTATGTAAAGATTTATCCTTTTAGTTTAATTCAATATTTAATAGAAGTAATTCATTTGTATCACACAATCATTTTAATTCTATATTTGATATCCAATACATTATTTAATTTTTTTTCTTTTGCAGGTGAACGAAAAAGCCAGTATGTGGCCATATGTTGCATTGTGATGGCATTCAGTATTCTTTTTGTCCGGTAACAGTCGGCTTGAAATAACAGCACTATGGATAAAAGACATTGGTTAAATATAAGAATTTCCTTTTTAAGTATGAAATAATCCACGAATGCCTCAACCTCCAATCAATATTGTGCATCTTTCTTCGCAAGCTTTTCTTAGTGACGTAATTTTCAACTTTGTTATTGGACCAAGGACTGAGATGTTTGGGATGGGCCCCCACTGTGGCTATATTTTCTGATTGGACTAATCCAACCACCCTGCACCTGGAGGACTAGCGTTGCTATGAAAATCATCTGATTGTTGGTTATTATTGTGTGTAACTCTATTGTCAATAAAATTCTTCAAATTGATCTTTTTAAGCTTTTTTCTTCTCAACCAATATTATGCTTTAATAACCCAGGAAAGAAGGCAATGAAACATAGAAACAGAAAATAGGTGCTGGAGGAGGCCATTTGGCCCTTCAAGCAAGCACCGCCATTCATTGCGATCATGGCTGATCATCCGCAATCAGTAACCCGTGCCTGCCTTCTCCCCATATCCCTTGATTCCACTAGCCCCTAGAGCTCTATCTAACTCTCTCTTAAATTCATCCCGTGAATTGAATTGCGGGGCGGCACCGTAGGGCAAGCGGTCGAGCTGCTGCCTTACAGAGACCCGGGTTTGATCATGACTGCGGATGTTGTCTGTACCAAGTTTGTACGTTCTCCCTGTGATCGCGTGGGTTTTCTCTGGGTGCTCTGGTTTCTTCCCACACTCCAAAGACGTTTGAATTTGTAGGTTAATTGGCTTAGGTAATAGTCCCTAGTGTGTAGGATAGTGTTAGTGTATGAGATGATAGCTGGTCGGCGTGGACTCGGTGGGCCGAAGGGCCAGTTTCCACGCCGTATGTCCAAAGACTCGAGGATGTATGGTATTTTGGTGTAGTGGCAGATGGGTGATTCACTACCTGCACCAAAAGTGGATTTCTTCAAGTAGCCATCTCATTTTGGAACTCATTGTTACTGGCGCTCTGTGATGCTTGGCCATATTGCTTGTTAAATGGCTGCAATATTCTGTATCATCTTGCACATTTAATATGCTTTAGCTGACAAAATAACTTTTTCCCCCTCACTTTCCATCTTTGAGGCAAGACCTCTACTAGCAATGGCAAAATTTATTGCACACCCCAGTTGGCTTTGAATTGATAGTGGACTAACTACAACTACTCTAGGTGTACAGATAAAGGTCTTGCTGTATTATTATTAGGAAGAGACTTGCAAGATTTTGATCCAATAATTTATAGAGAATCTGAAAAAAATAGTAAATATTAGGTATGAATAGGAGGTAATGTTATTCAATATTCTGAATACTACTGGATTACTGAAAAGTTATTCCTCTGTTTCTGTAGTTAGTACACACAGGAATCGCCATAAACGGCAACAAAAGTGGTGCAGGTTGTAGGGGTTTTTTGTGTAAGCTGCTCAGTCGAAATATGAGTTGCTGTTCCTCCAATTTGCACTGGGCCTCACTCTGACAATGGAGGAGGCCCAGGACAGAAAGGTCAGTGTGGGAATGGGAGGGGGAGTTAAAGTGTTTAGCAACCGGGAGATCAGGTAGGTTTAGGCTAAACGATCGCCGAGCCTGCGCTTGGTCTCACCGATATACAGTAGTCCACACCTGCAACAGCGGATAAAGTAGATGAGGTTGTAGGAGGACTCGCTTAAAGACCCAATCCCCTACTCCCAATTCTTCCGTCTACGCCGCAGTGCACGCAAGATGAGGTGTTTCATTATCAGGTCATCGGAGATGCCCTCATTCTTTAGGGAACGGGGGTTCCCCTCTTCCATTATAGACGAGGCCCTCACTATGGTCTCATCGATATCCCGTAGCTCCGCTCTTGCTCCCCCTCCCCCTCCCCCCATTCGTAACAGGGACAGAGTCCCCCCTGTCCTCACCTTCTACTCCATCTGTCCTGTTTTCACACCTTGCACGTCCTTATCTATACACTTCCTTATCTATGTACCTCCCACTCCCATGACATCAGTCTGAAGAAGGGTCCCGACCCGAAACGTCACCCATTCCTTCTCTCCAGAGATGATGCCTGTCCTGCTGAGTTACTCCAGCATTTTGTGTCTGTCTTCAAGTGCTATTTTAATGTGTTAACAGTTTCTGTCTCTACCACTCTTACAGGGCAATGAATTCTGACCCCTTTCCATCCTTGTTTCCCACTATTTCTACAATGGCCATTAGATCGCACTTTTAAGTAAATGGGTCAGGGGGGGAGGGGGAGGCTTTTAGCATTTCAGAACAAACACATGATTAAAAAAGGTCAATCCATTGCAGTTAACCATTGGAAAACACCTGCCCTATGGAAAAGTGTTGATGGCCAGCTTCTCTCAATTCTGCACAATTGAGTGAAAATCTCAATATTGCAGATTTCTCCAGAGGAGGACAAAATCAATAACTGTTCAGGTGAGAGAATTAGGCTGCATTGATTGTTAATTAGGGTACAATGCACAATCAACTTGTATCCAGTGCATCGTGAAGCGGCCTTTAATCATTGAGTTGAATGGTTCACTGTTTCATTATAAAATTGATATTTATGCCTTATAACAGTGGTGCCATTGAAAGGGTTCTTGCATTCTTATTAAATGTCATTGAGATTTCTACCAGAGATTTGGGGATCAAATTCCATGACTTTCATTGTTGAGAAGCTTCGACAGCAAACTCTTATTTTGCATCCCAGTATCCCTTTAGCTTTGTATTTCATTGTCGTATGTCATTTTTGAAGCTGCAAGTACAGGTCACGTGATTATTCTGAAAGAAATTAGATGTCATCTGAAGTTCTGAAAGAAATTAAAAATGATCGATGACAAGTGCTGAGGCCAGGAGATTAAAGGACCAAAAGTAATAATGGAGTGTGATCGTATTTAGCCTGTCAATATTTGGCAGGGACAATCTAGATGCTGTGGCTGAATTGTGACAGGATGGAATTAGGAGAAACATAGTGGATGAGTCTGGAGCATGACATGGGGTCGTTCGCTGGATTTCTAATATTTATTTATGGAACTCAGACAGCTACACAACATAAACTGGAGAAGGGGTTTCCCAGCTTGTGGCTCTATAAATGAGGTGTTGCACTTTTTAAAATGGGATGAGATACATAGGACTGAGACAAGGACACATTTCTTCATCAAGGGTGTAAACCTGTGGAATTCTCCACCACAGAAGGCAGTGGAAACCAAGTCTCAGAATATATTTTAAGATGGATTTTGAAACACTAATTATCAAAGGGTGAAATAAGAGAGTGGAATATAGTTATGAGATAAAGGATTGATTGCATTTGAAGAGCATGCACACCACTTTGACTCCTGTTTTCTGTGTCTCCCAATATGGGGCCCAAGCTGGTGTATGTGTAAAATAAGCAGCATGGCTTGGGGTGCCCTGGAGTGTTGTCCTGGGGCTAGAATGGTTCTCTTTCAATAATCACAACCAACAATGCCAAGATGGCACTGGAATGTGGCAACCCTCTGAATGCTCTTCGCAATGGAGGATCTACTATTATCCATTACAATCAGCCATGATCATATTGAATGGCGGTGCTGGCTCAAAGGACCGAATGGCCTACTCCTGTACCTATTGTCTATGTTCCTCGACTCTTTCAAACCTCTTTCCCTTTTGCTCTACTACTATACTCGAGTTTGACTTGATTGTATTTTTGTATAGTATTATCTGATCTGTTTGGATAGCATGCCAAACAAAGATTTTTACTGCACCTCGGTCCACGTGACTATAATAAACCTAAACCAGTAGATTTACTGCATATTAACATCTGCCTCTGGCTGTAACAGTGGCATGGTCAAGCAAATTTTATAACCAACCATCAAGTGTAACCGAACGTGGGTAAAGAAATACATTTCAACCTCACCCTACTTCAAACTTCATTTCAATTTAGATTAATTTTGATAAATCCTCAAAGTAATTCTGTAAAATATAATGCCATGTTGCCTTAAAGTGATAACCACCTTGGCAGCTTCTTTGACAACCTTCAAGCAGATGAATAGTTAAACAACATGCTGATCAGATTTTTACATTTATTGCACAAATGTTGACAGTGGTGTTTAACATATAAATGATACGTCAGTCCATTGGACCTTCGTCCTTAACTGCAACCATAAAAAAAGAAACATTTCAGTTTGGAAATCAACTGATACCTCCAGTTCCTACACACTCTCATCATTTTTGTATTTGCTTGTTTTTTTATGGAGTACTCCGGGACACACAGAAATAGCTTTGGACACCCCTGATGGCTATAATAATCTGGCCTAACAATAGTTTCAAATGCTTCGTTTGAATTTGTCTTGTTGTGGAACTAGCACTGCAACTGCTGTTTTTTGGATTCTTGGACCTAAAAATCAGCTGCAAACAAAAGCTAAATATTTTTGCAGAAAAAAGCTTTAAAAATAATCAACCTCCCATTTCCTCTCCATTATATTCCACTCGTGAATTTACTCTCTGCCGACTATCAGATGGGCTGACCATAAAAAGACAAACCACGTAAAAGAAGGTACGACAGATACTGTACTAACAGTTTACCCTTGTTTCCTAAGTAGACAATAGGTGCAGGAATAGGACATTTGGCCCTTCGAGCCAGCACCGCCATTCAATGTGATCACGGCTGATCATTCTCAATCAGTACCCCGTTCCTGCCTTCTCCCCATACCCCCTGACTCCGCTATCCTTAAGAGCTCTAACTAGCTCTCTCTTAAATGCATTCAGAGAACTGGCCTCCACTGCCTTCTGAGGCAGAGAATTCCACAGATTTACAACTCTGACTGAAAAAGTTTTTCCTCATCTCCGTTCTAAATGGCCTACCCTTATTCTTAAACTGTGGCCAACATTGGGAACATGTTTCCTGCCTCTAATGTGTCCAACCCCTTAATAATCTTACATGTTTCGATAAGATCCCCTCTCATCCTTCTAAATTCCAGTGTATACAAGCCTAGTCGCTCCAGTCTTTCAACATATGACAGTCCCGCCATTCCGGGATGTGATACGTATGGATATTTGAGTGGCGTCTATTTCAGACTTGACAGTACACCAGAAAGAAAATCCTACAGAATGTGGAAAGAATGTCTTGGCACAGGACAGGATGGAAATAAAATTCACCAGGATGTAACCTGGGGTGAGCAATTCAGTTGTGAGGAGATACTGGAGAAATTAGGTCTGTGTTCACAGGAGGTTAACAGGAGACGTGATTAAGCTGTATAAAATAATGAGTGGTATAGATGAGGTAGATAAGGATTTGCAGGAAATTTACCCCATATTGGAGTTTTTTTTTATTTGTGTCATCACACAGCTGTTTGCCAATAGCGAGCAAATATTAGTGCCACGTCGTTGGACTCTGCAAGATCCTTTACAGTGCATGTGATATGCTGCATGACACATGCACAGCTCAGGAGATGTTCCATAGTCTGGAGGCCACGTCTGCACTCGCAGTCTGTCACATCTTCAGTATATCCCCATTTCAGCATGTTCGATTTGCTCCTCCCCATGCCTGTCCACAGTCTGTTGAGACTGCGCCAGGTTATCCACGGTTGGTCGGGACCTGGTGGGAGTTTCTCAGTGGGATCGATTGCCATGTGAGTGTCTTCCGGAGATCAGAGGTAGATGAAACTAAAGGGCATAGATTTAGGGTAAGGGGCAAGTGATTTACAAGAGACATGAGAGTGAACTGCCCGAGAGAGTGGTTGAGGCAAGGTTGCTGACAGCATTTAAGAAGTGAGTAGCTGAGCATGTGAATTCCTTAGGCACAGAAGGCTATGGACCAATTGCTGGGTGAATAATTTGTATTTGGTTTATTGTCACGTGTACCAAGGTACAGTGAAAAGCTTTTGTTGCGCGCTAACCAGTCAGTGGAAAGACAATACATGATTATAATCGACCATCGTATATAGATACATGATAAAGGGAATAACGTTTAGTGTGAGATAAAGCCAGTAAAGTCTGATCGAAGATAGTCTGAGGGCCTCCAATGAGACAGATAGCAGTTCAGGACTGCTCTCTAATTGTTGGTCAGATGGTTCAGTTGCCTGATAACAGCTGGGAAGAAGCTGTTGCTGAATCTGGAGGTGTGCGTTTTCACTCTTCTGTACCTTTTGCCTGATGGGAGAGGGGAGATGAGGGAGTGGCCGCAGTGCGACTCATCCTTGATTATGCTGCTGGCCTTGCCAAGGCAATGTGAGGTGTAAATGGATTCAATGGAAGGGAGGTTGATTTGTGTGATGGTCTGTGATACATCCACAATACTTGCGGTCTTGGATGGAGCTGATCCCAAACCAGTTTCAGTTTGGTTTATTGTCATGTGTACTGAGGTACAGTGAAAAGCTTTTTGTTGCGTGCTAACCAGTCAGCAGAAAGACAATACATGATTACAATCAATCCATTTACAGTGTATAGATACATGATAAGGGAATAACGTTTCGTACAAGGCAAAGTTAGCAAAGTCTGGTCAAGGATAGTCCAAGGGACATCAGGGTCATTCTTAATCACATGTGTGAGATGCAAATGTGAGTGCTCACAATCACGATGCTCGAGACAATCTAGAGAAACAAGTATAGTTTATTTGCAAGTCTGCAGAGTTGGGTGCCTCCCCTGTCGAGACACACCGAGGTCGGGAAAATCCCTTCTTTTTATTCACTTCATTTTACAATTGTTACACCTTTAATTCCTCCCCTTCGGGCTCCTTCCAATCGGAGCACTGAGGTGCACAATCTACCATCACCGCCCCTGTTGCCTTCCACATCACAGTAATATTCATTTATTTCATTAGGCTAGCGCAGTACAGAGTAGTTCATGCCCTCCCTCTCTCCTAGCTCTCTGATTATTTTGGCCTTCCTCCCAGTTCTGATTATCTTCTAACACTTGTCCTTGGACTGTCACCATTTGTTCTTGCGGTTTTTTTCTCTAGCCGAGCACTGTCTGGTCAGTTATTTCTCAGGGTCGTATTGTCGAGTCAGCTATTTCTCAGGATCCTTAGTCTAAATCAATTATCCCTTTTTACCCCTTTCTCACAATCCACCCTTTTTCTTATGCCACGCTACTTTGATTTATACTATTTCCTCCTTTTCTAATGCTAGCAGCAGAGTCTTTGCCTCTCTATATTCCTCCTGCTGGTCATGCTGTGCTCTAAAGGCCATCATGGCGATGTCGTTCTTTGTCAGAGCTGCCTCTATCAATCTCTGAGACAACCCCCGTATGCAGGGAATGATGCAACATCCGAATAGACACAGCAACCCCATCATAACTATCACTGATGTTAGGGCTGATGTAAAGATGTGCTTCCATTTCCCAAACCAGGAGTCTAGAAACTTGGTCCAGGAGGTGTCTACTCCTGAGTTCTGGGCCAATTCGATAGACAGGGAGGTGAGACTCGCTAGGGCCCTTGACACGGACCCATCAGGAGCAGTGTTGTTGGGGATGAAGGTGCAACATTGTTCCCCAAACATTACGCACACCCCCCCTTTTTCAGCCAGCAGCATGTCCAAGGCCTTGCGATTTTGACAGGCCATTAGGCTGGTAGCTGTCAGTTGTTCCGCTAATCCTTCAACCGCATCTCGAGTGTAATTTATAAAGCGTTGTTGATTGTAGTATAGGTAGTTGATCCAGTCCACATTTTTATTAATTGTGGACCACCAGAAGAGTATGGACTCAAAGCCAGCAGCTATCTGGTTTCTGGCTTTGAATTCATCGGGTACCCCTCTTGGCACCCCTATTGCATCTATATAGATGTGTGTGTCGAATGATCCTCTCACCTCTCTCCTTTGTCGTCGGCCTCCTTCATTGATTTTGACCGCATGCTCTACTGCTATGGTGAAGGGCATCATTAGTTGTGTAAGGGTACAGGTTCCCGTCCATGACCCTGGTAGCTGGGGCCACAGGGTATCCTCTCCGCACCACCACCAGACATCGGCTCTACTGACTATCTGCTTTATCAGCCAGGAGCTACTGAACAGTGACCCCTGTTCCTCAGCTGTTATGTTATACGTCTGATTGCAGTTTAGCACCTCCCCCATTTCCTGTCCATCTGGGTTATATCTTGTATAGCACTGAATCCCTCCTCCCCGAGGGGAATGGTAAATGGGGGAGGTCGAGGGTCTTTCCTTTGGCCCTTCGTGTTGTTGTTGCTAGCCGGGAATAGGTAATGGTAGCTCTGGCAGGTCTCATTCTTTGGTAGTATGGGATTCGTGAATAGTTGTAGTATACATGACATAGCCCCAGGTGTCCTACTCCAATTCAGGGGAAATGGTACTGGGACCAGCTGAGGCTTAGCTCCGGCGCAGGCGTAGCAATTGGTTTGTTGCATACTTCTGGCCGTGTACATCATCCAGGTAAGCCAGGTGTTGGTTCCCTTTCCCCTGTTGGTATTCCCTCCCCATACAATTGCATTAATTCTATCTCTCCTGTTACTATCATTATCTTCAAATCCTTAGGCTCATATTCCGTGGTGACATTGCTGACTACCGGTGGTGCTGGGGTTGCCCAGGGATCCCTACTCTGACTGTCATCTATCTGGAACATTTCTCCCTTATCCTCATATTTTACTATATATCCGTCCCGTTCTACCTCTATTTCAAACCTCAGGCATGCGTCCTTCCCTGTTCTATCTGCACATATCCAATACCTACCACTTTCCTTTATTTGAACCCTCTGTATGCTTACATATACACGTTCTGGCAATCCCTCGTTTGGGTTTTGATATACTCTCCACCTATCAGTTTGATAGGTGGACTTATGCCACCCTTCTCTGGATGAAGTGAATACCTCGCGCCAATTTTTACAGGGATGGGTGCATACATACATCCTATAACCACACCATCATTTTTCTTTACATACATCAAATGGGATGGTGGTGGCCCTTCTATTCTGTGGTATAGTTATTTTTATACATACTACATTACTCACAAGCTGGATAACCACCCAGCACCCGATCCACCAGCACGAAGTCTTCATTTTCCGTGCGGGGTCTTGGTGAATACCAAAGTCAATGGCTCCTTTCCTCCACGTACCGTCCAAGGGCTGATATTGTCTGGTGGGGCCTCCACGGGACCCTTAAATCGACTTGCGTGTGTCCACCCTTTTTCTTTTGTTCGTACTGCTGTCTCGGTGGTTAATAACACAAGGTAGGGTCCAGTCCACCTAGGTTGCAACTTTTCTTCCTTCCACGTTTTTATTAGTACCCAGTCTCCAGCCTTGACTGAGTGAATCGGAAAATCCAGTGCAGGCTCTGGGCCAGTAATCCTTTAGTTTTTAGTTCTGCAAGAGATTGGGATACTGCCAGTCAATAGTTCCTTAGGAACACGTCGTTCCCTGGTATTGTTCCCTTCTATCTTTCCTAAGTACGGGAGCCCGAATAACATCTCATATGGTGATACCCCTATGTCTTTCCGAGGTGCCGTTCGGATTCTTAACAAGGCTATCGGAAGGCACTTAGTCCAGGGGAGTCTCGTTTCCTCTATTAACTTGGTGATTTGGGTCTTCAAGGTGCCATTCATTCTTTCCACCTTTCCGGAACTCTGGGGATGCCATGGTGTATGCAATTTCCATTCAATCCCTAATGCTTCACATATCATTTTATGTGTTTTGGACGCAAAATGGGTCCCTCTATCCGAGTCTATTGTTTCCACAGAAAGCAAAGAGTGGGGATAAATGGGTCCCTTTCGGAATGGCAGGCAGTGACCAGTGGGGTACCGCAAGGTTCGGTGCTGGGACCCCAGCTATTTACGATATACATTAATGACTTAGACGAAGGGATTAAAAGTACCATTAGCAAATTTGCAGATGATACTAAGTTGGGGGGTAGTGTGAATTGTGAGGAAGATGCAATAAGGCTGCAGGGTGACCTGGACAGGTTGTGTGAGTGGGCGGATACATGGCAGATGCAGTTTAATGTAGATAAGTGTGAGGTTATTCACTTTGGAAGTAAGAATAGAAAGGCAGATTATTATCTGAATGGTGTCAAGTTAGGAGGAGGGGGAGTTCAACGAGATCTGGGTGTCCTAGTGCATCAGTCAATGAAAGGAAGCATGCAGGTTCAGCAGGCAGTGAAGAAAGCCAATGGAATGTTGGCCTTCGTAACAAGAGGAGTTGAGTATAGGAGCAAAGAGGTCCTTCTACAGTTGTACCGGGCCCTGGTGAGACCGCACCTGGAGTACTGTGTGCAGTTTTGGTCTCCAAATTTGAGGAAGGATATTCTTGCTATGGAGGGCGTGCAGCGTAGGTTCACTAGATTAATTCCCGGAATGGCGGGACTGTCGTATGTTGAAAGGCTGGAGCGATTGGGCTTGTATACACTGGAATTTAGAAGGATGAGGGGGGATCTTATTGAAACATATAAGATAATTAGGGGATTGGACACATTAGAGGCAGATAACATGTTCCCAATGTTGGGGGAGTCCAGAACAAGGGGCCACAGTTTGAGAATAAGGGGTAGGCCATTTAGAACGGAGATGAGGAAGAACTTTTTCAGTCAGAGGGTGGTGAAGGTGTGGAATTCTCTGCCTCAGAAGGCAGTGGAGGCCAGTTCGTTGGATGCTTTCAAGAGAGAGCTGGATAGAGCTCTTAAGGATAGCGGAGTGAGGGGGTATGGGGAGAAGGCAGGAACGGGGTACTGATTGATAGTGATCAGCCATGATCGCATTGAATGGCGGTGCTGGCTCGAAGGGCTGAATGGCCTACTCCTGCACCTATTGTCTATTGTCTATTGTCTATTGTCTATATCTGGGTATAATTTGCTCCAATAATACCTTGGCTACCGACTGTGAGGTGGCAGTTACTGTAGGGAATGCTTTGGGGCAACTCGGTGAAGTCTATCTGTATTCTTTGGAAGGGCCTTATTGCTAATGGTTGTCCTCCTCCTGGGACTGCTCTCATGATTTTTTTTGTTGATTCGCTGACATATTACACAACCCCCTATGACTTGTTTGGCCATGGTATACATCCCACGGCAAGCGTAGGTCCTGAGGAGGGTATCACAGAGGGCTTGGGTTCCCCAATGGCTTTGCCCGTGCAGCCTCCCTAATAACTCCCTTATAATTTCTTTGTTCAATAGCTGCTTTCCATCCGGTGTCCACCATTTCCCATTTGGGGTACGCTGGGCTCCCATTTCTCTCATGTGTTCCTGCTCTTTTTCACCAAAGATAGGTATCTTTTCCTCGGGTTCCCTTAAAGGTATCAGTGACATCATTTCGACCGTCTGATCTGTGGCTGCTCTCTTTGCCACCTCATCCGCTGCCCTATTTCCTCGGGCTTCCAGGGTGTTACCCTTCTGATGCCCTGACACATGTGCTATGGCTACCCGTTCTGGTTTCTGCAAGGCCTCCAGTGTCTGTCCTATCAATTGCTCATGCGCTAATTCTTTCCCCCCCGAGCTGTTATCATTCCTCGCTCTTTCCAGATCTTCCCAAAGGTGTGTACTACCCCAAAGGCGTATTTTGAGTCGGTATACACTGTTCCTTCCTTTCCCTCCAATAGTTCCAAAGCTCTCATTAATGCGTATAATTCACAAGATTGGGCTGACCAACCACCAGGCAGCAGCCTGCCCCTTTCAATTTCCTCCATAGTTTCCCCATTCACTATACCGTATCCACTATGTCTTTTTCCATCTATACATCTGGAGGACCCTTCTATAAACCACCGGCTACCCTCAGCCAGAGGTTGTTCTTCCAAGTCTTCTCTACTTTTTGTCTGTAAATCTATTATATCACTACAGGCTTCTGGCTTCCCTGTCTCGTTTTCTCTTTCTTCGGGCGGGTACAGAAACTGAGATGGGTTTAAATTTTTGTCTGTAATCATGGTCAAATCGTCCTTTTCCATCAGGATAGCTTCATATTTTAAAATTCTAGAGTCCGTTAACCATCTGTTGGATTTCTGAGCCAATATTGTTCTCACCGTATGTGGGGTGGAGACCACCAAAACCCCCCCGAAGGTCAATTTCCTGCTCTCCTCTACTAGGACCACTGTGGCTGCCACTGCCTGTATACAGACAGGCCATCCTCGTGACACTGGGTCCAATATTTTTGATAAAAATGCCACGGGCTGCCGGTTTCCCCCCCTCCTTTGAGTCAATACCCCAAAGGCTATCCCATTTTCCGCATTTACAAACAGATGTTGGGCAAGGCGTTTCTCAGCCCCTCTAGGTCTCGGGTCGCCCAAGGAATATACTGGGTTTGTCCTGCCTTTTTCAAAAGTAATGGCATCATTCTCCCCCTCAGCTCCTGTCTCTCGTTCACCATCTCCTGTTGTGGTTCTATCTGTATACTTTCCCACCTCATTCTTCTCTGGGCGTACCCCTGGCTTTCCTTTCTTTTCTTTCCATATCTTTTTCCATCTCCCTTATCTCTATCTCTAAGCACTTTATGGATGCTTCTATTTCCCGTCTACACTCCCTTGTTCTTTCCCCATCACTTTCTAATTCTGCTTCATTCTCACAGTTTTGCCTTCTCTCTGATGCCTGCTGATTACTCGCCTGTGTTTCTGTGTTGCTGTCTCCCTCATACTCCTCATTTGCTGCCTGACGGGTCCCATAAATCTTTCTGTCCCTGAGGTCCCTGAGGTCCTGCAGCCTTTTGATGTCTGCTTCTAGTTCCCGTGCTTCTTGCTTCATCCTTTCCTTTTCTCGCTGCCCCCTTCTCTGTCTATATTCCTTTATGTCTTGCTCATCGTTCCAAGTTGTGACTTCTCCCTCTATCTCCACTATTCCCTTTTACCAAAGGGCACTGCTTTGTTCCGTCCTGGCCGGAATAGGGAGGGGGATACCCAGGGTCCCATAGGCTGGGGTACAGAGTTGATTTTTTCTCCTAAAGCTCCTGACTTTCATGCTGTTTTGGGGGTCTTTCACCCTTGTTTGGGATGGTATTCTTTTCCTGCTATGCTATCCTCAGCCTTTCTCCTTCTATTCTAAACAATTTAAGTACGTCTAGTTCTTTTTCCTTTTTCGTTACGGGTTTCTGATTTATCCTTAGGCTTATAGTTCTTAATTAACACTCCCATTTCATCACACATGTTTATATCAAAATATAAATATATCAAAATTTATATAAAAATTTATATCAAAATTTATATCAAAATTTATATCAAAATTTATATCAAAATTTATATCAAAATTTATATAAAAATTTATATCATATTTATATCATTCCGTGGGCCATTTCGTAACCAATTTTTTTGTCTTTTTTTCTTCTTCCATTTCTCAGAGTGTTTTTTTTTAATATCCTCTTTGGATACGGGGAACTTCCTACTTAGTAGTTCAACTGCAGTTATTTTATTCATTGTATTCATCTTATGTTATGTTAGTGCACTTAGTCAGTCAGTTTAAATGCAGTCCTTGTTCTCACTCCGTTCCGTCTCTATAGTCACTGTGCTACCTATTACGCTATTTCTATCTTCTATAGTTCTACTATATTCCTTTAATATTTATTCCGAGGCATCGGCAAGCCTGTGATTCCAGCGATTCTTTCAGGATTTATTCTTCGCTTTCCCCTTACAAGCATAACAACTTTACTCCAGATTAGGGGAAGCTTTTGAATTAACAAACACATTTAATGCCTGCCGTACCCAATCCTCATCGGAGCCCAGTCGTGGCCACCAGACTGAACTCCCTTTGATCGGGTATTTCTGCCACTCAAAATAACAGAGTTGAATCATTTTTGTTTTCTCCAATCCCTGGGTTTTTCCCTGCCCCCAATGGCTCAGCATTCGCCCCAACGGACTATCAGGCGGAATGCGGGGGTTGGGCTTACCGCCTTTCCCCTCCCTTTTGGGCTTTGCGTTTTCACTGCCCATCCTCCCGATCGGAATTCCCCTCCGATCTTTTATCTTCCCGATCGGAATTCCCCTCCGATCTTTTATCCTCCTGATCGGAATTCCCCTCCGATCTTAGCTGTAATCGCCCGAGTAGTACTTAATAGTCAGTTTTCTTACCCGGGTCCTGTGCACAAGAATCACTCGATTTAGCTCCTCGCGATTTCCTGCTCCTCCCACTTGTTTCTCGAGTCTCTGGTCCAGGTATCACTCGCTCAAACCGCTGACGGCAAGCAAGGAGTCTGAGACCGCTGAACTCAGCGGGGTGCACCGTCCCTTCTTCCGTATACTCCCGTCAGCCGGCCGGAGTGGCGATCCCGGACGAGCCCCCAAGCTTGTGAGATGCAAATGTGAGTGCTCACAATCACGATGCTCGAGACAATCTAGAGAAACAAGTATAGTTTATTTGCAAGTCTGCAGAGTTGGGTGCCTCCCCTGTCGAGACACACCGAGGTCGGGAAAATCCCTTCTTTTTATTCACTTCATTTTACAATTGTTACACCTTTAATTCCTCCCCTTCGGGCTCCTTCCAATCGGAGCACTGAGGTGCACAATCTACCATCACCGCCCCTGTTGCCTTCCACATCACAGTAATATTCATTTATTTCATTAGGCTAGCGCAGTACAGAGTAGTTCATGCCCTCCCTCTCTCCTAGCTCTCTGATTATTTTGGCCTTCCTCCCAGTTCTGATTATCTTCTAACACTTGTCCTTGGACTGTCACCATTTGTTCTTGCGGTTTTTTTCTTTAGCTGAGCACTGTCTGGTCAGTTATTTCTCAGGGTCGTATTGTCGAGTCAGCTATTTCTCAGGATCCTTAGTCTAAATCAATTATCCCTTTTTACCCCTTTCTCACACATGTGTGACCAAAAATGTGAAAAATTGTGGAATACATCTCTTCTAATTCAGAAAGCATTGCAGGTATATTGTTTTGTACTGTATATATGACTTATGTATGTCGAAGTTTATCAAGTGACATTTCTATATATTATGCTGACAATGTTTGTTTAGGGTCAGAGGACAAATATGACTGGTCACGTGTGTGACCATGTGAGGTCACACACGCGAGTCATATTTGACCTCTAACCTAAACAAACATTGTCAGCATAACATATAAAAATTTCACTTGATAAACTTCGACATATATGTCATACACCGATCACCAAAGCATTATGACCACTGACAGGCGAAGTGAATAACATTGATTATCTTGTTACAATGGCACCTGTCAAGGGGTGGGATATATTAGGCAGCAAGTGAACAGTCAGTTCTTGAAGTTGATGTGTTGGATGCAGGAGAAATGGGCAGGAGTAAAGACCTGAGCGACTTTGACAAGGGCCAAATTGTTATGGCCAGACGACTGGGTCAGAGCATCTCTGAAACGGCAAGGCTTGTGGGGTGCTCCTGGTCAGCAGTGGTGAATACCTACCGACAGTGGTCCAAGGAGGGACAAACCGGCGACAGGGTGTTTGGGCGCCCAAGGCTCATCGATGCGCGAGGCCAATGAAGGCTATCCCGTCTGGTCCGAACCGACAAAAGGTCTACTGTGGCACAAGTCACAGAAGATTTTAATGGTGGTCACGGGAGGAATGTGTCACAATACACAGTACATCGCACACTACTGCATATGGGGCTGCACACGGAGGACCAACAGCATATTGGGCAGGTGGTCATAATGTTTTGGCTCATCAGGTCATAATGTTTTGGCTGATCGGTGTATATACAGTACATAACAATATACCTGTAATGCTTTCAGAATTAGAAGAGAGGTATTCCACAATTTTTCACATTTTCAGTCACACACGTGACTAAGAATGGCCCATCAGAGGTAGATGCACTGCTCTCTGGTTGTAGTAGGATGATTCAGTTGCCTGATAACAGCTGGGAAGAAACTGTCCCTGAATCTGGAGGTGTGTGTTTTCACACTTCTATACTTTTTGCTTGTTGGGAGAGGGAAGAAGAGAGAGTGGCCAGGGGTGACTCGTTCTTGATTATGCTGCACCCTGCAGCTGCGGCTCACCGGCAGTCTCTCTGTCCTTTTTGCCTTTGTCTATTGTTATCGTTTAAATGTATGTTTTGATTTATTTTTAGCTCTGTATATGTGGGGGGTGGTGGGGGGGTGGGGGAAACCTTTTTTTCTAATCTCCTCAACGGAGATGCGACATTTATCGTGTCGTATCTCCGTTCACGCTACGGCCTAACACTGTGGAGTCGGCGGCCTCCAGCTGGATCGACCTTGAAGACTCCGGTCGCAGGGCCTGGACTTACCATCTCGGAGGCTTCGGCCGTGGGCCCTGCAGACCGCAACATCGGGAGCTCGCAGGTCCCTGGCTGGCGACCGGCTTTCGGGAGCTCCAGCCGTAGCAGCTTCGACCGCCCCGAAGCGCGAGGTTCGATCAACCGGCTCGCAGGACCTCCATCGCCCTGCGTGGCTCGGCCGCGGCACTTTCCATCGCCCGGTGGGGGCTTAGGACCTTCATCGGCCTGCTCGGCTCGGCCTGGGACTTTCCATCGCCCGGCGGGGGCTTCAAAAGTCGGGAGCCTCGATCGCCTCGAGGCAGCAGTTTGACTGCCTGACCACGGGAGAAGAATGAGGAGGAGATAAGACTTTTCTTTGCCTTCCATCACAGTGAGGGTGTGGCTGGAGCAATCACTGTGATGGTTGTTTGTGTTAAATTGTAATTGTGTGTCTTGTGTTCTTTATTGTTTACTGCCGGACCCTGACGTGAGAGGATGCTGGCGCTATTTGTTCGCCGCTTCTCCGTCAGGACAAATCTTTTGTTTGTTTGTTTTTATGTCTTGTTTGCTTTGTAAAGCGTCTTTGAGTATCTTGAAAAGCGCTATATAAAATAAATGTATTATTATTATTATTATGCTGCTGGCTTTGCCGAGGCAGCATGAGGTGTAAATGGAGTCATGTGGTGGGATTAAAAGAGCTGAGCTGGGACAAATTACCTGTTTCGATACTTTTACGATTCTAGGAATCTATAAAAAATCCTGGCATGAATGGAACTTTGAGCTTTTGAGATTCCCGGCCTGTCAGATGCTACTTTCTGTCCAAGTCTGCCCTGAAGTTTTCAACATGGTTGAGAGACTTGGGTGATTGCAACAGCAATCTGCCAGACCCTCCACCACATCCATGAAGGCCAGGCAGATGGTTGATCTAAACTCCCGTAGCAGCCTTTAATTTATTATAATGTCTTTTAACTTCCTGTTAATATGTATATATAAACTTTAGCAACAAGGAACTGCAGATACTGGTTTACCAAGGAAAGACGCACCATGCTGGAGTAACTCAGCAGGTCAGACAGCATCTCTGGAGAATGTGGTTAGGTGACATTTCGAGTTGGAACCCATCTTCAGCGGAAGACAAATTCTGAAAGTTCAGATTTGCAATATCTTAATTTAGAAATACTTAAACAAGATGTTTTCTGTGTGGTCAAACAGTTCAGGCCAAAACAAAATCAACACTGGCGGAGATTTGGAACTGAAGTACTCTTTCACGTAGCATCTTCTTTCAAGACTTTAATACGCGTTCGCCTTCAGGAGTGTGCACAATCTGAAACATAATTCACAATTCATGAAACAAAATGTTTATGATAATGTATACTTGAATCATTCCACCATTAAAAAAAAATTATATGCACTATCTGACAAAGAAATAAAGGAAGTAAACTTGGATCTCTTCAAGTTTGCTCGGTATTGGAGATATCAAGACTGTTCCCCATTTTGTAATTACAAAAATGAAATGCATTTCATGAAAAGAAATTAACCCTGTCTATTACAAAAAACAAAATGCATTTCCATGAAAAGAAATCAATCCTTAGCTGAAGAGCTGAACGCAGTAAAGAAAACAAAGGAAATAGTGAATTAATATATTGGAGAGCAATTTGGGGAAAAAAAAGTACAGATAATTTAAAAACATAAGCATTTGTTGAAATCTCCTGGACCTATTCTCATTGGCTAATGTGCTTAGCCAATTAATGACAGTAAGCCTGTTACCTCCACTGCCCTGCACACCAAATCAGCCAGTTTGTTCTGCTACACTTAACATGGAGTCCCATCATTCTGATCTTTTTACAAAAAAATCATATCTTCACGGTTTGCCTTACTGTGACTAACTTCTCATAAACATAATTCAAAGTACTTTAGATTGAGCACCTGCCACAGGTAGATAGGATTTGAAATCAGATCTCTGGATGAATGTGCTGATTGTAGCTTAACCACTGTACACCACTAAGCCAATCTTGAAAATATAGTTTCAATTACAGTAGCAATCCCGGAGACTGAAAAATAGACGGAGATTTTGATCCAAACGACATTACATTATTCAATTTGAAATTTTCACTGCACGGTAAACTTATTGGATGTGGCAAACTACATCTCCTCCCTATGTATCACCATCCATGGTGCCTACCCATGTACTTGATCTGGACTCCAGTGGCATGGGCTACATGACAGCATGTCATCTGGCAAAGCAGTGAGCAGGTACAACCCTAAAACTGATCTAAAACTATGATTGTAAAACATCACCTTCAGCTTTTTTAATGATCTCACTCACAAGCATTATAACTCCTCAGGTTCCTATTAAATCTTTCCCCCCCTCACCTAAACCTATGTCCTCTGGTTCTTGATTCCCCAACTCTGGGTAAACATTGTGCATTTACCCTATTTATTCCTCTCATGGTCTTTTCAGGAGATGTTCCATAATGCCCGAATAGACACAAAGTGCCCGAGCAACTCAGTAGGTCAGGCCACATCTCCTGAGAACATGGATAGATGATGTTTCATGTTTGAAGAAGAATCTCGACCTGAAAAGTTATCTATTTATGTTTTTCCAGAGATACTGCATGAGCTGCTGAGTTAATCCAGCATAGATAGACACATATTTTTAGAGTAACTCAGCGGGCAGACAGCATCTCTGGGTAGAAGGAATGGATGACGTTTCGGATCGACCCATCTTCAGACTGAGATTCAGGGGAGAGGGCAACTAGAGATATGTAAAGGTAGGGTGTGCACTTTGTGTCCTTTTGTGCATTAACCAGCATGTGTAGATCCTTATTTCTACATGAAAATGCATAATTTCTTTGTAAAATCTCATTGATGCACTAATACCTTTCAAGGAGGAAAACTGCTATCCTTGCCCAATCAGTCCTCTATGGTACATCAAACCCAACAAGATGATCTACTTCAAAACTGTCTCCTTAACTGAGGGCAATTAGGAGTGCAAAATAATACAAGGAATGATTTCCAGATCCAGTGAAATAATAATGAAGCAAATATCATTAGCAAAGTAGACCTGACTGTTCTAGGCTTGTTTCCAAAGATAGGCCGAAGCCCTGCACTGCCATCCAGAGAATATAATAGCCAGATCAATAAATGGAACATTATTATTGAAAAATACTCCTTTGGAGGGCTGTTTATTTCTTGCTCCAACTTATTTTAGCTATTCATGACAGATTTTCACGAGGTCCAGTTTAGTCTCACATTGGTGCCTATCAGGTGTTTTGGGTCAATACCCAAAAAAACATCCCGTTGCTTCTAAGATAGATGCAAAAAGCTGGAGTAACTCAGCGGGTCAGGCAGCATCTCTGGAGAAAAGGAATAGGCCGTGTTGCAGTGCGAATGTTTTAGGTGCCGGAGCGGCTGCTGTTAAATTCCCCGCTGGTTAAAATTCCCCGCTGTTTATTTTTGCTTTTTCTTTTACAGAGGTGCCGGAGTGACACTCCAGTGAACTCCGGCAGCACTGCACCCCTGGGAATAGGTGATGTTTCTTCACACAGAGTCAGGGGAGAGGGAAACTAGAGGAATCTAATTTCTCCAGAGATGCTGCCTGACCTGCTGAGTTACTCCAGTATTTTGTGTCTATCTCCGGTATAAATCAGCATCCCCCATTACTTCCTACACATCCCATTGCTTCTTCTGTTTAACAAACCCTGTCAGAAGCATCCGGAGCACAATCTTCTATGTTCTACATGCCTGTACTGACAGCCATGATCACATTGAATGGTGGTGCTGACTCGAAGGGCCGAATGGCCTGCTCCTGCACCTATTGTCTATTGTCTAAAATAAGTTTGGAGGAACTCATTGGGTCAAAGAGCATCTGTGAATGGAATGAATAGATTACATTTTGCTTCGGGACTAAAGACTTCAGTCCTCCAGCACTTTGTTTTTTGCTTAAGATTCTAGCATCTGCAGAATCTTGGGTCTCAATTTAACTCCAGTTCCTTATTACATGTTGGAACTTAATTTATTTTCATCTCATTTCAATTGATATGTTATCCAATCTTAGGTTAAAAACTGTGGATACATTTTGAGTTAACAAATCCATTCGCATTTCGGCAGATCATTTGACAACTTTATTTAATACATTATTTATCTTTAGACTTTCTAATGGATTAATTCTTCAAACTAGTAACGGCTTAGTGGAAAAACTGCAAGCTTTCAACTGTGCTTGTATCTAATGCTTTGCTATGAAATTTGTAACAATTTGGAGCGGCACGGTGGCGCAGCAGTAGAGTTGCTGCCTTCCAGCGCTTACAGCGACGGTGATCCGGGTTCGATTTTGACTACGGGTGCTTGTCTGTACAGAGTTTGTACGTTCTTCCCGTGACCACGTGAGTTTTCTCCGAGATCATCGATTTCCTCCCACATTCCAAAGACACACAGGCTGTAGGTAAATTGGCTTGGTGTAAATGTCAAATTGTCTATAGTGTGTGTAGGATAGTGTGTTAGTGTGCGCAGATTGCTGGACGGTGCGGACTCGGTGGGCCCAAGGGCCTGTTTCCATGTGGTATCTCTAAATTCATAAACTGACGACTCCCTGTACTTCAATGTATCCTTCCTAGTTTATTTGCACTAAGCCTTTGAGGAATACTTTTGTTTACTTTCTGTCCTACCTTGCATTTTAGCACGTACCATAGCAGCTGATTCTACAGCAATGAATGCCCAGTTTGGTGTTTCAGTCTGGTGGCCTTGAGATAGGGTCAACTAATGGGTGTGCAAAGTCTGAGACTCTCCTGGGAACAGATGTAAACAAAAGTTAATCTTTGTCACAACTAATCCATGGACTATTTGCCAGCTCCTTCTGCTTAATGGTGCACGTTTTTTTATTTCACCAAATTAAGGTACATTACACCTGTTTAACCTTTTAATGAATAAGGTCTAAATGTCTGAACAAATTTAAATGTCTGTCATAATAACATACGAATATTTAACACAGTCGTATGACATTTTCCTTCACAAATTCTGCAGTGATGTTCACATTTTTATTTGACACTAAGGGTTGAGGGTCTAGAGCTCACTCCATAATATTACAAACAGCTTCTGGCCTTCAGTTTTAATAAACATTGTATTTGGGTCTTAATTAAAAATAGATAAAACAATTCCACACAGACCTTTAGTTCCACAATCATACTCCTGAGGATTAAAACTAGATTCATTCTCAGCTGCTGCTTATTTTGCTCAAATGACAAATTAAAGGGAAAATGTTCCTTTTGTTTCAAAAATGATATATTTGTGATTCAGTTGTTTACAAACAAAATTCACTTACACGCATTATGAGCTTTATTTGGCCTGACTATATTAGAATGTTACAAAAGTCATTGCCAGAATTAGAGAAAGTAATTTTATCTCAATTGTATAAACACTGCATATATTTTAATTCTCTCCAGCATTGCAATCAAACCACAACTCGAGAGCAGTGCTGAACTACTATTTACTTCTTTGATGACCCTCGGACTGTCCCTGACCGGATTTGTCTGGCTTTACCTTGCACTAAACGTTATTCCTTTATCATCAACACCAGGTGTCAGAAGTTATGGGGAGAAGGCAGGAGAATGGGGCTAGGAGGGAGAGATAGATCAGCCATGATTGAATGGTGAAGTAGACTTAATGGGCCGAATGGTCTAATTCCACTCCTATTCCTTATGACCTTATGTATCTATACACTATAAATGGATTGATTGTAATCATGTATTGTCTTTCTGCTGACTGGTTAGCATGCAACAAAAGCTTTTAATATATTCCTTTATTCGTCCCACCGTTAATATAATTAATATATTTTAATATATTCCTTTTTTCATGTACCTCGGTACACATAACAATAAACTAAACTGAAACAGTACCTTTATTTCTTTTGGAATAAATGCTCTGCGCCTTTTCCTTCTGTGATACTTGTGCCTCTTTGCTAGGACTCTGACCTTGAAGTCCAATGTTGGTGGGGTCAAGCCTCAAATTCTAAGCATAAAACTAAGTTTGGCTTTCCAATGTACTACCGAGGAAGTGTCAGACTATTGGTAATGTCACCATACAGAGGTGATATTAAACCACAGCCTCGTATGTCCTTGAGTGGAATCGAATAGGAACATTTTATTTAAGCATGCTGGTAAAGTTTATCTTTCATATAACATCAAAAAAATTGATTATCTGGCATCAAAGCTGTTTGCATGTCCTTACTGCATGGACGTGTACTGAGAAGACTGATGTTGTGAAAGGTGCATGCCTTTCTTATGAAAGCATTGGTTTCTGGTGTGGTACACCCTTGCAGGATATGCTTTGTTCTCTGCTGGCTTGTTCATGTGTTATAAAACCTTATTTATGACTACCGGGATAGTAGATTATTCCACGTATGGGCACGTCGCGGGTACTGACCTCCCCACTATTGAAGGGATCTATGGGAGGCACTGCCTCAAAAGGGCAAGCAGCATCATCTAAGCCCCACAGCATCCTGGCCTTGCCCTTACTTCACTCGTGCCATCAGTAAGAAAGTATATGAGTCTGAAAAACCGTGACGTCCAGGTTCAAGAACGGCTTTTTCCAACAACCATCAGATTTTTGAACAGTACAAACACTAACTAAACCATGAACTATGAACTATCTTGGTTGCACTAAGGACTGGCTTTTTTAAATTTATTGAACTTTTGTTTATTATGCTATCTATGAGTACCGTGTTTACACACCAATTATGCTGTTGCAAGTAAGAATTTCACTGTTCCGTTTTTTGTGCATATGACAATGAAACACTCTTGACTATCTCCAATGTAGAAGCCGCTACTTCTACTTTTACCCAATAATTCACATTTCAATGTTCCTTGTAACGACTGCCATCCAATTTCAAAATTTGGAGTCGCTGTAGAACTGAGGTTCTTCAGTAGAATCGGTAAAAGCTTTAAAATTAAAACAGAGGTGAAGCCCAGATCAGTTGCTTGACTTAAATAAATTAATAGGCAAAATTTGGAAACAGTCAATGAGCTGAATTAAATCCAAGAAATTATGCCTTTAAATCTATAAAAACCTAAAATATAAATGTTATACGTTTACTCAGAAGATAGAAAGGAAACGCTCTCCATTTTATTTGGTCAAGGACAGATCGGTTGCCATACTTGAGGATGAGATGTATCACATCAAAATACTTTCTCTTGTGCATCTATAGAAGTTCAAGGGAATCCTTGTGGACATGCTGAAACTTCTCAGATGCTCAAGAGAGTAAATACACAGTGGAGTTATGCAGCTTTTTGTGTCTACAGTGTAAACTAGCAACTGCAAGTGATGTGGATACGTATAAGGGAGGTGGATACGTATAAGGGAGGGGAGTGGATTGATTTGCAGATGGTTGGAGAAAATAACAAAGTTGAAAATGAGACCAAAGTGTGTCTGCTAATGAGAGAAGAGGAGTGAATTGTAAAGCCAGGGGGATGAATATGGGAAGGGAAAGAGAGGAGATAAAAGGGAAATGGGGGAACTCAGAATTTGGGAGATGAGTGCATAAAGGAGGGGTAAGGGGTTGGGGGGAGATGCTGGGTGAATCATGCACACTGCAGGGTGGGGAGGGTGGATCAAGGGAAAGAAAGGCGATGGGAGTATTACTTGAAATTGGAGAATTCAATATTCATGCCGTTGGGTTGTCAGCTACCCAAGTGGAATATGCGGCGCATTTCCTCCAGCTGCTGTTGGCTTCACTCTGGCAATGGTGGTGGCCAAGGACAGAAGGTCGGTATGGAAATTGGAAGGGAAGTTGAAATGGTTAGCCCAGGCGGAAGATCCAGCAGGTGTGGGTGTGCCTCCCCACAGCCCTCCCCCACCCTGGTACCGAGTCCTAATGCAGAACCTGGACCCAAAGTGTCGTCTGTCCCTTTACCTCCACAGATGTTGCTTGATCCAAAGAGTTCCTCCAGCAGTTTAACTTTTGGTCTAACTCGGTGTTGAGCTGCACCGCAGTTGTATGTCAATTGAAGCACATGCTGGCATTGCCTGAGCTTTTCACCAGACTTGCGCTGGTGCGGTTGCTGTTCATGATGCCCTTGGCATTCCTCTCCACAATGCAATGTTTGTCCCTTTGTCCCTCCGTCTTGCTGGAACTCTTGCTCCTTTATTTACTCTCATGCCTTCACTGTTCTTTATTTTTGTCTCTCGCTAGTGCAGATTATTTTACTTCATGCTTGCAGGCAAACAATTGCTCCACCATTCTAGTGCACTAACAATTCCTTTCTGAACCATTAGATAAATATTTAGCTGCATAAAAAATAAAAACGGTTTCAGTCATTTGGTAAGAAAATTAGGTGACATTTGAAACATTTGTGATTCCTCTCCAGTATTGTTTCTTTGATGCCATTTAAAAGTAATTATTGTCTACAATCATAAAATTCATAGACATTTCCTAGTTTAATGTAGAATATAAACTGTTTTCATCTTAATAGCCAGAAGTGATTTATAGACGATGTCTTTAAATCTATATTATATAGCAGTATTTATCTATTTTCAGCTCTGCATCAAGTGTCAATAAATCATGATTCCCAACAGAGCAATTTGTTTAAAATCTGTTTATAGTACAATACAGGTCCCACAGTATTCCTTTATTTCTCTTTGTCCCATAGACATTGTTTCCAATTTTATCTCCAAAAGAATCAAACATACATAACTCCAAAATAAGCCTTTCGGGTTCAGAAGAACAAAAATTAAAGATTTGGCATTAAACCTCTTGAGAAAACAAGTTTTTGGCAAAAGATACGAGATGCTGCCTGACCTGCTGAGTTACTCCAGCATTTTGTGAATAAATACCTTCGATTTGTACCAGCAATCAAATCTCTCCCTCTCCTGAAGTAAGGAACAGCATAAGTGATAATACGTTTATCAATAACACAAATCAGGTAAATCTAGCAACTGCCTCTTTAATGGCAAACAAAAGATCCAAGTGGCAGTGGGCCAGGGTGGTTAACCTTTGTTTGCTCTGGATTTGGTGATCAGTTTCACAAGTTCACAAGTTAGAATTAGGCCATTTGGCCCATCGAGTCTATTCCGCCATTCAATCATGGCTGATCTCTGCCTCCTAATCCCATTTTCCTGCCTACTCCCCATAACCCTTGACACCTATTCTAATCAATAATTCGTCTATCTCTGCCTTAAAAATAGCCACTGACTTGGCCTCCACAGCCCTCTGTGGCAATGTTCCACAGATTAACTACCCTCTGACTAAAGAAGTTCCTCCTCACCTCCTTTCTAAATTTTTAATTTAAAGGCTGGAGAGAATTCTGAGGCAGTTTCTTCTACACTATTACAGATAATATCTGCAATTAAAGCTAATCTTCATCTCAAAAGTAGATTTCAGAAAATTTGAAATCAACTCTGTTGGGAAGAGTGAATCTTCATTTTGTATTTTCATTTATGAACATATCTGGAGGGAATTAATCACGCATAGAGTCATGGAGTCATACAGCGTGGAAACAGGCCCTTTGCACCAACATGCACACACCAACCAACATGTCCCATCTACACTAGTCTCACCTGCTCGTGTTTGGCCCATATCCCTCTAAACCTGTCCTATCCATGTACCTGTCTAATTGTTTCTTAAATGTTGTGATAGTCCCAGCCTCAACTACCTCCTCTGGCAGCTTGTTCCATACACCCACCACTCTTTGTGTGAAAAAGTCACCCCTCAGATTCCTATTAAATCTTTTCCCCTTCACCTAAAACTTATGTCCTTTGGTTCTTGATTCCCCTACTCTGGGCACGAGACTCTGTGTGCCTACCCGAACTATTCCTCTCACGCAGTGAATTCTTCTTTGTTAAATATGGAAATTTCCTTCAGTGCTATTGCAGGACTATTATTGAAATTTGCCATTGAAATGTTGAAATTTAACACTTTCGGAAACAATATGAAAAAGTTTGTATTTTAATTTGTTCATGGAAGAACATTAGCAACTATAGTGTTTGTAACCATTTATTTTGTGGCAGTTGTGGCGAGTCGCCTTGAACCAATGCAGAACATGGGGTGTTCCAGAGATGACAGAGCCAGGAACAGCAATAATGTACGAACAAGGACCTGCAGATGCTGTTTTGTACCAAAGGTCGACACGAAATGCTGGAGTAACTCAGCAGGTTAGGCAGATTCTGCAGAGAAAATGAATAGGTGACTTTCTGGTCAGGACCCAAAATGTTACCTATCCATTTTCTCCAGGGATGCTGCCTGACCCGCTGAGTTACTCCTGCATTTTCATATCATATCATATATATACAGCCGGAAACAGGCCTTTTCGGCCCTCCAAGTCCGTGCCGCCCAGCGATCCCCATACATTAACACTATCCTACACCCACTAGGGACAATTTTTACATTTATCCAGCCAATTAACCTACATACCTGTACGTCTTTGGAGTGTGGGAGGAAACCGAAGATCTCGGAGAAAACCCACGCAGGTCACGGGGAGAACGTACAAACTCCTTACAGTGCAGCAACCGTAGTCAGGATCGAACCTGAGTCTCCGGCGCTGCATTCGCTGTAAAGCAGCAACTCTACCGCTGCGCTGCGCTACCGTGCGGTCTATCTTGTGTCTATTGTGACTATCTTTGAGGAAGAGCAAAGATATTTCTGTCAGGACGGAATCTGATTTTTTTTTAAGGTTAAACATGCGATAGCCAAGTTAAAATTCCATCATTTTCATAATGAAATATAATTCCTGGATTTTAAAGAATGGATTTAAAATGTTTGAGCCTTTTTGGCCTAAAATTATATATAAATTAGAATTCCCTTGAAAATGAAAGTAAGAATGTATGAACAGTCTAATTTGAAGATAAAAGTTACATCACAGTGAACATTATTGGGGAGTTTCAAATGAATATAAAGCTCGGTTTTGTTACTACCGTCTACAATTTTATGGAATGCCAATGAGAAAATGTCTGGTTCTAGTTTGATGTATAAATTATATTAACAATCTGATGAGAAAAAAATGACTTTGTAACTCACTACGATGGGGCATCTTATGTTTGGAGAATATGCAAACTGTGAAGGGAAGATTGAAATAATATCATCCATCAAAATGTCAAAACTTAATTCTCAATAAAAAAGTTGCACTCCATTACATCATTATCTTATAATTTTCCTACAATAAGTCCTTGTCTGATACTGTTAACTAGAGAAGAACAGTAACGTTGCTATCCCAATGATATCATGAACACGCAGGTTAAGGGGAGAACGTACAAACTTCACACAGACAGCACCCATAGACCCAGGATCGAACCCGGGTCTCTGGCGCTGTAAGGCAGTAGCTCTACCGTTATACCAGCGTGCAGTTTTCTGAACATCTTTTGCACAACATTTCATACAATACAAATCCAGATTGTTGATGAAACGGAGTTTTAAGTAAAAAATATCCTTCGCTATTAAGAGTTAATACTTGGATCCAGTAGGGTGTTTTCCTTGAAAGGTATTTAATTCACAATATGTTCTTATGTCATTGACCTTGTCATTAGTACAAGGCTCCGTTGATCTTGTTTTGCAGCTGTCACCTGATCACACTTGAAGGCTTGATAAAAGGATATTTGAGAATTCCCTGCACAGAAAGGTCGCAAGTCAGGATGTAACAAAATTTCAATAGGAGCTTAGTTAGAATTTAAGGCATTAAAGTTTTCAAAATAATTGTGATTGTGATTATTTTCATTTCCGGTATGTTCAGTTTAGTCCATTGTCACGCGTACCGAAGTACAGGGAAAAGCTTTTGTTGCATGCTAACCAGTCAGCGGAAAGACAATACAGTAAGTTATAAATGGCCTGAGCCATTTATCTCCTCCCCCTTCTTCCGGGAGTGTGACTTGAGGACCTCTTGTTCCCTGTGGAAATACTTCTACTGCCGTCCCCCTCCAACTCTCCCCTCCCATGTAGTCCCATTTGTGAATGATTCCCAGGTCATAGCTGCAGGCACGTCGTGCCTTGCCTTTAGGGGATGCAGGCTGACTTTAAAACCATGCAAGATTGCTTTTGGTGCTAGCCACTCATGAAATTGCCCCTCCTGCTGAGATAATAAGCTGATAAATTGTGTCGTCAGCCCGGGCAACATACTGGAATCACTATAATGAGCAAACAGCACACATTTGTTCCCCTGCCTGCTTCAGTCCGAATGGGTTGGTCACCCATTGTTATCCATGTGCCCATGTAGAGGGAGATTCAATTTTAATCCATTGTTTAAGACTCTTCATGAATTATATTGTTCAGTTTTGTAACACTTTTTCAGGTTTTAAAAGACGATACTGTGGACATGGTGCAAAACTAGCAGCAGTCACTGTGGGTATTTGGCTTCACCTTGCTCTCTGTGGTACTCTGAAAACACCTGGCAATGCACGAAGGAAGACTGAAACTGTACTCTGAATTACTGGTAAATAATTCAAATAATCAGTAAACAATTGCACTTTCATTATGTATTAATATTCATGTGTAAATGGTATCTTCAGAAGAGGGAGTATTTATATTTTAATCATTTCGAACTGAGATGAGGAAAAACTTTTTCAGTCAGAGAGTTGTGAATCTGTGAAATTCTCTGCCTCAGAAGGCAGTGGAGGCCAATTCTCTGAATGCATTCAAGAGAGAACTAGATAGAGCTCTTAAGGATAGCTGGAGTCAGGGGGTATGGGGAGAAGGCAGGGACGGGGTACTGATTGAGAATGATCAGCCATGATCACATTGAATGGCGGTGCTGGCTCGAAGGGCCGAATGGCCTCCTCCTGCACCTATTGTCTATTGTCTATTGTCTAAGGCCAGCAGCATAATCAAGCACGAGTCACACCCTGGCCACTCTCTCTTCTTCCCCTCTCCCATCAGGCAAAAGGTATTGAAGTGTGAAAACTCACACCTCCAGATTCAGGGACAGTTTCTTCCCAGCTGTTATCAGGTAACTGAATCACCCTACCACACCCAGAGAGCAGTGCTGAACTACTATCCACCTCTTTGGTGACCCTCGGACTATCCTTGATCGGACTTTGCTGGCTCTACCTTGCACTGAATATTATTCCCTTATCATGTATCTATACACACTGTAAATGGCTCGATTGTAATCATGTTTTGTCTTTCTGCTGACTGGATAGCATGCAACAAAAAGCTTTGCACTGTACCTCGGTACACGTGACAATGATAATAAACTAAACTAACGAAACTGAACTAAACTGAACGTATGTGCCACCTACATGGGACATCAGACTCAGCACGAGTAGACTGCACTTGATTCGGAATGGAAGTATGGTAATATTTGTCAATAGCAAGCATCAAAAGTGTTTAATTGTCAACTGAGCATTGAGATTTGAACTTGCAGCAGCTCGTTAACACAATACACACATATCACAGATAATATATATTTTTAATTCAATAAAATTAATAACCCGTGATATTAGTGCAAAAAGTCTTGAGTGTAACCAAGGACAGTCCATAATAGTTCACAGTTGCTGAGCTGTCGTGTCATGTTGTGTAGTGTTCCATTGCATTAGGACACCGAGGTCTTAGATAGTTATTCAGCTGCACAGGGTCTTGTGCAGTCCAGGTAAGTACGTACAAAGTTGTAGCAAGCATTTAAGATGGCAAGTGGAATGTTGGCCTTCACCGCTAGACAATTCAAGTACACCAGCATAAATGGAGACACGAGACTGAAGATGCAGGGATCTGAGAAAACAAAAAACACTGGAGAAACTCAGCGGGTTCGGCAGCATTTGTGGAGAGACACCATAATCCCAGCCAAACTCAACTTCAAACTCCTGCACCCAGGACTCAGCACCTTCCTCTGTTACTGGATCCTTGACTTCATGACCTATAGATCACAATCAATGAGGATGGGTGACAGAACATCCTCCATGATAATTTTCAACTCCAGAGCCTCACAAGGAAGCATTGTCAGCCCCTTACTATATTCTCTATGCACTCACGGTTATGTAGTCATATTTTGCCATAATTCCATTTACAAGTTTGCAGATGACACCACCGTAGTGGGCTAGATCTTGAACAATGTCGGGACAGCATACAGGAAGGAGATAGAGAGTTTAGTAACATGGTGGCAAGCCAACAACCTCTCCCTCAATGTCAGCAGGACTTCAGGAAGCATGATGGAGTACACCCCCAATCACCATCAATGGTGACAAAGTAGAGATGGTTGAGAGTTTCAAGTTCCTACGCGTGTATATATCAGCAACAATTTACCAACCACATTTGACAAGGCTATGGTCAAGAAAGTACATCATCACCTCTACTTCCTTAGAGATCTAAGGAAGTTCTGGAATATTCTGGGATTTTTTGAGGATGTGACAAGTAAAATGGATGAAGGAGAGCCAGTAGATGTAGTGTATCTGGACTTTCAGAAAGCCTTTGATAAGGTTCCACGTGGAAGATTGGTGAGCAAAATTAGAGCACATGGTATTGGGGGTAGGGTATTGACATGGATAGAGAATTGGTTAGCAGACAGGAAGCAAAGAGTAGGAATAAACGGGTTCTTTTTAGAATGGCAGGCAGTGGCGAGTGGAGTGCCACAAGGCTCAGTGCTGGGGCCATAACTATTTACAATATATATTAATGATTTGGATGATGGAATTAGAAGTAACAAGCAAGTTTGCAGATGATACAAAGCTGGGTGGCAGTGTGAACTGCGAAGAGGTTAGGAGGTTGCAGGGTGACTTGAACAGGTTGAGTAAGTGGGCAGATGCGTGGCAAATGCAGAATAATGTCGATAAATGTGAGGTTAGCCACTTTGGCGGCAAAAACAAAGAGGCAGATTATTATCTCAATAGTGTCAGATTAGGTAAAGGGGAAGTGCAACGAGACCTGGGTGTCCCTGTACACCAGTCACTGAAAGTAAGTGTGCAGGTACAGCAGGCAGTGAAGAAAGCAAATGGTATGTTGGCCTTCATAACGAGAGGATTTGAGTATAGGAGCAAAGAGGTTCTTCTGCAGTTGTATAGGGCCCTGGTGAGACCACATCTGGGGTATTGTGTGCAGTTTTGGTCTCCTAATTTGAGGAAGGATGTCCTTGCTATTGAGGCAGTGCAGCGTAGGTTCACGAGGTTAATCCCTGGGAAGGCGGGACTGTCATATGAGGAACGATTGGAAAGACTGAGCTTGTATTCACTGGAGTTTAGAAGGGTGAGAGGGGATCTTATAGAGCCGTATAAAATTATAAAAGGACTGGACAAGCTAGATGCAGGAAAATTGTTCCCAATGTTGGGGGAGTCCAGAATCAGGGGCCTCAGTCCAAGAATATAGGAGAGGCCATTTAAAACTGAGGTGAGAAGAAACGTTTTCACCCAGCGAGTTGTGAATTTGTGGAATTCTCTGCCACAGAAGGCAGTGGAGGCCAATTCATTGGATGAATTTAAAAGAGAGTTAGATAGAGCTCTAGGGGCTAGTGGAATCAAGGGATATGGGGAGAAGGCAGGCACGGGTTACTGATTGTGGATGATCAGCCATGATCACAATGAATGGCGGTACTGGCTCGAAGGGCCCAATGGCCTCCTCCTGCACCTATTTTCTATGTTTCTATGTTTGCCTGGGGAAAGCAGCCAAAGTAATCAAAACCTTTTTCACCCCAGTCCTCTTATGCCCTTTCACATACAGGCAGAAGATACAAAACCATGAAAGCACATACCACTAGATTCAGGAGAAGCTTCTTCCCCACACGTATTAGACTAATTAACAGTCCCCCCATAAGCTATGAGTGTAGTTCTGATCTTCCAACCTACATTCTTCTCTGTAACTAACACTGTAATTCCTGAAACACTATATTTTGCGCTCTGGCATTTTTCTCTTTACACACTCCCCTTTGTACTTACATAAGGCTTAATTGTACTTATGTAGAGTATGATTTGTCTGTTTGGCACACAAAGGTTCTCACTGTATCTTGGTACATGTGACAATAATATGCCAATACCAGTCAGTGTATTCCAGATGAAGGATCTCGGCCTGAATTATTAAATGTCCAGTTCCCTAAACAAATGTTGCCTGACATGCTTAGCTCCTTCGGAAGTTTGTTGCTTGCTTCAGGAGCATGAATGCCTTTGCTGCAGCTGTACGAGCCATGATCAGGCCACAGCTTGAATAATGTGTATAGTTTTGATCTCCAAATCTGCAGCAGGGTGAGCTTACGATGGAGGAAGTGTAGTGAACATTCACCAGACTGATTCCAAGGATGGGAGGAATGATGAATGAGGAAAGATTTGAATGATTTGACTATGAAAGGGGGTCTCATTGAAATTAATAAAATCCTGATAGGACTTGTCAGAGTAAAATGCAGTAAAGATGTTAGGGGAGTTAAGAACCAGGCTTTAAGTTACTTGAGCGCCACTTAGTATTGAGATGAGAAAATGCCTTCTCTTGAAGAGTGGTGATTTATCAGGAGTGCCATGTCCATGTAAATTGACCAATTACTGTTTTTAGGTTTTTTTCCAGTCATCAGTAACATCATGAAAGGAACCATCACCAGTATGGTAAAGGAGCATCCATCTTAACTATATATTGATCTTGACCGAGGCTAGAACCTTGCAGCCTAATCAGATCAGGGTGGGAGCTGATTATATGTATTGCGTTCAGGTCAAGTGGGATGCATTTTGTGCTGCAACATTCAGTTTCAGTTGTCTAAATCAAAAACAGGAAATGCTCTAAATATCTAGCAGGTCAGGCTGCATCTGTGGGAGGAGTCAAGATCCCTTCATTAGAATTGAAGGGGAGATCAAAGAAGCTCATGAAACCTCAAGGAGGGCAGGGAAGGGGATGTCTCTGATGAGGTGAAAGCAGACTGAGTGTGGGATAAGCTGTAAACAGGCTTATCTGGTCAACAAGGAAATTCGGAGGCTGCAACGGATCGTTCGATCAGCTGAGAAGGTTGTTGGCTGCAACCTTCCCCCCATTGACGAACTGTGCACTGCAAGGGCCTGGAAGCGAGCGGGCAAGATCATCTCTGACCCCTGACCCCTGACCCCTCTCACCCTGGCCACAAAATCTTTGAAGCACTTCCCTCAGGAAGGCGACTCCGGACTGTCAAAACAGCCACAGCCAGACATAAAAACAGCTATTTTTCCATGAGTAGTAGTTCTATTCAATAACCAAAGTCTGTAGTCTCTTTTTTGCTCTGGTTTATTTTCACCCACATGTTTAGGCCCTAATGTTGTATCCTTATTGTTTTGATGTGTTTATGCTTTATTCTTAATTGTTAACTGTATGTTTGTGTTGTCATTGGTGAGCGGTGCACCAAGGCACATTCCTTGTATATGCACATACTTGGCCAATAAACTTATTCATTCATTCATTAGAGTAGTTCAACTCTGCCGATTGAGTTTGGCGGATTATGCAAAGAAAGGGCTGGCGCTACCTCAAGCCAAGTCGAGTTTATTACATGCACATGTATAGTGAGTCACGAGCACAATAAAAAATTTTCTTGCAGCAGCCATCGCTTTTGACACAGACATCGCACAAAAACAAAAACATAAATCATACATAAATTGCACACAGCTGTGATCTTGTCAACTGACAGCAAGGGCCTTACTCTATTACAGCGTAAAGAAAAAGCTATGGGAAAAGAACAAGACATTAGTGCAAACATACACGAGTGGAGGTAAAACAAGTGCATGGTAGTGCAAGAGGTGGTCCCGAGTGTTTGTTTGCTGAGGTAGGAAATATTAGGGTTGTGCAGATTATTTGAAGGACCTGATAGATGTAGCAAATGAGCTTCTTGATTAGTACAGGTGTCAGAGGTTATGGGGAGAAGGCAGGAGAATGGGATTAGGAGGGAGAGATAGAACAGCCATGATTGAATGGCGGAGTAGACTTGATGGGCCAAATGGCCTAATTCTACTCCTATTCCCTGTGACCTTGTGAACTGTTCTTGAACTGTGTGATGTGGACCTTCAGGCTTCTGTACCTCCTGCACGACAGGAAGAGGGCATGGCTGGATGGTGGGGATTCCTTGATGTTTGATGCTGCCTTCTTAAAGCAGCATCTCACGTAGATGCTGCCAATAGTGGGGAGGGTGCTGCCTGAATTGGAACAGGGTGAGCCCTCTAAGTGTTGCTGTGTGTTAGAATTGCTGCACCAGTCCATGATGCAGCTAGTCAGGATACTTCCTACAGTGCATTCGTAGAAGTTTGTTCAAGTATTCAGCGACATGCTGAATCACTTTAAACTTTCAACTCCATTGCTTTGAGGTGATGTAAGTAGTCCTACATAGACGCAAAATGCTGGAGTAACTCAGCGGGTCAGGCAGCATCTCTGGAGTGAAGGAATACGTGATGTTTCAAGTCGAGACCCTTCTTCAGCCAATCTGTGATTTTATCACTTCTGGCTGTCTGCCGTCCACAGCCTCCAACCTTATTGTTCCCCAGCCCCGCACGGTCCGGTTTTACCTTCTCCTTAAAATCCAAAAAATTAAAGCAGTCTGAAGAAGGGTCTAGACCTATTCCTTTTCTCCGGGGACACCGCCTGACCCATTGAGTTACTCCAGCATTTTGTGTCAATCTTTGGTGTAAACTAGCATCTGTAGTTCCTCCCAAAAGATAAGCAGTCCTAGTCTGGGATGCATTTGAAGGGCACTGCTGAGTAGACAGTGAATTTTGTTTTTATGGCTTTTTATATTTTGAACTACAAATTCCTTTTTCCTCAGATGACCATAGACTGCCCTGATGCACTGAAGGCAAAAGTAAATGTCATTACTGATGTCTGTGTTTGTCAAGAGGAGGCTCCTGAGAGACACTCACACACACACACACACGATATGTATACACCGATCAGCCAAAGCATTATGACTTGATGAGCCAAAACATCATGACCACCTGCCTGATATGCTGTTGGTCCTCCGTGTGCAGCCCCACACGCAGCAGGGTGCGATGCACTGTGTATTGTGACACATCCTTCCCGTGACCACCATTAAAATCTTCCGTGTCTTGTGCCACAGTAGAACTTCTGTCGGTTCGGACCAGACGTGATAGCCTTCATTGCCCTCGTGCAGCGATGAGCCTTGGGCGCCCAACACCATGTCGCCGGTTTGTGGTTTGTCCCTCCTGGGACCACTGTCGGTAGGTACTCACCACTGCTGACCGGGAGCACCCCTCAAGCCTTGCCATTTCAGAGATGCTCTGATCCAGTCGTCTGGCCAAAACAATTTGGCCCTTGTCAAAGTCGCTCAGGTCTTTACTCCTGCCCATTTCTCCTGCATCCAACACATCAACTTCAAGAACTGACTGTTCACTTGCTGCTTAATATATCCCACCCCTTGACAGGTTCCATTGCAACAAGATAATCAATGTTATTCACTTCGCCTGTCAATGGTCATAATGTTTTGGCTGATCGGTGTATATGTCTCGATGTATATGCATGTATGTATATTCATATGCATGTGCCTATATATGTGTGTTTATATGTATGTATATACGTTTGTGTGTGTATTAATGTATCTCGCTCTCTCTATATATATATAGAGAGAGAGAGAGGGAGGGATATGCAGAGGTTATATAATCTCTGTATATCTCATGGCCACAGACGACATATGAACTTGTACGAACATAAACTTTCTTCACCTTCTTGTCATATGTTTACTTCCACATAAGCCTCTATTTCTGTCTTCTCTTTCCCACAAACAGCATCTACCACTGGACATCAGCATAGTAAGATAATAAAACAGTAATGTATTAAGATCTACAACAAATATTTTTAAAGATTCTGATCCGGCAGCATTTGCACAGCCACCATCACGGTTTCTATTGGAATGCTGGGCCTGTGAACAACCTGAACTTAGTCTCTGTTCAAGTTTATCGACTCATCGCTGTGAACCAAAGAGAATCAAGCTACAATAAAATTACTGCCATCAGCATTTATAATGTCTAGACGTTTTGACAATTTTAAGCAAAGCTGATTCTACAAATACGTCAGTACTTGACATTTTTAAGACTGCTCTTTCCGTAAGATCATCGGAAGTAGAGCAATAAGGAAATAGAGCAAAAAGAACCATAAAGCCCTTCCTGTTATTTGACGAGATCACAGCTGATTCTCCTCAACCCAACTGTTGTATGTGATCCCAATATGTTTTGACTTCCCTGGACTCCAGAAAATGATTGACTCGGTCTTGAAAGCACTTGATGGGCAATCCCTTGGGTTCAGGGAGCACTTACTTACATTCTGGTTTCATGGGAAGCAAGGTGGTTAATGAGGCCACTATGGGAACTGCAGACCCCCCCACAGATTGGGAGAATGGTGGCTGTGTAGGTTAGTTCAAAGAACTTACAGTGTGGGTGGATAGTTCATGACTGGGACATGTGGGTGGATAGTTTATGAGATGATCTGTTTCTTTTGTTGCTTAGGAAACATCTCTGAGGCTCCGGATGTATGGCCTTGAGGTTCTCAATAACATTCCAAAAGCTTCTTCTCCACTTTGAGCAAGAAATGTGGGTAGCAAACACATTTAGCACTAGGAAAAGGAATTAACTGGACGGGACTGATAGATTTGCTGGAAAGCTGATAGGCTAGTAATCGGTATTATTGATGGAGATTATTCATAACACAGGAAATATTCTAGTAAGGAGGAAAGATTCAAAGGGAAAGATGAACGAAAATCCTAACCACGAAAACTAAAGTTGAAAGCATGAACGTATGAGAGAAAAAAATAATAGTAGGCTGAATGACTGGAACAAATTCACAATCCACGGAAAATATACAGTAAATTAAACTTAATTTCACCAGTGGGGTACTACTGTGCAATTTATATCTCTGATGGGTTTTACTTTTTGTTGTCTGAAAAGGAACGTAAAATTGATTATGTTTTTTTTTTTTATTACTTTATTTTTATGATGATTTGGCTGGATGGGAGATTTTACCGTTGACTCTGGTGGGAAGAGTAGAAACAGTCAGAATGAATATATTGCCAAGACTGTTGTTTTTGTTCCAATCGTTGCCTATTATGATCTCGGGAGCTTTTCTAAAAAAACTGGATAAAATTATATCGAAATTCTTATGGCAAAGTAAAAAAGCAAGAATTAAATACCAGACGCTTCTTAGCAAAAAAGAAAAGGGAGGGTTGAACTTGCCTAATTTAAGAAATTATTATTGGGCAACGCAACTCAGAGCCTTAATCATGTGGACCACTAAAGAGAAAGATTCAATGTGGGTGGAGATGGAGCAAAACGCTTGTAAAAATTTGCCTTTAGAATCACTCCCATTTTTAAACGAGAAGGCCCTGAAGAGGCTCAGGATGGGCAACGAGTGGATTAGGGTAACAATGAAAATCTGGTCAGCAGTAAGAAAGAAGCTGAAGCTGTCAAATTCGGTAAGCAGGGCTACTAGAATAGCAAAAAACCCAGACTTTGTACCATCTACCATGGACTCAGGATTTGACAGATGGGCTGACAAAGGGCTAATATACATAGATCAAATGTTTCAGGGACAAACAATGAAAATATTCACACAACTTCAAAAAGAATTCAATTTACCTGCTCATGACTTTTACAAATTCTTACAGCTAAGAGATTACCTACAGAAACATCAGGAATGGGAGAACATCTGCAAGACTCCATCTAAATTAGAGGAAGTGTTGTGGGGGTTCTCGGAAGACAAGTCAAAAAAAGGGATTATATCAAAAATTTATGAAGCACTACAACATGAATCCAAAGAGAACAACTTACATATCAAAGAAAAATGGGAACTGGAAGCGAATATCATAATATCAGAAGAAGGGTGGGAGGAATCATTTAAAGAGGGACATAAACTAACTAAGAGCCCAACATGGAGGGAATTTGACTGGAAAGTTAAAATGCGTTACTTTTATACTCCATTCATTACATCGAAATATAGTAATACAACTGATTTATGTTGGAGGGAGTGTGGAGAAGTTGGGGACTCCACTCATATATTCTGGGATTGCCCAAAAATACAGGATTTCTGGAAGAATATTCAAAAGGAAATTAAACAGATTATGGGCATTAACTTCCCTCTGGAACCAGCACTTTACATTTTGGGTATAATTCCTGACAGTATGACAGATAAGAGTTCGAAACATTTACTGACAATCCTGCTGCTGATAGCAAAGAAGACGATAACAACTTCGTGGTTGAAACCACAGCCTCCAAGCATAATGCAATGGAGAGATAGGGTAAAAAATGTGTATATAATGGAAAAAATCACAGCAAGGTTACAGTTGACAACAGACATGTTTGATAAAAGATGGTCATTATTAATACAGGCAATGCCGGGACTCGAGTCTCTTCCGTTTTTGGGAACTTAAAGTAAGGGTATTTACATTCAATATGCATCTCCTATGTTTGTTTAGTTTGTGTTTGTATGTATGTAAAAAAAAAAATAATAAAAATTGATTATGTTTTAAAGGTGAAAAGTGGCTTGTTGAAATAAATCCTTTGCTTGAAATATCAACACACTTAAAACTATTGTATTAACTTTCAACACATAAGGAGTGCCATAAGAGTAACACATTGCTGCTGGCTTTTGTGTGGTCTTTCACTGAAGCCTCTGTGTGATTATTGTCCAGCATCTGAAGATTGCTTTCGACCCACAGCCCCAGAGTAGCTGTTTTGGACAGGCACTGCAAAACAATGTCAGAAGCTCCGATGTTGAGCAACTCAGCACAGAAACCCATAAAAAGCTGTCAATGCATTCGCATTGAAGCTCTTAAAAATTTCCCTTTCAGTTCCAATTGAAAGTAAGTCATTGAAATAGATAGTTGCCTAGAACACCATAAAAAAATGTTCGCTGCCCATCAGGTGGTAACTAATACTACAGGCTTTTGCCTGAGGAGTTGCATGGTAAAGAAAACACTGGTCTCAGCTTTAAATACTTCAGCCACCGAGCTGTGCAAGGCTTCCATCGAAGCTGGAAGAGTCAAAGTCATGCTATGTTTGGGTTCCTGAATGAAGACTTAGTTGGCAGCCAATTACTCCAAAAATGTGGAGGTCGGTTATTCTTGCCCTTGGTTTGCCTCTGGTTCCTTTTGCTATTGTATTTTAATACAGCTAGTTTACTATGTAAAAGAAGGTTCAAGACAACTGATAGTAAATTTCCTGGATATGTCAAAATATCAGCGTTGAAATGTCACATTGCTACGACCTGGTCTCAAATCCTCACCTAAAAGACAAAATCTGTTGAAAATGCTCAGCAACTCACGTAGTATCTGTAGAAAGGGACACAGTGTCGGCAATTCATCTTTTTTGATGTGCTTTCATCATAAATGTTCTGCGAAGGATCATGAGACTTGTCTAAAGATACCTAACCTCCAATATAACAATTTGATTATCATATCATATATATACAGCCGGAAACAGGCCTTTTCGGCCCTCCAAGTCCGTGCCGCCCAGTGATCCCCGTACATTAACACTATCCTACACCCACTAGGGACAATTTTTACATTTACCCAGCCAATTAACCTACATACCTGTACGTCTTTGGAGTGTGGGAGGAAACCGAAGATCTCGGAGAAAACCCACGCAGGTCACGGGGAGAACGTACAAACTCCTTACAGTGCAGCACCCGTAGTCAGGATCGAACCTGAGTCTCCGGCGCTGCATTCGCTGTAAAGCAGCAACTCTACCGCTGCGCTACCGTGCCGCCCATGATTAGTACCGGTGTCAAAGGTTACGGGGAAGAGGCAGGAGAACGGAGTTAGGAGGAAGAGATAGATCAGCCATGGTTGAATGGCGGAGTAGACGTGATGGGCCGAATGGCCTAATTCTGCTCCTATCTCTTATGATCTTATGATCTTATGATCTTACGAGCTCAAAGCATGATCATACTCGATCTATATTGAAAAATATTGACAGGGTTGAATAAAGTTTTCAATGATATACTGTATTCAGCAACAATGCACAATTTGCAATAGTACCTTTATGTATATTCATAGCTCTAAAGATTTTGATAAAAGTTATATAGGAAATTGAGTACAACACGAGGAAGGAGTAGTTGCAGGAGCAGACCAAAATCTTAGTTAATGAAGTGAGGTTTGAATTAACGTTTAAAAATGTGTTCGTACGATGAGGGTGATGTTGGCAACAGCAATATTTATTGCACATCTATAAATGAATTCAACAAGGTGTTGATGAGTTGCCTTCCTTTCTTCCTATAGTTTGATTTATTAACAACAACCCTTCATGCTTTCGGATAGACGAAGAAATGGCCATATGGTTTCCAAGGTAGTATAGGGAACACGTTGCCATGCAAAAAAATAATTGTTGGAAGTACTTTTCAAGTACTGAAGGATCATGGTGGAGTCAAATAGTTCTATGCACCTGTTGCCCTTATCGTTCTCAGTCATAGAGCTGGGAGAGATGTCGAAGAAGCCTTGGTGTCTTGCTGTGTGCAATGTAGGTGGGACAGTAGTGCAGTGGCTACATCACTGCATTAGCATTCGACAGCCTGGGTTACTGAAAAAAAAATGCATAAAGTGCAGGATTAACGCAGTGGGGTCAGGCAGCATCTAAGAAGAATATGGATAGGTGCCGGGAGCTTTCTTCAAAGATAGGCACAAAGTGCTGAAGTAACAAAGCGGGTCAGGCAGCATCTCCGGAAAAAAAGGAGGGGAAAGGAGGGGTGATGTTTCGGGTGGGGGACCTTTCTTCAGACTCAGAAGGTCCTTCAGACTTTTCTTCAAAATGATTTTAGTTGGGGGGGGGAGAAAGCTCGACGAGAGGTAGGTGTGGAACAAACCCAGACAAGTGATAGGTGGATAAGGGTGAAGGGAAGGGGTTTCATTGGCAGATGAACAAATGCCAAAGAAGGTGAGAAAACGAAAGAATGTGAAATAAATAAAGAAGAGTCGTGAAATGTGAAGCCAGAGGATGGGATAAATGTGAACGGTCATGGGGGAAGGGAAAAGGGAGTCGGGTTAGCAGGTGAGCATGTAGTTGGGGCACAACTAAGAGAGGGGGGAGAGGGCTGAGAGTGTTGTTGGTTAATTGCATGAATCTGATTCCAATCAAGTGAGGTGTTTCCCATTGTATTCTTGTATGAAGATGCTGAATACCCTTGGGGGCCAGGAGATCAACGATTTTCCCCCCAAAACACAGCATCTGGCCAACTCGCGTCGCTGCAGTTCTAAAATGTTTGGACTAACCAGGCTCCTGGTCGATGATAATGAGAATTGACAATGTAAATGACTAGCACTTGCCACTCATGAGATCATGCCAATATGTTTCCCATGTCTTAATGCAGGTGGGTACTTCTGCTTTATTATGGCGGAGATATGAAGATACAATAAAAACTAATAATAAAATAAAAAACACTGCACTCATCTGCAAAAGGACAATGATGGAGCAACTGGAGACAGCTGGGATTTGGATATTCTCCTGAGGAGCTGGCGCAGTGATGATCACGGCTGAAAGAGCTGTGAAAAATGGAAGTTTAATGCAAGCTAGATACCTCAGGGGCTTCCAGGAGATGCTGTGAATGGTGAAATATAAACACAGGAGTCAGGGAACAGGGAACTCATGAAGGCTCATAGATCGCGATGAAGGATAGGTGAAGCCATGGATGAAATTAAATGTAAGGTTAAGGATTTTAAGCTGTGGTGAAGGAAAGCAGAAAGCCATTGTGGGCCAGGATAAGGTATTGGATTTGTGACAAGATTGAGGCTTGAGAGCATGGTTTAGTAAACAAAGAAAAAATGGATTTTATGTTTGTATAGGATAAAAATAAACATGAGTGAACACTCCAACAATTTATTTATTTTTGGCATATGATCTTTGGAAAATTTCCAATTTAAAACTGACAGTGACTTGCTTCACTGAACGGCAAATCAGACTTTCAGTATCTACAATAAAAAGTTAAGGATGCATTTGTGGAGAGATGAAATAAATGTTGCGTATTGATACTGACGCATTGTATTCGCATGTGGTTTAGTTTAGTTTAGTTTAGTTCAGTTTAGTTTAGTTTAGTTTATTGTCATGTGTACCGAGGTACAGTTTTGGTCTCCAAATTTGAGGAAGGATATTCTTGCAATTGAGGGCGTGCAGCGTAGGTTCACTAGGTTAATTCCCGGAATGGCGGGACTGTCATATGTTGAAAGACTGGAGCGACTAGGTTTGTATACACTGGAATTTAGAAGGATGAGAGGGGATCTTATCGAAACGTATAAGATTATTAAGGGGTTGGACATGTTAGAGGCAGGAAACATGTTCCCAATGTTGGGGGAGTCCAGAACCAGGGGCCACAGTTTAAGAATAAGGGGTAGGCCATTTAGAATGGAGATGAGGAAAATCTTTTTCAGTCAGAGAGTTGTGAATCTGTGGAATTCTCTGCCTCAGAGGGCAGTGGAGGCCAATTCTCTGAATATATTCAAGAGAGAGCTAGATAGATCTCTTAAGGATAGCGGAGTCAGCCATGATCACATTGAATGGCGGTGCTGGCTCGAAGGGCCGAATGCCCTAATCCTGCACCTATTGTCTATTGTCTATTGTCTACAGTGAAAAACTTTTGTTGCATGCTAACCAGTCAGCAGAAAACCAATACAGGACTAGAATTGATCCATTTACAGTGTATAGATACATACATGATAAGGGAATAACATTTAGTGCAAAGTAAAGCCAGCAAAGTATGATCAAGGATAGTCCGAGGGTCACCAGAGAGGTAGGCAGTAGTTCAGCACTGCTCTATTGATTATGGTAGGATGATTCAGTTGCCTGATAACAGCTGGGAAGAAACTGTCTCTGAATATGGAGGTGTGCGTTTTCACACTTCTATACCTTTTGCCTGATGGGAGGGAGAGGAGAGAAGAGGAAAAGGCCAGGGTTCGACTTGTCCATGGTTATGTTGCTGGCCTTGCCGAGGCAGCGTGAGGTACAAATGGAGTCAATAGAAGGGAGATAGACACAAAAAGCTGGAGTAACTCAGCGGGACAGGCAGCATCTCTGGAGAGAAGGAATGGGTGACGTTTCGGGACGAGACCCTTCTTCAGACTGGTTAGGGATAAGGGAAACGAGAGATATAGACTGCGATGTGGAGAGATAAAGAACAATAATAATAATAATAATAATGCATTACATTTATATAGCGCTTTTCTAACACTCAAAGACGCTTTACAAGGTTTACTAAAACATAAAAGAAAATAAATAGATAAATGAGCAAACGAAGAGAAAAGGAAAAAGAAGGTGAGGTAACGGTCAGTGATTGAAGGCAGTGCTGAACAGATGAGACTTCAGTGATGTTTTGAATGTGGTGAGTGAAGGAGGAGTCTCTGACGGTTTGGGGTAGTGAGTTCCAGAGGGTGGGAGCAGCGATGGAGAAAGCCCTGTCCCCCCAGGATCTGAGTTTGGTCCGGATGGGGGGGGACAGGAGGTTAGCAGCAGCAGAGCGGAGGGTACGGGTGGGAGTGTGTCTGTGGAGGAGGTCAGTCAGGTAGGATGGGGCCAGGTTAAGGAGGGCTTTGTATGTCATGAGGAGGATTTTATACTGGATTCTCTGGGGGATGGGGAGCCAGTGGAGCTTGTAAAGGACGGGGGTGATATGGTCACGGGTCGGGGAGTGGGTGAGTTGACGGGCAGCGGAGTTCTGGATGTGTTGGAGTTTGTTGATGATTTTTGAGGGTGAACCATAGAGGAGGCTGTTGCAGTAGTCCAGACGGGAGGTGATGAAGGCGTGGATGAGGGTTTCAGCAGCTGTGGAGGAGAGGGATGGACGGAGACGGGCGATGTTTTTGAGGTGGAAGAAGGCTGTCTTGGTGATGTGTTTGATGTGTTTGTCGAAGGAGAGGGTTTGATCAACGATGATTCCAAGATTCCGGATGTGAGGGGAAGTGGATACTGGGAAACCATCAATATTGAGGGTGAAGTTGTGGGTGGATTTGGTGAGGGTTTTTGGTCCAATGATGAAAGATATGAATTCAACAATGAATGAAAGATATGCAAAAAAGTAACAATGATAAAGGAAACAGGCCATTGTTAGCTGTTTGTTGGGTGAATGAGAAGCTAATGCGACTTGGGTAGGGGAGGGATAGAGAGAGAGGGAAATGCCAGGGCCACCTGAAGTTAGAGAAATCAATATTCATAAAACTGGGCTGTAAGCTGCCCAAACGAAATGAGATGCTGTTCCTCCAATTTGCATTTAGCCCCACCCTGACAATGAAGGAGACCTATGACAGAAAGATCTGAGTAGGAATGGGAAGGAGAATTAAAGTGTCCAGCAACTGAGAGATCAGGTAGGTTCAGGCAGGTGTTCCACAAAACGATTGCCCAGTCTGCATTTGTTAATATGCGGGAATGGCTGGTTGACGTGGACCCGATGGGCCGAAGGGCCTGTTTCCGCGCTGTATCTCTAAACTAAACTAACCTAAAGGCATTGGTGCGCTTTCTTGATCGGTGCTTGAATATGGGTGGTCCAGGAGAAGTTGTTAGTGATATTGACTCCTATGAATTTGAGGTTTTCAACCATCTTTACTTCGGCACCGTCAATGCAAACGGGTTTACCGAGATACAGTGAAAAACTTTGCTTTGCATATTAGACAGGCAAATCATGCCATATATGAGTACATAGGATAATGCAAAAGAGAAAATAGAGTGCAGAATATAATATTACAGCTACAGAGAAAGTGTAGATAAAAAAAAGGCCAAGGCTGTAATGAGGTTGATTGGAAGTTCGTGAATTTATCCATAAAATATGAGAGGTGTACTCAACTGTTTACTAAAAGTAGCTAAGCGCTATTCTTCACAGGTTCACAAATTCACAAGTTATAGGAGTAGAATTAGGCCATTCGGCCCATCAAGTCTACTCCGCCATTCAATCATGGCTAATCTCTGCCTCCGAATCCCATTTTCCTGCCTTCTCCCCACAACCCTTGACACCCATTCTAATTAAGAATTTGTTTATTTCTGCCTTAAACATATCCACTGACTTGGCCTTCACAGCCCTCTGTGGCAATGAGTTCCACAGATTAACTACCCTCTGACTAAAGAAGTTCCTCCTTATCATCTTTCTAAAAGAGTGCATTTTAATTCTGAGGCTTTGACCTCTGGTCTGAGACTCTCCCACCAGTGGAAACATCCTCTCCACATCCACTCTATCCATACCTTTCATCATTCTGTAAGTTTCAATGAGGTCCCCCCTCAACCTTCTAAACTCCAGCAAATACAGGCCCAAATGCTGTCAAACGCTCATCACATGCTAACCCACTCATTCCTGGAATCATTCTTGTAAACCTCCTCTGGACCCTCTCCAGAGCCAGCACATCCTTCCTCAGATATGGGGCCCACATTTGCTCACCGTACTCCAAATACAGCCTGACCAACACCTTACAGAGCCTCAGCATTACATCTCTCTTTTTGCATTCCAGTCCTCTTGATATAAAGTCATAAGTGATAGGAGCAGAATTAGGCCATTCGGCCCATCAAGACTGCCATTCAATCATGGCTGATCGATCTCTCCCTCCGAACCCCATTCTCCTGCCTGCTTCCCATAATCTCTGACACTGTACTAATCAAGAATATATCTATCTCTGCCTTACGAAATATCCACTGACAGCCTCCACAGCCTTCTATGGCAAAAAATTCCACAGTTTCACCACCCTCTGACTAAAGAAATTCCTCCTTGTCTCCTTCCTAAAGGAACGTCCTTTAACTCTGAGGCTATAACCTCTAGTCCTGGACTCTCCCACTATTGGAAACATCCTCTCCACATCCACTCTGTCCAAGCCTTTCACTATTCTGTATGTTTCAATGAGGTGCCCCCTCATTCTTCTTAACTCCGGCGAGTACAGGCCCAGTGCAGTCAAATGACATATAAATGCTACCATTCAATTTGCCTTCCTTACTACTGATTTGATTTGCAAATTAACTTTTTAGAAGTCCTGCACCAGCACTCCCAAGTCCCTTTGCACCTCCGATTTAGACAATAGACAATAGACAATAGGTGCAGGAGGAGGCCATTCGGCCCTTCGAGCCAGCACCGCTATTCAATGTGATCATGGCTGATCATTCTCAATCAGTACCCCGTTCCTGCCTTCTCCCCATACCCCCTGACTCCGCTATCCTTAAGAGCTCTATCTCGCTCTCTCTTGAATGCATTCAGAGAATTGGCCTCCACTGCTTTCTGAGGGAGAGAATTCCACAGATTCACAACTCTCTGACTGAAAAAGTTTTTCCTCATCTCAGTTCTAAATGGCTTACTCCTTATTCTTAAACTGTGGCCCCTTGTTCTGGACTCCCCCAACATTGGGAACATGTTTCCTGCCTCTAACGTGTCCAACCCCTTAATAATCTTATATGTTTCGATAAGATCTCCTCTCATCCTTCTAAATTCCAGTGTGTAGTGGGTGCGGTCACCGCGGTAATCAGGCCAGACGCCAGGTGAGTAGTTAATAACTTTATTACCTGGTGCACCAAACACCGCACTCAAGAACTCGTGAGTCGACACACCCAAAACCTTTTATAGTCCCAGACCACCTGACCCAAGAGGACTGACCCAGGAAGTGACCTAATCCCTCCCGTCCACTGAGTGCCGAGTGGAATGACCAAGGGAGTGGCCTAGCCCCCGGGTGCCGCCACAGGACCCCCCCCCCAAGAACCGAAGGCACGAAACGGACAGGGGGACGGAGGAAATGGCCAGCCCGTGTGTGCGCCACGGCGGGCGCAGGAAGCAGAACCACCCCGCCAGGGGAAGGCACCCGCGGGAACTCCGGGTGTAAGGGCCGGGACGCGGGACGACCCCAAGGGCGAGGCTGCGCCAGTAGGACCGGCTGGCTAATGTCCACATGCGCCGGCTTCAGCCGTGAAAGAGAGACCGTCTCAGGACGACCCCCCATGTCCAACACGAAGGTGGCAGAGCCCCGCTCAAGCACTTTGAACGGTCCCTCATAAGGCCGCTGAAGGGGTGGCCGGTGGGCATCCCGACGCAGGAACACAAAAGGACAGTACTGCAGGGCGGAAGGGACATGTGACCGCACCGAACCGTCGCGAGACGTCGGCACTGGCGCCAGCGAGCCCATCGTCTCCCGAAGGCGTTGCAGGGCGGCCGAGGGCTGTTCTGCCTGACCCTGGGCGGAGGGAACGAACTCCCCGGGCACCGTCAACGGAGCCCCGTACACCAATTCCGCCGAGGAGGTGGCCAAGTCCTCCTTGGGGGCGGTGCGGACACCCAGTAAAACCCACGGCAACGCGTCAACCCAGTCCGGGCCAACGAGCCGGGCCTTCAGAGCGGCCTTGAGCTGGCGGTGGAAACGCTCCACCAGGCCGTTCGCCTGCGGATGGTACGCTGTGGTGCGGTGCAGGTTAACCCCCAGCAGTTGGGCCATGGATGACCACAGCTCAGAGGTGAATTGTGGCCCCCTGTCGGACGTACAAGCCTAGTCGTTCCAGTCTTTCGACATACGACAGTCCCGCCATTCCGGGAATTAACCTAGTAAACCTACGCTGCACGCCCTCAATAGCAAGAATGTCCTTCCTCAAATTTGGAGACCAAAACTGCACACAGTATTCCAGGTGCGGTCTCACTAGGGCCCTGTACAACTACAGAGGACCTCTTTGCTCCTATACTCAACTCCTCTTGTTATGAAGGCCAACATTCCTGGATTTCTGGATTTTCTCTCCATTTAGAAAATAATCTACGCCTTTATTCTTATTACCAAAATGCATGACTCCTCACTTTGCTATACTGAATTTCATCTGCCACTTCTCTGCCCACTCTCCCAACCTGTCCAAGTCCTTCTGCAGAGTCCTTGCTTCCTCCACACTGCCTGCGCCTCCACCTATCTTAGCATCATCTGCAAACTTGGCCACAAAGCCTTCAAGCCCCTCGTCCAAATCATTAATATACAACGTGAAAAGAAGCGGCCCTGACCCTTGCCATTAGTCACTGGCAGCCAACCTGAAAATCGCCTTTTATTGCAACTCTGTCTTCTGCCATCCAGCCAACCTGCTATCCATTCTAGTATCTTCACTTTAATACCATGGGCTCTCATCTTCCCTAGCAACCCAAGCACCTTATCGAAGGCCTTCTGAAAATCGAGGTAAACAACATCTACAACCTCCCTCTGTCTGTCCTGCTATTAACTTCCTCAAAGTTCTTGAACCTGGTTTGTACATTGGATTGAGCTGCATCTACAACTCCCCACAATTCCTTGCAGTCTTGGGCAGAGCAGTTGCCTTAATAAACTGTGATACATCAGTGTAGGATGAGCTGGCTGTGTTAACGTATAAAACTTACATGAACAACAACACTTATGGCATGAGATGCAATCTGCACTTGCTTAAGGCTGATGTGCGAAACTGCTTCACAAATTTCTTTTGCAAATATAATTTTTACCGACAGCTTTCATAATGTAAATGCTCGTAAAGTACTTTATGACCAAATTTAAAACAAGCGGGATCACTAATATAATTTCTTACCACTTTTCACGGTAATTATGATCTGGCCATGTATAATGGGCCTAGTTTGCAGATGGAGAAAATTGATGTAATAGGATACAGAAGCCCATTAATCCAGCTCAACAAACGTGAAGAGTTTTACTCCATGTATTTATGAAATGTAATCCGATAAGAATCTATTTTATGATGGAGTTATGTTATCTTGGTTAAAATGTTTCACTGATGGCCCAGGGCATTGCAACAGAGGTATACAAAGTCACTCACAATATTAGTTCATTTGCTTCTATTCTTTCATGTTAACTAAACGACACATGATCTCACCCAATCGAAGATGAAAAACAGCTGCTTTAATATTTTAATCTATCGGGGAAGACGGGCAGATAATTAAACCCACCTATAAACAGAAATGAAAGTTAAATGCAGGGACTGAAAGAAAAAATAGCTCTCGTTATTTCCCCCCTTAACTGTCCAATTTACCCTGATTTAGAACTGAGATGGCAATGGAAAACTTCTTGAAAATATATCTTGTGTTTATCTATCATCCTTCACCAGTCTCCCCATTCCCACCCCACACATTTTCGTCCACATTATCTTAACAATACACTTTAGATAAATAAATATCCAGTCCCTACGATACAGCTGTTTCTCATAATAAAAGCAGAATCTGCAGTTTCTAAAGCAGATCATGTGCAATAATGATGTCACAGTGCAGCAAAGCTAATCTCCACCAGCCAGTATGATTGATTAAAAAGAGGCACAATGCTGATTAGAGGCCAAATGAGTTTTCCAGGAACATGGAGAAACATATACATCTGTGTGGTGTAGAGTATCAAGAATACCCTCTGCAACCTGAAATTAAGCCCAGTGGAGGCAAAAAAAACTTTCCTGCTTGTAGTGCCTGATAAAAATCGTAACTGAAAGAAAGTAGACAGGCTTACAGTTCCACTGTTGCAAGCAGTTTGTCAGCTACAGCATGTTGTAGAATCCATATATCTCAATCAGATGATTATATACTCAAAGACAGAGACTTGAGCACATAATCTAGGTTGACATTTCGCTGAAGTAATAAGGGAGCGCAGCACTGATGGACGTTCGGTCTTACAAGATCAGATAAGGCTGCATCTCCCTTCTCGAATAGAGAAAAAAGTTCTCGTTGCGCTGATCACTGGAGCTCCATAAATGTCTTGGGCAATTTTACCTGCTAATGAACAAAGAATAGAAATCTATCAAAGCCATCTAATTTCTGTTTTGTGGAGTTTTCCTTGTGTAAAGTTGTTGCCACATTTTGTGTTTTATAATAATGATGACACTTCGATTTTTCATTGCCTTGGTGGGTCCTGAAGATTCCATATAGTCATGGAATCAGAGGCATTGAGTCATACAGCATGAAAACAGGCCCTTAGGCCCAACGTACCCACAAGGACCAACATGTCCCATCTACACTAGTCCCACCTGCCTGCATTTGGCCCACATCCCTCTAAACCTGTCCTATCCATGTACCTGTCTAAATGTTTCTCGCACATTGCGATAGTACCTGCCTCAACTACCTCCTCCGGCAGCTTGTTGTATACCGCCTTTTGTGTGCAAAAGTTACCCCTCAGGTTCCTATTAAATCTTTCGTCCCTCACTTTAAACCTATGTCCTCTGGCTCTCGATTCCATACAAAGGCTTTATTTTCTTAAAGCACAAAGGCATTGTGTTAACTGTTGGAAGACAACAAGATGACACATGCACCTGCTTGTATGCTCTATTGCTGCCCCTACTGGAGTGTTTGCTCTGAGTTGAAGTCCAATATTAAGGGTAAGTTGTGAAATTATACTTGTAGGTGCACACGTTTGTAGACCAAAGATAGACACAAACTACAGTAACTCAGCGGGTCAGGCAGCAACTCTGGTGAAAAGGAATAGGTGACATGTTGGGTCGGAACTCTTCTTCCGACTTAGAGGGCTTTGTAGACCAAGTTCCTATTCATTGTTGACTCATTCACTGAAGCACACCAAAGAATGGGTCTTTACATTCAACACCCTCAAGACAGATATGCTTTATCAATCAGCCTGTGCTGTACAATACTGCCTTCTGACAATTAAGATTCACAGTAACACCCTGCAATTGCAGATTGCTTATCATATCTTGAGAGCAAATGCAGATATCATTGATGAAATTCACCATCACCGTCAATGCACCAGTGCAAACGTTGAACAATTGTGAAAACAAGTATCTGAAGACCAGGACAAAAGGACGGTAGGAAACAGATGGCCTCAGGCAGGGTGGTCCCCAATTACTGGCAAGGGAAGGTGTGATCTCAAGAGGGATACATTGTTCTTGAGATCACACCTTCCCTAGCCAACAAATGGAACCACACTGCCTGAAGTCATCTGCTGTCAATCCTGATTTGTCATGTTCTTTTCTCGCCTCCAGTTTCTCCCCCACCCCCACCGCCAATTTTAAGTCTGAAGAAAGACCAAGACAAGGTAACTATGTCGCTAGTTTTGTGATAAATCAGAATCGCCTATGCATTTGTGTACTTGGATCATATAGGCGCAGAATTAGGACATTCGGCCCATCAGGTCTACTCTGCCGTTCAATCATGGCTCAAACATCTTTCCCTCTCAACCCCATTCTCCTGCCTTCTCCCCATAACCCCTGACACCCGTACTCATCAAGGGCGGCAAGGTGGCGCAACGGTAGAGTTGCTGCTTTACAGTGAATGCAGCGCCGGAGACTCAGGTTCGATCCTGACTACGGGTGCTGTACTGTAAGGAGTTTGTACGTTCTCCCCGTGACCTGCGTGGGTTTTCTCCGAGATCTTCGGTTTCCTCCCACACTCCAAAGACGTACAGGTATGTAGGTTAATTGACTGGGTAAATATAAAAATTGTCCCTAGTGTGTGTAGGATAGTGTTAATGTGCGGGGATCGCTGGGCGGCGCGGACTTGGTGGGCCGAAAAGGCCTGTTTCCGCGCTGTATCTGAAATATGAAAAATATTTTAAAAATATGAAATCATGAATCTTTCCGTCTCCAGTAAAACCGTCCAGTCTTGAAGTGACAATGAACAGCAAGCTGGAAACGATTAATGACAAAACTGTCTGCTGATGGTCTGGGTGTTGAAGAGCTCCCGCTGTTGGTTAATCCAAAAGTCTTTGTGACATTGTTCTCCAAGAAGTTTGCTGGATGAGACTGGGACTGAAGTCCACAGCTGGGGTACAGGGGAGTGCATGGATTCATACTCAGAGCTTCACCCAGCGATCCTTCACGTCACGACCCTGACCCATTCATAGGCTGTAAGATTGTTTCTTTAACATTCCCAACCGAATGACCAATGTTGTCTGAAGAAGGGCCCCGACCCAAAACATCGTCTATCCATGTCCCCCACAGATGCTATCTGACCAGCTGAGTTACTCCAGCGCTTTGTGTTTTACTAGAGATTCAAGCACCTGCAGTTCCTTGCGTTTTCTTTGTTACATTGGTGGTACAGAACATGTTCCAGCAAACCTCAAGGTTTAGCCTCCTTGGCTATGAGGCTGCTACAGCAGTCCATAGTATTCCTAAACCAAACCTGAGTGATGAGTTGAGATGGGAGAATGGTGCTAGGTGGCTGGTTGAGAGGTAACGTTTGGGAAGGGATCAGTGGGTTTGAAATCAGCTAAACAGAACATTACTTGAACCCTACATTGGCAAATAGTTTACTGTACTCTGTTTATTTTCTCTTTTACACTACCCGATGTACCCATGTGTGGTATGATTTGCCTGGATAGCACGCAAAACAAGGTTTTTCACTGTATCTCGGTACACATGGCAATAATAAGCCAAAGCATTTTGTTTTAGTTTAGTTTAGTTTAGAGATACAGCACAGAAACAGGCCCTTCAGCCCAACGAGTCCACGCCAACCACACTTACACTATCCTTCACACACAAGAGACAATTTACAATTTTACCAAGCCAATTAGCCTGCAAACCTGTATGACTTTGGAGTGTGGGAGGAAACCGGAGCTCTCAGCCAAAACCCACACAGGTCACGGGGAGAACGTGCAAACTCCGTACAGACAGCACCCGTAGTCAGGATCAAACCCGGGTCTCTGGCGCTGTAAGGCAGCAACTCTATGGTTGCGCCATGTGCGCTGCCCTAGCAGCTGCGGCTCACCTGCAGTCCGTCTGTCTTTGTGTTTTATGTTCTATTTTTGTCTTGATTGTAGTGTTTAGATGCGATGTAGTTTTTTGTGGTTGTGTACTATGTGGGGGGGAGGGGGGACTGTAAAATTGTCGCTTCCGAACGGAGACGCGACCTTTTTCTGGGTGGTGTCTCCATTCCCGCTGCGGCCTACACCTGGAGCTGGCGGCCTCCAGCTGGGACCACCTGGGCTCTGGTTCGCAGAGCCCGTGGACCGGACTTACCATCTGGACGTCGGAAGCTCGCAGGCCCTGCCCTGGGTGGGGGCCGACATCGGGAGCTCCAGCAGCGGCAGCGTCTTCGCCCGCCCCGGATCGCGGGGCTTGGGTCGGCCCGCCATGGACCTTTCACCGTCCAGCGCGGCCTGGAACGTGGCAACTTCAACAACCTGACCGCGGGAGAAGATGGCAGGGGAAGAGAAAAGACATTCTGGCCTTCCATCACAGTGAGGAGGTGACTGGAGGCGACTCACTGTGATGGATGTTTCTTTTTTGTTTTGTGTTGTATTGGTTGTGATTGTGTGTGAAATTGTTTATTTCTATTGCTCTGTTGCTGGACTGTGGGTGACGTTTCATTTCACTGCACATCATTAGATTTTGTTTTAGATTTAGATCTTGTATGTGCATGTGACAAATAAACTTGACTTGACTTCATTTAAATTCATCTCCATGCAGGTCCAGAAGAGTAGCATACATAGTGCAGGAGGTATAACTTAGGATGTACAGTTAAACCCTCGATAAAACGGACCATGGTGGGTGGGGGGAGAGTAAAATGTCTTTAATAATCTATGATGACGTGCTGGTCAGGGCATTTAAATGATCTTGAGCAATTCATGGTAAAATCATGATTAAAAATATCAGTCATTATTCTTAGTATTTTGAGGGAAGAAACAATATTTCCTTGGTGGTTGAAGCAAGTGAACACTGTCGTTGTGTCTTTATTCACCTAACTGAAACTTTCAATGATTGCTTTTGTAAGGTTAAGACAAAAGATTTACCCTCCAAAGAGGTTTGGATTGTTAGTCAAGCAAGAAAATTGTGCACTAATGTTATGGGTTGGGAAGTAAATAGATGCAAAACCACAAAAATTACATGAGAAACAATTGATAGTTTGTTTTTAAAAAGGTTAATTTTTTTCTCTTTAAACTCTATGGTATTCATCAAGAGTTACATTGCCTGCAGAAGTAGCTGTCACTACTTTCTAGTAAGAATCTCTTTCTGCCTCAAACCCTACTCAGATTTGTGGAATTCTGGGCTGGGGACTAATTCCCTGCACTTTCCCAGAAAACAAACAAAAAGCCATCATAGTTTAATACAAAATCTGAACCATTTTTTCTGGATTTTCTTGCTCAGATTTGGAGTAAAAATTGAAACTCAGGCTGCCTAAGTTGCCAATGAACTAAATATGATTGCTGAGTTTCCTCAGATTGTAGTTGATAAACAAAATGTTTAGTGGTCTTCGTCCACAATAAGCACAAGTGACCAAATTGTTGGTAAGGTAGTCACAAAAAGCTGGAGTAACTCAGCGGGACAGGCAGCATCTCTGGAGAGAAGGCATGGGTGACGTTTTGGGCCGAGACCCTTCTTCAGACTGGTTATGGATAAGGGAGACAAGAGATATTGACGAAGATGGAGAGAGATAAAGAACCATGAATAAAAGATTTGCAAAAAATTAACAATGGTAAAGGAAACAGGCCATATGTCAACTTCTCTACATCGGCGAGACCAAACGCAGGCTCGGCGATCGTTTCGCTCAACACCTTCGCTCAGTCCTCCTTAACCAACCTGATTTCCCGGTGGCTGAGCACTTCCACTCCCCCTCCCACTCCCAGTCTGACCTTTCTGTCATGGGCCTCCTCCAGTGTCATAGTGAGGCCCACCGCAAATTGGAAGAACAGCACCTCATATTTCGCTTGGGCAGTTTACAGCCCAGCGGTATGAACATTGACTTCTCTAACTTTAGATAGCTCCTCTGTCCCTCCCTTCCCCTCTCTCTTCCCAGTTCTCCCACTGTCTTCCTGTCTCCACCTATATCCTTTCTTTGTCCCGCCCCCCCTGACATCAGTCTGAAGATGGGTCTCGACCTGAAACATCACCAATTCCTTCTCTCCAGAGATGCTGCCTGACCCGCTGAGTTACTCAAGCATTTTATGATACAGGCCATTGTTAACTGTTTGTTGGGTGAAAACGAGAAGCTGGTGCAATCTGGGTGGGGGAGGGATAGAAAGAGAGGGAATGCCGGGGCTAACTGAAGTGAGAGAAATCAATATTGATACCACTGGGCTGTAAGCTGCCCAAGCGGAATATGAGATACTGGTCACACAATTCCTTGTTGCCGTTAGCCCTAAGAGCTATATCTAACTCTCTTTTGAATACATTACTGTGTAAAATACTGTAAAATGTGTTCAGTTTTGGCCACCTTGCTATAGAAAGGATGTTGTTAAGCGTAAAAGAGTGCAGAGAAGATTTACCAGGACTTGCCAGGATGAAAGGGCCTGAACTATGGAGGGAGGCTGGACTTTATTCCTTGTAACACAGGAGACTGAGGGCTGATGAGGGGAGTAGACAGGGTGAACGCATAGAGTCTTTTACCCAGAGGAGGGCAGATTAGAACCAAAAGATATTGGTTTAAGATGAGATGGGAAAGATTTAATAGGAACCTGCGGGGCAACGTTTTTCACACAGAGGGTGGTGGGTATATGGAAGTAATGAAGGCAGTGGCTATAACAACATTTTTAAAAAATTGGAAAGGTTTAGAGGGATGTGGGCCAAAAGCAAGGAAGTGGGACAAGTTTAGATGGGGCATCTTGGTTGGCATGAACAAGTTGGGCTGAAGGGCCTGTTTCCATGCTCTATGACTCTATGAATCATGCAACACTTCGAACAGTCAATTTTCTTTTTCAGATAATTGAGTTGCCATTTACCCTCTACAGACATATCATTAATATTTGAGAAAAAAACACAAAATAAATCATGAGAACTCTGTGAGAGCTATTTCCAAGCACATCATTATTTTTGGGGGAGTCTTATCTGCACTATGTGAAAATAACCAAAGAAATAAAGAAACAAAATAGAAAGTTGGGCTTATCTTTAAGTAAATCACGGCCTTGTTTCCATTCCGGTCACATTGTTTCTGGTAACAAGAGTGCATGATCAGACACAGCTAGTCTTCCCTTCCTGTCTGGTTGAAAAAAGTACTGAATGGTGCAAACCTTTGATTCCTTACTTTTGCTTGGCTCAGGACTATGCACCCTGCCGTGTGACAGTGCCTGACCTTAAAATGAGATGCAATGTACGTTTTACAGGATGTTCAAACATACTCTTACTTCAATCATTTAATGGAGTGGGATGTTCATTAATATGGAGGCACTTAAATGATAATCTGCACACAAGCACATAATTGCCTTGTAACCTTCCTACTCTAGCCGATAATAAAAATGTCTAATGCATGTAACGTTTTAATGCATTGCTGGTTAGCACATTTCAGCTCAGGCGTCTATTTATTACAGGCCATATATCCAAAAGGTTTCAGTACCGGAGCGCATCATTAATTCATCACATATTCCCAGATAAAAATTCTGTCAATTTATGCATGAAATAGATATTATGGATCCTCTCACGTTCACACCATTTTTGCTGCTCTTGAAACTGTTTCTCCTGTCCAAAAGAGAGGTAGGATGATTTTGCTCTGTGGTAGGATGATTTAGTTGCCTGATAACAGCTAGCAGCTGGGAAGAAACTGTCCCGGAGTCCAGAACAAGGGGCCACAGTTTAAGAATAAGGGGTAGGCCATTTAGAACTGAGATGAGGAAAAACTTTTTCAGTCAGAGAGTTGTGAATCTGTGGAATTCTCTGCCTCAGAAGGCAGTGGAGGCCAATTCTCTGAATGCATTCAGGAGAGAGCTGGATAGAGCTTTTAAGGATAGCGGAGTCAGGGGGTATGGGGAGAAGGCAGGAACGGGGTACTGATTGAGAATGATCAGCCATGATCACATTGAATGGCGGTGCTGGCTCGAAGGGCCGAATGGCCTCCTCCTGCACCTATTGTCTATTGTCTATTGTCTATTGAATCTGGAGGTGTGCATTTTCACCAGGTATCTCTAAGACCTCAAAGCAGCAGTGGAAACAAATACAGTTTCACCTCCAAGAACTACCCAAGAAATTGAGTGAAATCAAACAGCTTACTGCCCGATGGTCAACAGAGGCCCTTCAAAGGACCAATGAAGCTGTGAAACTATAAAGAATGAGTATATTGTTCCCAGATTTTTAAAAATCCTTTTAAGTGATGTTTTTGAATTTCATAGAGAAACTATCTATGCCTTAATCCAAATCATTACTAAAAATTGGTGAGTTGCCAAAAAGTTCACTTGATGTTGTCCTGCCCCAACTTCAGTAGACCCTTAGAGAATCGGCAATCTGCATTTATGTTGCGATCTCTACCTCTTCAAAGGGATTCTATAATACAAACTTTGAATCTAAACCACAAGAGATGAGGCTGCAAGCTCCGTTTTAAGGAGATTTTATTTATTTATTTGTTTTTATTTAGTTTAACGTAGAGACATAGCATGGAAACAGGCCCTTCGGCCCACCATGTCTGTGTCGATCAGCGACCCCTGTACACTAGTTCCATCCTACAGACTAGGGACAAATTACAGTGGGCAATTAACCTACAAAACCTGCACATCTTTGGAATGTGGAGGGGGAAACCGGAGCAGCCGGAGAAACCCACACGGTCACAGGTAGAACGTACAAACTCCGTTGAGACAAACACCCGTAGTTAGGATTGAATTTGGGGCTCTGGTGCTGTAAAGCAGCAACTCTACTGCTGCGCCAATGTGCCGCCTATAGATAAATAGGGAGACGGCACTGAAATTATAAAGTCAATCCAGAGTTGAGGAGCTTGGTTGTCAAAGGTGTTACTGAAAATGGTGAGGCAATTAAAATCCAAGCTGCTCAAGAAACTAGAATTGAAGGAGTCCAGAAATCTCTAAAGATTGGACACAAAATGCTGGAGTAACTCCACCGGCCAGGCAGCATCACTGGAGAACATGGAGAGGTGACGTTTCGGGTGACAGGCGATGAATCAGACTCGTCGCCTGTCCATGTTCTCCAGAGATGCTGCCTGACGTGTTGAGTTACTCCAGCATTTAGTGTCTTTCCTTGGTAAACCAGCATCTGCAGTTCCTCGTTTCTAGGGCTGCAACAGATAGTGGATAACGGGGCAGCAACTTTAAAATTGAGGTTTTATTTAATCAAAAAGCTCATGTAGATAAGTTCAAACATGGTGATGGATAAATAAGGACCACACAGCAGTATTTTAAATGACTCCAGTTTTGCAGAGGGTAGAAAATGGGTAGAAGATGACAAGGATTCAACTTCAGCATCGAGGACTGTTTACAGTTATTTGCTTGGTTTCCTGAAGTATTGACAGAAGATCATGAGAAACTCGGGGAAATTTAAAGAATATCTGTACAATTTAATGTCTTCATTCTTTCAAAGCTGAAGGATTAATGTTTCTGCCGAAACAGGAATTTAATATGAACACATTAAACTTGGACTAATCTTAACAATGTCGTTTTAAAACCTGATGGGTCAATGATGCTGAGGAAGCAGTATCACCCCCTGGAAGCAATTTATTAGGAATGATTTGTATAAAACAGAAATTATTTGCTCATTCTTTTGACCAGAAACGTTACCACACAAGTTGAAAGTTCTTGAAGCAAACCAGCTGCTTGCCCTGGGATGCTCTGTTTCGAGCCTGATCGAGATTTATTTCCTGATTGTTACTTCTTCAGTGATTCAAAGCTACCATTACGAAATTTTAGTTTGTGCACCACGGTGGCACAGCGGTAGAGTTGCTGCCTTACAGCGCTTGCAGAGCCAGAGACCTTGGTTCGATCCCGACTACGGGTGCTGCCTGTATAGAGTTTGTACGTTCTCCCCGTGACCGCTTGGGTTTTCTCTGAGATCTTTGGTTGCTTCCCACGCTCCAAAGACATGCAGGTTTATAGATTAATTGGCTTGGGTTTGTATCCTTGGTATAAGTGTAAATTGTCCCTGGCTTGTGTTAATGTGCGGGGATCACTGGTCAATGAAGACTCAGTGGGCCGAAGGGCCTGCTTCCGCGCTGTATATCTAAACAAAACTACACTAAACTAAACTAAACTAAACTAAGCTTGCTCGCCTGAATGTACAATGCTGTGGACAGGGCTTTCAATAGGTGCAATAGAGAATCATAGCATCGTACAACACAGAAATGGGCTCTTTTGGCCCAATTTGAGCACATACTGACTGTAATGCCTATTCATACTAACCCATTTGCCGGCATTATGCCTGTGTCTTCCCTTCAAGGGATATGGGGAGAAAGCAGGAACGGGGTAATGATTTTGGATGATCAGCCATGATCATATTGAATGGCAGTGCAGGCTCGAAGGGCCGAATGGCCTACTCCTGCACCTATTTTCTATGTTTCTATGTTTCTATTCCTTTCCCATGTAAGCATAAATATATTTTAAACATCATCTTGAATCTGCCTCTACCATTTCCAGATCTCCTCAGATCTCCTTTAAATCTCTTGCCGCTCACTTTACACCCATGACATCGAGTTCCAGACTTCCCTGCTTTGAGAAAAAACTTTAGCCATCCATTCGATCCATAAAACATGGAACATAGAACAGCCAGCATAGGGACAGGCCCATCAGCCCATAATGTCAATGGGAACATGATGCAAAGTTAAACAGATCTCATCTCCCTGCACGTGATCCATGTCCCTCCATTCCCTACATATCCGTATGCCTATCTAAAAGCCTCTTGAATGCCACTATTCTATAAGCCTCCTCCACTACCACTGGCAGTGCATTCCAGGCTCTCTCTGTAAAAACCTGCCCCTAAAAACATCCCATGGAGTTGTGGTGTCATCTTTAAACGCTGCACTTTTCACCTTAAATCTCCTTAAGTCTTTTACATTCCATCTTGGGAAAAATGTTCAGACTATCTATCCTACCTATGCCTCTCATAATTTTATATATTTCTATCAAGTTTCCCCCCAGCCTCTGATCCACGTTGTATCTTTAAACTCTAAACTCTTAACCTCTGTGTTGTTTCCACATCCCTTAGAGTTTAGAGCGTGCACTATTTTGCATGTGTGGTCTAACCAATGTTTGTTGTAGCTGCATTATAGATGTCATTTTAAAGCAGATGGGGACCTCAGATCTAAGGACTGAGAACTCGAAGATGTCCAGAAAAACTCTAGCCCATTCGGCCATGCGTTGTAAGTATGCATTTAGGTACCACATCAGGGCCAGATGTAGGTTCACCCTCATGAAGGATCTTCTGACATTGGGCTCCATGAATGAGACTGCAGTGTCATTGGGAGCTATATGGGCCCATGATGTACTCAACAATGAGATGTTTGGAAGATTAGAGCAAGCATTTAACGGCCCATCTCTAGTTGCTCCTGAGAAGGCGGTGATGAGTTGCTTTCTTGAACCGCTGTAGTCCTTGAGGTCTGGGTTTACCCACAATGCTGTAGGGGAGCGAGTCCTAGCAATTTAATTCAGTGCCTTCAAAGGATTAGCAATTAAAGCAAAGAAAGAAAAGGTTTTAAAACATTCGAATCCTCAGCAATTATTAAAGTCTCAATGAACATGGTTTTTAGTCTTGTTAAAATGCATATTCAAAGTGCCATCGAAATAGTTCAACATTAACCAAGATTTATACTCTTAAACGGAATTTGAGTAGAAAAACACATGGTTAATTTTTCTAATAAATTTGATGCATGAAGCCAGGCGAATCTAAGGACTTCACACCATTGCCTGCATTTAAAGAGTGAGTCTCAAAGACATACTGTTATCACAAGACAGCTGGAAGTGCTGGATGGCTAAGACAGGAATTTGGGAGGACACTGATTGTTGTCCGCTTTACACATGAATAATGCTGAGGATTACTGGCCCTGTTCTTATTCTCACCACAAAATTCAATTTATGGCTTTCCCAGAGAAAAATATTGTGTCAGCTATTACGGACACCCATGAAAGCACTACTTCTGTACAAATTATCTGTCATTTCTGCTCTGGACTAATGTGTGGTCTGATGGCTTTTTAACACTTTTCAGACGTTCCATTGGTAAATGAGTGCTATTGCTGGACAGAGAGTGACTTTGGTTGGTGTTATTCACATGTTACAAATCTTGATGTTCATTAACTGTGAAGGTACAATGGACTTCTGCAGTTTTCACCCTTTACTCATGACATGGAACATGGAACATGCTCTCTTTTTAAAAAAAATGGAAGTTATTAAAATTCTTGTCTTTAAAACAAGTCTCCCCACATCCCATGAAAGATTAGGGCATAGTGGGTAACAAGGATCCCTGCCTTTGTCCTTTCAGCACCTAGTTTGAGTGCCCATGCACTGAGATGAGTGTGGGTGGGTGATGTTGTTGTGGGGTGTCACTGGATGTAATATAAGCCGGGGAGATTAGAAACCAGCAACTTGGTTTTGCAAAGAAAATCAGGTATGGTGTAAAATCAGATCTTCTTGGACAGGTTCTTGGCACTGAGGAAGTCTTGCTTCATTCAGTTTTGTAAGTTGTGAAGTAACAAGTAAGGCCACAAGATCCTATGTAATAGGAGCAGAATTAGGCCATTTGGCCCATCAAGTCTACTCCGCCATTCAATCATAGCTGGTTTATCTTTCCCTCCTAACCCCATTCTCCTGCCTTCTCCCCGTAACCCCTCACACCCGTACTAATCAAGAATCTAGTCTGAAGAAGGGTCTCGACCTGAAACGTCACCCATTCCTTCTCTCCAGAGATGCTGCCTGACCTGCTGAGTTACTCCAGCATTTTGTGTCTATCTTCGGTTTAAACCAGCATCAGCTGTTCCTTCCTATCACTGGAATCTACCTATCTCTGCTTCAAAAATATGAATTGACTTGGCCTCCACAACCTTCTGTGGCAAAGAATTCCACAGATTCACCACTCTCTGACTAACGAAATTCCTTCTCATCTCCTTCCTAAAGGAACGTCCTTTAATTCTGAGGCTATGAAAGATTCGTTCATAGATGGGGGAGGTGGAACCTGATCGGATGAGAAGGGTGTGGGGTGGTGTAGCTTGTGTAGTGGTGTGCTCTTTCTGCCATTTATACAGAACCTCTGCCTCCTCCCATTGCATGGTAGCAAGGACCTCAATACCATCCCGAATGCTCCTTCAACACTTTGATCAATCGTGGGCCAGAGGTTCTCAGGAGACAGTGAGGATGTTGCACTTCTTCAAGAAAGCTCATTTTTTCATCTCGTCCTTCACCCTCTAGGTAATCTCTTTCAAGGACTGAACATGGAATAGAGTGCCTTTTTTGGCTTAGATGGTGGTTTGGATGTCTGTGTGAAGCTAATGTGGTGACACATCTCTGTTGCATTGATCACTGCAATCCAATTTGCCAATAATATTATTGACCAATTTCTCTCGCAAAGAGTTTTTGGAATGAATTGAATTGAATTGAATTGAATTGAATTGAAGCATTTATTACAATAGACAATAGACAATAGACAATAGGTACTGGAGTAGGCCATTCAGCCCTTCGAGCCAGCACCGCCATTCAATGCGATCATGGCTGATCACTATCAATCAGTACCCCGTTCCTGCCTTCTCCCCATAACCCCTCACTCCGCTATCCTTAAGAGCTCTATCCAGCTCTCTCTTGAAAGCATCCAACGAACTGGCCTCCACTGCCTTCTGAGGCAGAGAATTCCACACCTTCACCACCCTCTGACTGAAAAAGTTCTTCCTCATCTCCGTTCTAAATGGCCTACCCCTTATTCTCAAACTGTGGCCCCTTGTTCTGGACTCCCCCAACATTGGGAACATGTTATCTGCCTCTAATGTGTCCAATCCCCTAATTATCTTATATGTTTCAATAAGATCCCCCCTCATCCTTCTAAATTCCAGTGTATACAAGCCCAATCGCTCCAGCCTTTCAACATACGACAGTCCCGCCATTCCGGGAATTAATCTAGTGAACCTACGCTGCACGCCCTCCATAGCAAGAATATCCTTCCTCAAATTTGGAGACCAAAACTGCACACAGTACTCCAGGTGCGGTCTCACCAGGGCCCGGTACAACTGTAGAAGGACCTCTTTGCTCCTATACTCAACTCCTCTTGTTACGAAGGCCAACATTCCATTGGCTTTCTTCACTGCCTGCTGAACCTGCATGCTTCCTTTCATTGACTGATGCACTAGGACACCCAGATCTCGTTGAACTCCCCCTCCTCCTAACTTGACACCATTCAGATAATAATCTGCCTTTCTATTCTTACTTCCAAAGTGAATAACCTCACACTTATCTACATTAAACTGCATCTGCCATGTATCCGCCCACTCACACAACCTGTCCAGGTCACCCTGCAGCCTTATTGCATCTTCCTCACAATTCACACTACCCCCCAACTTAGTATCATCTGCAAATTTGCTAATGGTACTTTTAATCCCTTCGTCTAAGTCATTAATGTATATCGTAAATAGCTGGGGTCCCAGCACCGAACCTTGCGGTACCCCACTGGTCACTGCCTGCCATTCCGAAAGGGACCCATTTATCCCCACTCTTTGCTTTCTGTCTGTTAACCAATTTTCTATCCATGTCAGTACCCTACCCCCAATACCATGTGCCCTAATTTTGCCCACTAATCTCCTATGTGGGACCTTGTCGAAGGCTTTCTGAAAGTCGAGGTACACCACATCCACTGACTCTCCCTTGTCAATTTTCCTAGTTACATCCTCAAAAAATCCCAGTAGATTTGTCAAGCATGATTTCCCCTTCGTAAATCCATGCTGACTCGGAACGATCCCGTTACTGCTATCCAAATGCTCAGCAATTTCGTCTTTTATAATTGACTCCAGCATTTTCCCCACCACTGATGTCAGACTAACTGGTCTATAATTACCCGTTTTCTCTCTCCCTCCTTTCTTAAAAAGTGGGATAACATTTGCTATTCTCCAATCCACAGGAACTGATCCTGAATCTATAGAACATTGAAAAATGATCTCCAATGCTTCCACTATTTCTAGAGCCACCTCCTTAAGTACTCTGGGATGCAGACCATCAGGCCCTGGGGATTTATCAGCCTTCAGTCCCATCAGTCTACCCAAAACCATTTCCTGCCTAATGTGGATTTCCTTCAGTTCCTCCATCAATAAATTTGAAGGAAATGTCTTTGCCATACAGTCATAACAATAAAGAGCACAAAACACACAATTACGTAAGTTTAACATAAACATCCATCCACTCCTCCAGGCACCTCCTCACTGTGATGGAAGGGAAAAAAGTCGTATCTCCTCCTTTGTTCTTCTCCCACGGTCAGGCAGTCAAACTGCTGCATCGAAGCGATCGAGGCTCCCGAATTTTTTGAAGCCCCCGCCGGGCAATGGACGATCCCGTGGCCGAGCTGCGCAGGGCGCTGAAGGTCCTGCAAACGGGCCGACCGAGCCTTGCAATTTGGGGCGGCCGAAGCTGCTACGGCTGGAGCTCCCGAAAGCTGGTTGCCAGCCAGGGACCTGCGAGCTCCTGATGTTGCGGTCCACAGAGACCGCAGCCGAAGCCTCTGAAGATAGGGTCTCAGCCGCAATCACAGCGCTACCACAGCCTCCGAAGGTCGGCCAGCTCAGAGATGGTACGTCCACAGGCCCTGTGACCGGAACCCTCAAGGCCGATCCCAACTGGAGGCCGCCAACTCCATGATGTTAGGCCGTAGCGCGAACGGAGATACGACGCGGAATAGGGTCGCATCTCCGTTGAGGAAGAGATTTAAAAAGTTTCCCCCACCCCCCACCACCCCCCACATAATACACAGCTAAACATAGGCTATTACATACATCTAACACCAACTATAAACAAAAAAAGAAGAAAGATATGCAGAATGCAGAATTGCTACTGCAAATGATTAAATAGAACAATATTTTTATGGTGGAATCCAATCAATTTTAACTATATACACAGCAAAGTGAAATGGCATGACATAGATGAGTTTAAAGGCTTTTAAACAGCAAAACCAATAATCATGGTTTACCCATATTTGTATGTCCTGAGGTTTTGAATACAATAGTGCATGAATCAAATACTTTCAAAACTTGCGTTTTCTTTTCACATTTCTTACATAAGCCACTTTTTGCTTTTATTTTATGGTAAATATGTTTCTATGTGTATAAGTGGGTTGGATGGTACTGCTAGATGCTGGTTGTTCTTTTTCAAGAAGCAAAATGTTGTTTGTAGCTTTTCCTCTCTTTCCGAAGAGTATAAACGAGAGAGCGTTCTTATAACAGCATTAAATGATTCACATTTTTTGAAAAAAATGCTATGAAATTTAGAGATATTAGTTTAGAGATGCAGCGAGGAAACAGGCCCTTCAGCCCACTGTGTCTGCACCAACCAGCGATCCCCACACATTAACACTACTCTACACACACTGGGGACAATTTCTACATTTACACCGAGCCAATTAACTTACAAACCTGTCCGTCTTTGGAGTGTGGGAGGAAACCGAAGATCTCGGAGGAAACCCACGCAGGTCACGGGGAGAATGTACAAACTCTGTACAGACACGCACCCATAGTCAGGATCAAACCCAGGTCTTTGGTGCTGTAAGGCAGTAGCTCTACCACTACGCCACCATGCTGCTCTGAAAGGCTGTTTTAAGACTCTTTTAAGAAACTGAATAATCCTACAAAATAACTTCCACAAACACAATTAAAATACTGATAACCTAAACATTAATCTTACTTGATCTATGTCCCCATAAATGATCAATAATGAATGCTTCCCTGACAAAATGAAGCAGCTCTGAATATTTTATACGGGCTGAGTTAACCTTGATTGTATGTCAAACTAGAACATGATGTGACTGCCATCATTTCCAACCCATGATTTAGATGTGAATTTCCTGCACACACTCCAGATATGACTGTGGCAGACGTGTTACTACAGCTTCCTTGATGAAGCAGAATAAATATGCTGCCAAGCATTGGGCTCCAACAGCCTATCATTGCAGTATAACTCGCAGTTACCGAGGACAATAACAGTGAAATAGTGAAAATAGTGAAAATATCCATTTACTGTAATCCTGGTAGTGACATTTAGTTTTGTTTAGTTTAGAGATACAGTGCAGAAATAGGCCCTTCGGTCCACCGAGTACACACCGACCAGCAATCCCTGCACATTAAGATAACCCAATTAACCAACAAACCTGTACGTTTTTGGAGTGTGGGAGGAAACCGAGGATCTCAGCGAAAACCCACGCAGGTCACGGGGAGAACGTACAAACTCTGTACTGACAGGCATCCGTCGTCAGGATCGAACTTTGGTCTCTGGCACTGTAAGGCAGTTGCTCTACCGCTACGCAAAACGTGCCACCCTTATGGCTTATAATAATATTTAAATTATTTCAAGATGTGAGGTATAAGCACACACCTTGTTTTCCATAGGTTACCTTCTGGTGAACCGGAGAGGTAGAGATAAACGACCATGCCAATGATTCCTGTATTAGAGCTCTTAAGGATAGCAGAGTCAGGGGGTATGGGGAGAAGGCAGGGACGGGGTACTGATTGAGAATGATCAGCCATGATCACATTGAATGGCGGTGCTAGCTCGAAGGGCCGAATGGCCTACTCCTATTGTCTATTGTCTATTGTCTATTGTATTCTGCACAAAATGTGTTGTTGGCTGAGATCTACTGGGAAGTTTTATGAAGATCACATGTAGGAGTGAATGCAGAACTGCTGCTGCAAATGATTAAAGTGAACAACATTTTATTTGGTAGGGGAATCTAGTCCATTTTTATTATATACACAGTAAAATAAAAGCAGACCATAGACTAGCACAGATGCTTTTTAAATTGAGATTGTGAAGACAGGGTGGTGGATGTTGTATAAGTGAGGCTTTTGATATGGTCCCTCATGGTTGGCTGATCCAGAAGATTAAGATGTACAGGATTCATGTTGACTTGGCCATGTGCATTTGGAACTGGCTTAGTCATGAAAGACAAGAGGGTTGTGGTGGAAGGTAGATATTCTGGTTGGAGGCCTCTGTTCAGTGGAGTGTGGGGTTCTGCAGGGATCTGTGCAGGGATCTCTGCTCTGCTGTGTAAATGACCTAGATGTAAATGCAGATGGGTTGGCAAGTAGGTTTGCTGACAAGAACAAAACTGGAGGAGTTGCAGACAGTGAGGAATGCTGTCAGAAGGTACAATGGGATATAGATCAGCTGTAGAAATGGGTGGAGAAATGGCAGATGGAGTTTAACCCGAGCAAATATGAGGTGTGGTGCTTTGGGAGGTTGAATGTGAGGAGAGAGCTTACAGCTAATGGATCTCTCTAGGACTTTGGATAGGTCGTATTTGGAGCATTGCATGCAGTTCCGGCCGCCTCATTAAAGGAAAAATGTGGAGGTTTATGAGTGCAAATTAGCAGAATGATGAAAAGATTGTAGTGTAACCTTAGGTAGTGCAAAAAGTTACCAAAGTGCACTAATGGAATAACTGAAAGAGGTAGAGTTAATAATAAAATTACATGGCAGCACCTCCAAGTTGGTTATTAGTTCAGGAGTCTGACAGCAGTGGGGAAAAAGCAAGCAAGTCTTGATGTCTGGTTTTCATGCACCCGTATCTTCTCCCGGATGCTCCCGGCAGGCAGCGGGCCAGGACACACCCAGCAGGTGGACCGTCGTCAGAGGACCCGTCAGAGGTATGCCTGGCCCGACCACCGCAGACCACGAATCAGCACCAAGCCACCGGTGTCGACGGAAACTGCCCCACTGAGAGCGAGGAGGGACCGAGAGCGAAGTGAGCCGGTGAGAGCAATGGGGGGACTGATGTGGGAGGGGGGAGGGGGGAGGGGGAGGGGGAGGGCGGGAGGGGAAGAGGGAGGGGAGGGGAGGGGAAGAGGGAGGGGAGGGGAGGGGAGGAGGGAGGAGGGGGAGGAGGGGAGAGGGGAGAGGGGAGGGGGAGGGGGAGGAGAGGGTGCTGCACCAATGCAGGAGAGGTTTGGGCCCAACAGGTCCTCATCTCCAGAAGTTTGAGAGAATCCTTGTGGGCATGCTGAAACTTCTCAGACACCTTAGAAAATAAATACGATGATGTCCTTGAAACTGTTGACCACCTCTGCAACAGCTTCATTGATAAGGGCAGGCCAGACTCTTTTGCTTTGCTGACATTAAGGCCTAGGTTGTTGTTCTGACACCATGACACAAGGTTCTCAATCTCTTTCCTCTGCCTGATCAGTGTAGGTTCACTAGGTTAATTCCCAGAATGGCGGTACTGTCGTATGTTGAAAGACTGGAGTGACTGGGCTTGTATACACTGGAATTTAGAAGGATGAGAGGGGATTTTATTGAAACATATAAGATTATTAAGGGATTGGACACATTAGAGGGAGGAAACATGTTCCAATGTTGGGGGAGTCCAGAACCAGGGGCCACAGTTTAAGAATAAGGGGTAGGCCATTTAGAACGGAGATGAGGAAAAACGTTTTCAGTCAGAGAGTTGTAAATCTGTGGAATTCACTGCCTCAGAAGGCAGTGGAGGCCAATTCTCTGAATGCATTCAAGAGAGAGCTAGATAGAGCTCTTAAGGATAGCGGAGTTAGGGGGTATGGGGAGAAGGCAGGAACAGGGTACTAATTGAGAATGATTAGCCATTATCACATTGAATGGTGGTGCTGGCTCGAAGGGCCAAATGGTCTACTCCTGCACCTATTGTCTATTGTCTATTGCCTATTGACCTGTAGACTGCCCCAACCCCGGGAGAATAAAGAGGAAGATTGGACTTTATTGCCTTCCATCACAGTGAGGAACGTGGGAAATCCGTTGTGGTGGAAGTTATGTTAACTTTTATGTAGTTTTGTGTCGTGTTGCTTTTTTAGTATGGCTGTATAGTTATTCGAATTTCACTGTACCTTAATTGGTACACGTGACAATAAATTGAAACTTGAAACCTTGAACCTTGAAGCAGGCTGATTACAGAAGGCTCGAAGGGCAAGTAAGGAATAAAGAAAGGAAATGAGAAAAGGAAAGAAAAAAACACAAGAAAAGTGCCAATTGAAATGAGATGTAACAATTTTAAAAAAGATGTAAGAACAGAGACACCAAGGGGTTAGTAGATCATTTAAAGTGTCAGGGAAGGTTGTGAAACTGGTGAAATGTAAAGCAAGGCTTTACAATTCCACTTGCAGCACTGTGTCACATTTTATTGGACAATGCATCCATGAAATGGTGTGGGCCATGTTTTTTGAACTACGTCAAAGGAGCCAAATTATTGTAATTCACTGTTAAAAATGAAAAAATAAACGCCTCTGCATTACTCCAGTTCAGTTTCAGTTTAGTTTATTGTCACGTGTACCGAGGTACAGTGAAAAGCTTTTTGTAGTGTGCTATCCAGTCAGCAGAAAGACAACACATGATTACTATCGATCCATTTACAGTGTAGAGAGTTAAGAGGGATTGTAATATCAGTTTGTAGACCTGCTTCTGTGGCTAGCAGGCAAATAACCGCCTGGGTTGGGCGCCATCTTGGAAGAGCCTTTTTCCATCCATCGAAACGTTAAAAGGATGGCATTTCATGTGAGTTTTGTGTTTGGATATGTACGGAGAGCAGAAACACTGTGCCAGCAATTGAAGAGACTTAGTTGTAAGTAAGATAGACATGTGACAACTGCGCTCTATCATAAAAATGCCAATCAATTCCTGTATGCAAACACATCTTGGATTATCATTATGCCACACACACAAATTTCCTGCCATCAGCCTGGTGGGAATAATTCAGCTGTAGCGAGAAAACCAATTAAATGTCGATGTTTTATTACTTTTTATGCAATTTTGTTTACATATATAGAATACCATCATGGCCAACTTCCACTATATTTCCTGCAGTTTGAATGGATTTTTATGGAATCCTTATGAGAACCATATGGTGTGAGCTCTGCAGTTTCCTTGGGCCCCAAATGTTTACCTTGATTTTGTTTGTTCGTGCTGAAGTTTATGTTCTAGTGTGTGCTAATGAGATCGATGGGAAGCTGAGGTAAAAATAAACACTGGAAATGTGAGTGCAAAATAACATAATTGCGGGCATAATCTTGAAAGCCAAATAAAATTCATAATTGTGAAGGATAAACGATGGGGAGATTATCCCGAAAGGAAAGGATGGAATTTCCTGTGTATCTACGCTTAACGACAAAAGAAATCCGATAGCTGGATGAACTGCTACTGAGTTTCATTGGTCTGTTTTACTAGTCCCACGTAATTAATTTCAGAAAGTTCTCGCGGCAAGCAATTCTTGAAATAATACTACAGTTATAATTCATGTACTATTGAGAATAGGACTTGCCATTCGGTCTTGAGTTACATAGATCCACACAGCATTGTGCTCAGCCTACATTAAAACATGTTTAAATGCACAAAAGGAGCTATTCAACTGTGTCTTGAATGGACGTATTAATGAGCGGATTGTCCATGAAGACAGCAAAGGAGGTTATACTTCAAATATTAGCAATGACGTAGGAAGATTAAAAAGTGCTTGGTAAAAGTGATCTTTATATTATTAAAGGCATATGTCATGTTCATTAAGCCAATATCATGTTCCCAGTGGCACTTGATTAGTCACAAGATGATTGGTTTTGTTCATTGCTACTCTCTTTTGGTTTCTGAGCAGTGGCCAATTCAACAGATGACAACTGGAAACAGATGTACAGAACTGGAAAACTTTCATATTGGTCTTGTATGGCTGACCAATTAATAAAAAATGAAATTGAATTGTTGCAATGTAGAGTTCATATCCATGAAAATCAACTTGTAAGTAAAATGGGCACAGAATTAGCTTTGCCTGTTTAGTTTTTTAGTTTAGTTTAGAGATACAGCACCGGAAAAGGCCCTTCGGCCCACCGAGTCTGCCCCGACCAGCGAAACCCGCAAACTAACACTAGTCCTACACACACTCTGGCCAATTTGCAATCTTTACCAAAGCTGATTAACCTACAAAACTGTACGTCTTTGGAGCGTGGGAAGAAAGCAGAGCTCCCAGAGAAAACCCATGCAGGTCACGAGGACAATGTACAAACTCTATACAGACAGCACAACTGGGGTTTAATTTGAAATGGGGAGGGGAGGAAATCGTGGAGCTAGGAAGCCAATGCTGGTGAGAGGATGTGGTCTTCTAACACATCAATAGAGGGGTGGGATTATCTATCACTACAAAGTCTGTTTTCTACGCAGAATAAGAGAGCAGAATGGACAGTACACAGACTCTGCACATCTAAACCTAAGTTTTATGTTAGGTCTTGGAACATGTGATTTTTGTGATAGGGAGTTCAAATAAATAATTAAAGCTCAGTATAAGGGCAAGGTTATGTTTTCAAGTGAGTGACTAAAGTTTGGAAATGGAAATGGGATGGATCCTGTAAGCCCAGTATAAGTGCAAGTTATGTTTTCATGTGAGTGACTAAAGATTGGAATTGGAGATGGGACAGGTCCCATAAAGTTAGTGTTGTTTATAATTTATAGTAATAATAGAGACTTTGGAATCAAAATCTGAATGACCCCAAATAGGGAAGAATAACAAATACTGAGGAGGACTGCAATAAATTAAAAATTTGGCGGCTCGGAGGCGCTGCGGCAGAATTGTTGCATTACAGCGCTTGTAGCACCAGCTACCCTGGTTCGATCCCGACCAAGGGGGCTGTCTTTACAGAGTTTGTACATTCTCCCCGTGACCTGCGTGTGTTTTCTCCGAGATCTTCGGTTTCCTCCCACACTCCAAAAACGTACAGATTTGTAGGTTAATTGGTTTGGTATAAAAATCTAAATTGTCCCTAGTGCGTGTAGGATGATGTTAATGTGTGGGGATCGCTGATCAACACGGGCTCGGTGGGCCGAAGGGCCTGTTTCCGCGCTGTATCTCTAAACTAAACTATACTGAACTAAATTAAACTAAGCAATAATATCTTTGCAGAATGTAATTCTTAACAATTAAGTTTTATCATAGATGGAGTGAGAAAAGAGGTTACATGTTGTAAAATAACAATCTAAATGGTTTAGAGGGTCTACAAGTACTAATACACAGGTCTGAAGAAGGGTCTCAACCTGAAACATCACCCATTCCTTCTCTCCAGAGATGTTGCCTGTCCAGCTGAGTTACTCCAGCATTTTGTGTCTAACATAAAGTTTGGATGCAGGTCAGCAGGGAGAAATTTGTAGTTTTTTGCAGCAAATTTATCATGGTGACTTTAACTGACGTGGTGATATTCAGCTGTCAATCCTAATAAATTCAGCTGATTGAGTGCAATGTTAATACCTAGTACCGAATCTCAGCTCTATCATTTGAAGACATACTATAGGCAAGATATTTGATAGATTCTGATATTCCCTATAGGGCAGAGGATAGAGAAGTAAACTCATCATGACTGAACCAACACACAGTGATGTCTTACTTGCTGTTATACAGTATTGGTGTTGCTTTATTATTGTCATGTGTACTGAGGAACTTTGCATGCTATCCAGGCACATCATACTATTCATGAGTACATCTGGTAGTTTAGCTTAGTTTTTTAGTTTTTGGTTTAGTTTAGTTAATTGTCACGTGAATTGAGGTTCGGTGAAAAGCTTTAATGTTGCGTGTTGTCCAGTCAGCGGAAAGACTATACACGATTACAATCAAGCCGTCCGCAGTGTACATGTACAGGTGGTGCAAAACAGAAAATAAACAGACTGCAGAATACAGGGTTACGGCAACAGAAAATAAAATGAAATTAAAATTAAATAAAAATGATTAAAATTAAAATAAAATTAAATTATTAAAATTAAAATTAAATTAAATTAAATTAAAATAAAATAAAATAAAATAAAATTAAAATTAAAATAAAATAAAATAAAATAAAATAAAATAAAATAAAATAAAATAAAATAAAATAAAATAAAATAAAATAAAATAAAATAAAATAAAATAAAATAAAATAAGGTATGTAGGTTAATTGACTGGGTAAATGTAAAAATTGTCCCTAGTGGGTGTAGGACTACTGTTGGTGTGCGGGGATCGCTGGGCGGCGCGGACCCGTTGGGCCGAAGGGCCTGTTTCTGCGCTGTATCTCTAAATCTAAAAAAAAAGAGCTCCATTGAAGAGCCTGACAGCAACAGGAAAAATGCTGTTCTTGAATCTGGTAGTACATGTATTCAAGCTTTTCTGGAGTTTGCTCCAAAGGCAGACCAATTTCTTGGGGTAAACTATTTCTCTCTTCACCCTCCCCCCCCCCCTCCCTACCATGTTTTCCCTTTTGTCGAGAAGAACAAAACTGGCTGCCAGCAACATAAGGTAATCTCAAAGAAATCAAATGTTGTGTTCAGAAGAATGATGAAAGTGGAAATTGGTTAATGCAAAAATTACTTAAGTGAAAGTTAAATAGCCCTGCTAGGTGCTTTTGCTGGTTTTATGAGATTAGGAAGGATGGACGAGGTCTCTGAGCTTAAGGAAAGGTTTAGGTTAATTGGGCTGAAAGGCCAGTTTCTGCACCTCGTTTCTGCACCTCAAGCACCTCGTTTCTGCACCGAGGGCAGCACAATGGTGCAGTAGTGGAGCTGTTGCCTCACAGCACCAGAACCTCGGTCTGATCCTGACTATGAGTGCAGTATGTGTGTAATTTGTACTGTGACTATGTGGATTTTCTCCGGGAGCTCTGGTTTCCTATATATTCCAAGGATGTGCAGGTTTGTAGATTAATCGGCTTCCGTGAAAATCCCCCAGTGTGTGGGATGCGAAAGTGGGATAACATAGAACTAGTGTATGTGTGATCGATGGTCGGCGTGGATGGAAGGGCCTATTTCCTCACTAAAACTAGTTTATGCAGAAACAAGGAACTGCACTTACTGGTTTTCAAAAAAAAGACATTCAGTGTAACTCAGCAGGTCAGGCAGCATCCCTGGACACATGGATAGGCAATGTTTCGGGTCGGGATCCTTCTTCATACAGAAGAAGGAGTCTGAAGAAGGATCCTGACCTGAAACATCACCTATGCAGATTATCCAGGGATGCTGCCTGACCCACTGAGTTACTATCGCACTTTGTGCCATTTTTAACTTAGTTTAGGCAATTGAAAGTTCAATAAGTCCTGAGCACTATATACATATGTCACAAGAGAAGGCAGATGGTGGAGAAAAAAAACTGCTGGAGGAATTCAATAGGCAATGCAGCATCTATGGAGGGAAATAGAGTCATAGAGTGATACAGTGTGGAAATAGGTCTTTCGGCCCAACTTGACCACACCGGCCAACATGTCCCAGTTACGCTAGTCCCACCTGCCCGTGTTTGGTTCAGTTCCCTCCAAACCTGTCCTATCCAAGTACCTGTCTAACTGTTTCTTAAATGTTGGGATAGTCCCGGCCTCAACTACCTCCTCTGGCAGCTTGTTCCATACACCCACCTCCCTTTGTGTGACAAAGTTACCCCTCAGATTCCTGTTAAACCTTTTCCCCTTTTTTATGATGTTGCAAGAATAACAACAAGTTGTTAACTTCAAGCGAAGTTTAATGACCACGAGGATGCAAGGTTACAGACAAAACTGCAGCTCCTGAACAAGATGACTCTCCCGGGTAACACACATGTGCAAGATAACTTCTTGCAGGAACAGCGTCTGCAAACACCCGACATGGACTGTGAATACAGTGACAGACCTACACCTTCACCTTGTCCTCTTTTCCATTCACCTGAGGAGCACCTTCAGCAACAGACTGGTTCCACTAAGACGCAGTACAGGGATCCTTCTTCGCTGTGGCTATCAAACTGTACAACTCCTCCCCCTTCTGTCGTGGGGTAGACTGACTCCCCTTCCCCCCTCCCCCCTTCCCAATCTTTGCACATCCCCAATCCCTTCCACTCGTCACTTTAATTTCATGTTTCATGTATTTTGTATTTTTATGACTGTGTTGGCAGATCAATTTCCCTCATGGAATAAATAAAGTTCACTCATGACATATCGTATCAATAGACAATAGACAATAGGTGCAGGAGTAGGCCATTCAGCCCTTCGAGCCTCGTATCGTATCGTTGTCATATCGTATCGTTGTCATATCGTATCGTTGTCATATCGTATGTCCTCTGGTCCTCGATTCACCTACTCTGGGCAAGAGACTCTGTGCATCACGGAAATGGACTGTCAACGTTTTCGTTCAATCCCTTTCATCTTGACTGGATGTAGATCAAGGTCTTGACTGGAAATGTAGACTGTGCGTTTCCCTCCACAGACGCTCCCTGGCCCACTGCGTTCCTCCAGCAATTTGTTTTCTGCATTAAATAAACATAAATTGTTGCTGAAGTTTGAAGTTGTTGATACGGTTGTGTTAAGTTGTTGGGCCAATGAAAACAACCAAACATTCCTTCATTGATACTGAGTCTGAATCCTCCTTCTCTTCCTGTGGGACCAGGAGGCCTTTATTGCATGGAAGGAGTTTGCTATGAATGTGGGAGTACCTTCCCCAGTGGAACTGCAGCCATTCAGGAAGCCAATTCACTACCAACTTCTCAAGGGCATTTAAAGGCGAGCCATAAATTCTGGATTTGTGAGTGATGCTCACATCCTAATGACTGAAAAAAAAAGTTTGGATCCCCGATGCTGTTCAGAATCAGTTTGTTGATCAAACTTTGGAATTCAGTGGCATTGAGGCCATTTCACATCAGAGACAACCACAATCAGAATTTCTCCGCTGTGTTTCCAACAGAAGGATTAGTTTAAACTACATAGTTTCATCGTGGGAGAGTCTAGAACTAGAGGTCATAGCTTCAGAATTAAAGAATGTTCTTTTAGGAAGTAGATGAGGAGAAATTTCTTTAGTTAGAGAGTGGTGAATCTGTGGAATTTTGTGCCACAGAAGGCTGTAGAGGCCAAGTCAATGGATATTTTTAAGGCAGAGATAGATAGATTTTTGATTAGCACGGGTGTCAAAGGATATGGGGAGAAGGCAGGAGAATGGAGTTAGGAGGAAGAGATAGATCAGCCATTATTGAATGGCAGAGTAGACTTGATGGGCCAAATGGCCTAATTCTACTCCTGTTCCTTATGATCTTAAGACCTTAAATACATCAACAAAATATCCCTTCAGTATTTAATTACAGACCCGCACATCCAGAGCACACAGAGGAAACGCACATGGTCACAGGGAGAACATGCAAACTCCATACAGGGAGCACCTGGGGTCAGGATCGAACCCGGGTCTCTGGCACTGTGAGGCAGCAGCTCTTCCAGCTTTGTCATTGTGCCGCCCTGGAGAGGCGGTTAAATCTACATCACAGACTTTGCTGATAATAATGTTTTGTGAATGGGACTTGCTTTGATTCCAAGAAGCTGTAACTGATTATCCTGTCATATGGTCAGAAAAATACAAAGGGTTCCAATAAGGAACAGGATTGTGAAGATCGACTGTGTGCAGGCGAGTGGAAGATGCATGAAAGGGTTCTGATCCCAGAAGATAGCTAATAAATAACACATTAGAAATTTGATAAAGAAATATCATGGGAATGGAAATATCATGTTTTGAAGCAACTGGACATGATTGAAAACCAGGAGGTAAAGGGTTTCCTTAATTATTAAAGCACATTAGGAGGCTAATCAGCATATCAGGCTCATGCTAGCTCTCAATAGAACACTCCCCATCATCCTTATTCTATCTCTCCGATAATCACACTCTGCTACATGGGTGGGTTTAAACTAAATAGTGGGGGGGAGGAGACAAATGGGAAATACAAGGATGGAGTTAAAGGGAAAGAGAGTATAGGAAAAGTTAAATAATATAAGAAAATAACTGCAGATGCTGGTACAAATCGATTTATTCACAAAATGCTGGAGTAACTCAGCAGGTCGGGCAGCATCTCGGGAGAGAAGGAATGGGTGTAATGTCCCGTCAGATCTGTTAGTCTTGTGTCATGTTCTGTGTTTAGATTCCCATTTCAGGTCCCTTGACTTCCTGCCATTGTAATTGTCAGCCCCGCCTTGATTGTTTCCACCTGTGTGCCCTTACCTCATGTATATATAGTCCACGCCTCCCTTTGTCCTGTGCCAGTTCGTATTGTGATTCATGTGCTCTCGGTCGTAGTATAGCTAGTAAGTAATTTTTGTAACTAATGTTTTTTGTAGCTGAGTAAGTTTAGAGTTTTTGGTTCGAATTGCAGTGTTCTTTAATGTGAAAATTAAAGAACGCCTTTATTTTCTCCAAATTGACTCTTGTGTGTGAGTCGTGCGTTTGAGTCCAGTTCCTGTGTGCCCCAGAGCATAACAATGGGTGACGTTTTGGGTCAGTCTGAAGAAGGGTCTCGACACGAAACGTCACCCATTCCTTCTCTCTCTCTCGAGATGCTGCCCGACCTGCTGAGTTACTCCAGCATTTTGTGAATAAATAGGAACAGTTAAGATAGACACCAGAATTAACGGGACAGAAAGCTCACGAAGAGATAGGAAAGTATGGTCAATTGAAATAGGAATCGATGTGAAAGGTGAGGTATGGATTAAAAGTATTATATATGAATGCACGAAGTATAAGAAGTAAAGTGGATGAGCTTGGGGCTCAGTTAGAGATTGGTAGATATGGCATTGTGGGGATTACAGAGACATGGCTGCAGGAGGATCGGTCTGGGAACGGAATATTCAGGGTTATATGTCCTATAGAAAGGACAGGCTGGTGGGCAGAGACGGTGGGGTAGATTTGTAGGTGAGGAATGAAATTCAGTCCCTTGCGAGGGGTGACATTGGGATTGACAATGTAGAGTCGCTGTGAATAGATTTGAGGAATTGTAAAGGTAAGAAGATACTAATGGGAGTTATCCACAGGCCCCCAAACAGTAGCCTGGATATAGGGTGGAAGTTGCAGCAGGAGTTAAAATTGGCATGCTACAAAGGCAATGCCACTGTGGTTATGTGAGATTTCAATACTCAGGTAGACTGGGAAAATCATGTTGGACACCAAGAAAGGGAGTTTGTAGAGTGCCTCCGAGATGAGGAGGTGGAGTCCAGGTAGGCGAGGAGTCGAGTGTTGAGTGTCCCGCCCCCCCTGACATCAGTCTGAAGAAGGGTCTCGACCTGAAACGTCACCCATTCCTTCTCTCCTGAGATGCTGCCTGACCCGCTGAGTTACTCCAGCATTTTGTGAAATAAGTGCCTCTGAGATGGATTCTTAGAGCAGCTTGTACTGGAGCCTACCAGAGAGACGGCAATTCTGGATTTAGTGTTGTCTAATGAACCAGATTTAATAAGAGAACTCAAGGTAAAGGAACCGCTAGGAGGTAGTGACCATAATATGATAAGTTTTAATCTGTTATTTGAGAGGGAGAAGGTTAAATCAGAAGTGTCGGTGTTGCAGTTGAACAAAGGGGACTATAAAGGCATGAGAGAGGAGCTGGCCAAGGTCGACTGGAAAAGGATCCTAGTAGGAATGACGGTGGAACAGCAATGGCAGGAATTTCTGGGGCTAATCCAGAAGATGCAGGATAATTTCATTCCAAAGAGGAAGAAAGATTCCAAAAGGAGTAAGAAGCAACCGTGGCTGACAAGGGAAGTTAGGGATGGAATAAAACTAAAATAAAAGGCGTATAACATAGCAAAGAGGATTGGAAAACTTTCAAAGGACAACTGAAGGTAACAAAAAGGGCAATACGGGGTGAAAAGATGAAGTACGAGGGTAAGTTGGCCAAGAATATAAAGAAGGATAGTAAAAGCTTCTTTAGGTATGTTAAGAGAAAAAGATTAGTAAAGACAAATGTGGGTCCTTTGAAGGCAGAAACAGGTGAAATTATTATGGGGAACAAGAAGACGGCAGAGGAGTTGAACAGGTACTTTGGTTCTTTCTTCACTAAGGAAAACACAAACAATCTCCTAGATGTACTAGAGGTCAGAGGATCAAGGAGACAGAGGAACTGAAAGAAATTTGCATTAGGCAAGAAATAGTACTGGGTAGACTGATGGGACTGAAGGCTGATAAATCCCCAGGGCCTGATGGTCTGCATCCCAGGGTACTCAAGGAGGTGGCTCTAGAAATCGTGCATACATTTGTGATCATTTTCTAATGTTCTATGGATTCAGGATTAGTTGCTGTGGATTGGAGGGTAGCTAATGTTATCCCACTTTTCAAGAAAGGAACGAGAGAGAAAATGGGGAATTATAGACCAGTTAGCCTGTCACCGGTGGTGGGGAAGATGCTGGAGTCAATTATTAAAGAAGTAAATACAGCGATAGCAGGAAAAGGATTGGTCCAAGTCAGCATGGATTTATGAAGGGGAAATCCTGATTGACTAATCATCTGGAATTTTTTGAGGATGTGACAAGTAAAATGGATGAAGGAGAGCCAGTGGATGTAGTGTATCTGGACTTTCAGAAAGCCTTTAATAAGGTCCCACACAGGAGATTAGTGGGCAAAATTAGAGCACATGGTATTGGGGGAGGGGTATTGACATGGATAGGGAATTGTTTGGCATAGAGGAAACAAAGAGTAGGAATAAACGGGTCCCTGTCAGAATGGCAGGCAGTGGAGAGTGGAGTGCTGCAAGGCTCAGCGCTGGGGCCGCAACTATTTACAATATTTATTAATGATTTAGATGATGGGATTAAAAGTAACACTAGCAAATTTGCAGATGACACAAAGCTGGGTGGCAGTGTGAACAGCGAAGAGGATGCTAGGAGGTTGCAGAGTGACTTGGACAGGTTGAGTGAGTGGGCAGATGCATGGCAGATGCAGTATAATGTAGATAAATATGAGGTTATCCACTTTGGTGGCAAGAACAAGGAGGCAGATTATTATCTCAATGGTGTCAGATTAGGAAAAAGGGAAGTGAAACGAGACTTGGGTGTCCTTGTACACCAGTCACTGAAAGTAAACATGCAGGTACAGCAGACAGTGAAGAAAGCTAATGGCATGTTGGCCTTCATAACGAGAGGATTTGACTAGAGGAGAAAAGAGGTTCTTCTGTAGTTGTACAGGGCCCTAGTGAGACCACATCTGGAGTATTGTGTGCAGCTTTGGTCTACTAATTTGAGGAAGGACATCCTTGCTAGAGGCAGTGCAGCTTAGGTTCACAAGGTTAATCCCTGGGATGGCGGGACTGTCATATGAGGAAAGATTGGAAAGACTGGGCTTGTATACACTGGAATTTAGATGAGAGGGGATCTAATAGAAACATATAAAATTATAAAAGGACTGGACAAGCTAGATGCAGGAAAATTGTTCCCGATTTTGGGGGAGTCCAGAACCAGGGGCCACAGTCTCAGAATAAAGGGAAGCCATTTAAAACTGAGATGAACATTTTCACCCAGAGAGTTGTGAATTTGTGGAATTCTCTGCCACAGAAGGCAGTGGAGGCCAATTCACTGTATGCATTTAAAAGAAAGTTAGATAGAGCTCTTGGGGCTTGCGGAATCAAGAGGTATGGGGAGAAGGCAGGCATGGGTTACTGATTGTGGACGATCAGCCATGATCACAATGAATGGCGGTGCTGGCTCAAAGGGCCGAATGGCCTCGTCCTACACCCTGGATTTTCCACCCTGGGAAAAGGTTCCGATCGTCTACCTTATTTATGCCTCATATAACTGTATATACTTCCATCAGGTCTCTCCGATGTTGCAGAGAAAACAATCCATTTTAGAACAATGCTGAATAATGCCAGAACCTATTTAAGATAAGTTCACTGAAAATATTGCAGAAGTCATCGCCACAGAAGTAATCTGCATTTTTGGAAGAAATTAAGTGTGTGGTGTTTGAGCATTTAAACGCAATGGTTTGGATCAGGCACATTGGGAACTGAAGGGAAATCAGTGCAAAGTAACTCCAGCTGTATTTTTGTTTGCACTATATTAAAATACTGGATTAGTGAAAGCTGAAATTTTCATTGCCTCTTTTGGTTTTGGCAATCTTTCCTCTCCAGCAAAACTTTTTGCTGGGAGCAGAATTCTGGATGGCGAGAATTTCCTCTGGGTTTTCCACACGTTTCCTTTGTTGATTGGAGAGAACAAATGAATGCATGTGAGACCATTCAAATAGCACTGTGAATGGACTACCTACATCTATTCTTGTTCATACCAATGTTTCCACAGTTCAGTTCAATTCAGTTCAGTTTATTGTCACATGTACCGAGGTACAGTGAAAAGCTTTTCGTTGCTAACCAGTCAACGGAAAGACAATACAAGTTCACAAAATCGATCCATTTACAGTGTATAGATACATGATAAAGGAATAACGTTTAGTGCACGGTAGAGCCAACAAGGTCCGATCAAGGATAGTCCAAGGGTCATCAAAGAGGTAGATAGCAGTTCAGCACTGCTCTCTGGTTATGGAAGGATGATTCAGTTGCCTGATTACAGCTGGGAAGAAACTGTCCCGGAATCTGGTGGTGTGCGTTTTCACACTTTTGCACACTTCCACAGAAGCATCAGCCAGGAATTGAAGGGGAAATTGCTGTGGTCTGGACATTACTTGACCATGGAAGCTGTGATCAAAAGTTCCCATTTGCTTGAATCTAAATCAAGGATGCCTACAACTCTTTATTTTTTGTCATTTGATGGAAAGGGACTGGCGTGGCCAAATGTGGCACTGTCCTGAGAAATGATAGTTCTTCAACACCTTCACACATTTCCTCTGCTCTCGCTCAACACTGGTGCTCTGCAAGGATGAACCTTCTTCTCCTGGATTCAAACTTCCTCTTCTAGTTTCAGTCAACATATCAGAAGCATCTTGGTGAATGCAAGGTGCTGACTTGGATGCAATAGCTGTCTGGTGTAGTAGAAATAAAACGGAGAATTCTGGCTGAAACGCATCATTCCAGACTGAGATTCTATGGTTAATATTGCCCTGGAATGTGCTTGCATAAGTAAAATCTGTGTATGTGAAGAAAGAACGCAGGGAAAAAATTACTTCATCCACAATTTTACGAAGATCTGCAGCTTTATAATTTTTTGTAGCACTTCTATATTCTCAGTCTGAAGAAAACATTTACTTTATTGAATTTTACTGGAGTGAAGTATTTTTCAGGAGTCAAAATAAACTACAGATGCTAGAATTTGAGCAAAACACAACTTGCTGGAAGCAAATACAATAGTGGCTTTTAAGAGACTTTTAGATAAGCATTTGGATATGCAGGTAATAGAGGGATATACATTATGCGCAGGTAGATATGAGATGGTCTTGGAATCATGTTTGGTACAGACATTGCAGGCCAAAGGGCCTGTTCTTGTAATGTTTTATATTCTAACTCGGGCAGCATCTGTGGAGGGAAAGGAACAGAAGATGTTGGAAGGGTCTCAATTTGAATCGACATGTCCATTCCCTCCACTGATGCTACCAGACCTGCTGAATTTCTACAGCAGGTACTTTTTTGACGAAGTATTATTCACATTGCCCAAGGTTGCACTGGTCATGTTGGTAGGTTTTTAATTCACCATTGTGGAAGTAATGATATAATTATAATGTGATAATAATTATTAGGATTTCTATCCTTTCGCCATAACGTTCCTGGTGGGGGTCCCACAATCAGGTAGGAATGCTTTCACATTAAAAAACATAATTTGCTACAAAGTTAGCGACTTTTCCAAAACTCTGGTTGTGAAGCCAGGCAATTTTCCCATCTCATGCCTTTTCCATATTATTTCCTTATGTCACTTCTGTGAGTCAATTTCAGTCAACGTAGATGATTAGATGATGAATATGGGGATGTCACTTCTGGTGAAAATATAGAAGCCACAACTATGTATCTTTGTCCGGTTTGTAAGAGTTATGCGAAGAGTTTGAAATGTTAGCGATCTTAACTTCCATCAGAAATAAAGAATAATTCAAAACAGATGACATTGATGGGCTAATTTCATGGAAATATGCTTTAATAAAGCTGGAGTTTTATGGTTCAGGTGTTAACATGTTTATTTTGCATGCTGAGTTACTTCCTCACACATTGAAACCAGAAATGTGTAGGAATAGCTGAGAAAAAAAAAAGAGTTAAACCTCACTTAAAGTCCTCCGCTGCAGTTACATTTTTATACTAATGTTAATGACAAGTTGTACAAAACATTGAATTTCCTGCCTCGGATGCAGCCCCAGTCATACCTTCTTCTCCCCTGTCCGACATAAGGTTCAGAACTTTGAAAGTGCATGCCACTAGGCTCAGGAACAGCTTTGTCCCCTCTGTTATCAGGTTCTGAATGGTCCTTCCATTATCTACGGTACAGTCCGATTCACCTCTACCATATTGTGGATAGTAGACTTTGTCTACGGAACTGGAACACAACAATGCTGAGAACTATAATCTGCTCTTTGTATCTTCCCTGTTGCTCTACCCTTTGTGCTTGAGTTTGACCTGATTGTATTTATGCATAATATTACCTGATCTGGGTAATATTAATTCAGACGTTTCGGGCCTGAAGATGGGTCGCGACCAGAAACGTCACCCGTTCCTTCTTTCCAGAGATGCTGCCTGTCCTGCTGAGCCACTCCGACATTTTATGTCTACCTTCGATTAAAACCAACATCTGCAGTTCTTTCTTACACATATTACCTGATCTGATTGAAACGCATACAAATTGGATGTCAGGGGTTATGGGTCGAAGGCAGGAGAATGGGGTTAGGAGGGAGAGATAGATCAGCCATGATTGAATGGCGGAGTAGACTTGATGGGCCAAATGACTTAATTCTGCTCCTCTCTGATGAACCTATGAAAACAACGCTTTTCTCTGTACCTCGGTACACATAATAATAATAAACCAAAACCTAAACCTAAACTGTCTCCTTGTTTGACCATCTTCTCCTCCACTCCAGATATGAATGAGAAAGGGATAAATGCACCTTAATCTACAAAATAAGCTGTAGAATTTGAAGCAAAGGTGAAAACACCCAACCTTCGGAACAATTAACAGCAGGTTGCGTCTGCATTTCCATCAGAGGAAAGAGTTAATGAAGAAATCAAATCACGTGAGTTAGAAACTTTAGAATCAAAAGTTTAGAGAGGTGGATAAAAATGAGATATTTTCTTTTCTTGTGGGTTTTTAACCAAATTAATTGGTTAAACTACCTTGCAAAAATCAATACAAATAATTGTAATTAAAAAAATCAACAGGCACAGATGATGCCAACTTTATGTAATTATATCCACACACAGCTGGTTGTGGACATTAAGTAGGAGAAAATTGCTTTCCCACATTTCTCCATTCTCTCCAGCTTCCTGGCAGGCAGAAAGTGTAATACAGAGGTTTAAGGGGGGAAAAAATCTGAGTCAGGGCAAAAACATATATGTCTCCAAGATTATATCGCGTGAGAACAGAATCAATTGTGCAATCTGGAAAATGTGTCATGTTGGTTTGATGTTCCCTGCTAAGCTATAGTTATAGACCAGAGGTGACCAAGATCAGATTGTAGTTTAAGACTGGTATTAAATGAGTGAAAAATCTTAGAGAAAATGTAACATTGTGATCGCCTGATGATCAAAGAGCATCTCAATAATTCTGTATGTGTAGGGAGGAACCGCAGATGCTGGTTTAAACCGAAGATAGACACAAAATGCTGGAGTCTGAAGAAGGGGCTTGACCCGAAACGTCACACATTCCTTCTCTCTGGAGATGCTGCCTGTGCCTTTGAGTTACTCCAGCATTTTGCGTCTATCTAAATAATTCATATCATATCATATCATCATATATATACAGCGCGGAAACAGGCCTTTTCGGCCCACCAAGTCCGCGCCGCCCAGCGATCCCCGCACACTAACACTATTAACACTATCCTACACACACTAGGGACAATTTTTACATTTACCCAGTCAATTAACCTACATACCTGTACGTCTTTGGAGTGTGGGAGGAAACCGAAGATCTCGGAGAAAACCCACGCAGGTCACGGGGAGAACGTACAAACTCCTTACAGTACAGCGCCCGTAGTCAGGATCGAACCTGAGTCTCCGGCGCTGCATTCGCTGTAAAGCAGCAACTCTACCGCTGCGCCACCGTGCCGATTTAAAAATATTTTAAAGTCTATTTAGAGATTTATCATAGAATTCCACAGTTGTGTTTCAAATGGAAGATCGTCCTTTCTGATCCATGTAGTTTTGCCTTGACCCAGCTAAGTTCTTTGTTCTTTTTAAATGCTGCAAGGTAATTGAGGGGAATGATTTAATGGAAACCTGAGGGGCATCTCTTTCACACAGAGGGTGGTGGGTATATGGAACGAGCTGCCAGAGGTAGTCATTGAGGCCGGTGCAATAACAAGATTGTTATGCAGTCTGAAGAAGGTTCCTGACCCAAAACATCACCAGTTATTTCCTTCCACAGATGCTGTCTGATCCGCCAACTTACTCCAGAATTTTGAGTTTTGCCCAACATTTAAAAGACATTGGACAGGTACATGGATGGACAGGAAAGGTTTTGAGGAAAGTGGGCCAAACATGAGTAAATGGGACTATCTTATATGGGGCATCTTAGTTGGCATGGATTGTTTCTCGGCTGTTTGACTCTATGACTGAGACATGAAGCAATAAAACGACAGTCTTATCTTTTCACGAGACATTTACTTCGCAAGGTACATAAGTCTGTTTCAGACCCGATAATGCACATTGTTGGAACGATTATAGATATTGTCCTGTAAGAAAATAACTGCAGATACTGGTACAAATCGAAGGTATTTATTCACAAAATGCTGGAGTAACTCAGCAGGTCAGGCAGCATCTCGGGAGAGAAGGAATGGGTGACGTTTCGGGTCGAGACCCTTCTTCAGACTGAGGAAGGGTCTTGACCCGAAACGTCACCCAATCCTTCTCTCCCGAGATGCTCCCTGCCCTGCTGAGTTACTCCAGCATTTTGTGAATAGATATTGTCCTAGTACATTAACAACAAAGTATTTATGGAAAAGATTTTCCAAGTAAGCACATAAATCATTCCAAAGTTCTAGTTTCTCATAAATATTGTGCTGTTCAATGGTTTCATTGGCCTATTTTGTGAGTACCATAAATGGAAATTATTCAAAGCCTCCATGAAAGTAGTCCATAAAAAATATAATTTGAGCTGTAGTTTAATGAAGAGTAAAAGTATTCTTTATGATTTTGTTGAATAGCTCTAAAATTGACTGAGATTCTGCCACAATCATTTGATTGCTGACTGTGATTAGTTCATAAGTGATAGAAGAAGAATTAGGCCATTTGGCCCATCAAGTCCACTCTGCCATTCAATCATGGCTGATCTATCTTTCCCTCTTAACATCATTCTCTTGCCTTCTCCCCATAACCTCTACACCCGTACCAATCAAGAATATGTCAATCTCGGCCTTAAAAAATATCCATTGACAGCCTCCATAGCATTCTGTGGCAATGAATTCCACAGATTCACCATAGAGTCATAGTCATACAGTGTGGAAACAGGCCCTTCGGCCCAACTTGCCCACACCAACCAACATGTCGCATCTACACTAGTTCCACTTGCCTGCCTTTGCCCCATATCCCTCTAAACCTGTCCTATCCATGCGCCTGTCTAATTGCTTCTTAATCATTGCGTTTGGATTGGGTGGACCACCCTCTCACTTGGTTAAAGTGAACTCATTCTAAATAGTTGGATCTTTATATTTTGCTTCTATAAACCAACAAAATCTTCTGATTAAATTAACAGAGTGGCTGGGAAAGATGTTCAATAACCAATTATACCGTCCAACACTATTTTCATTATTACGCGTCAAATAGCAAGCTAGGCTAAACTGCATTAAGAGCAAGTCAAGATTAACAACTACCAGTCGGTGCCTATTCTTTTCCATGCAACTAATTGCTTCTCTGTCAACACAGCAACTCATTCAGCACTCCACTTGCCTTAAAGTCACACGATTCGGACTCAGAGAAACAATGCTGTAACTGAGACCAGCTGAAAACTCAACCAGATGAGAACTTTGACCTTCTCTGGTAACCTGTAGGTTTTCCTTTTATATTGCTCCATTAATTTCATATAGCAATTACTTTAGCAACTATTAGGTCAGTGAAATCAAATGATCAAGTTCGTAATAAAAAACCTGCGCAACTGAATTAAAAGCAGCAAATGTTGGAACGGTATCTAATTGCATCCATTATATTATTTCAGGTGTGCGTTCTGAAACAGCTTTTGGGCTTTCAGTTCGAATACAGGGTAAAAACACAAAGCATCAAAATACAAAAGCAAATCAATGCAGATAGTGGAAAACTATGATAGAAGTGCAGACAACCTTCAGTAGTTCAGCCAATAGCTGAGAGAAATGAAGTTACTAATTCAGATCAATGACCTCTCACCTGAGTGGTAATTCACCTTTCATCAGATAATAAACAATGATTGACTTGAAATATTGGGCTCGATTCTGGTCAGGCCGGTCTGCTGCTTGCACGTGGAACCGGCCTTTGTTCAGCTTTCTCTTGCAACTGCACTTACCATTGAAAGCTCTGGGGAGCTGTAATGGGTCCAAGCCCTCTTAATCATGCTCCATCCGCTCACCTCTGGGCTACCTCCACATTTGCCTTCATTGTTCTGGCAGCAGAACACCTTGATTAGTAAGGGTGTCAGAGGTTATGGGGTGAAGGCAGGAGAATGGGGTTAGGAGGGAGAGATAGATCAGCCATGATTGAATGGCGGAGTAGACTTGATGGGCCGAATGGCCAAATTCTACTCCTATCACTTGTGAACTTATGAACACCGAGCAGGTGAGAAGGACCTCTTCCCCTGGTCACATGCCCAGAATACGGCAGGCAAGACCTCCTTGTTATACCAAAGAGCCTTCTGCCATTGCACTTTTCACATTCTGCTGATGAATAAACCAGGACGGATTGTGTCAGGCTGGTGAACAAAATGTCCGATCACACATGGTGGAACTGAAATCTCAAAATGAAATGCTGGCTGGGCAACCGTGCAATCCATAAACCTGTGGTTTTATCACCTGCTAATCCTGACATCCTCATCCACATTTTGACTGCAGGGAATGAGTCAGGAATAAGCCAGAATGTGAAATCCCGCAGATGCTGAAAATTCGAAGTAAAACCAGAAAATGCTAGAAACTGTTCCTTTCTACAAAGCTGCAGCTGGGACATTGAAAATGTCGCCAAAACCGGGTGAGTCTTGCACATGGTCTCAGTGGGCTGTTTCTATGCACTCTGTATTTAATCTGGGATTGTATTTATGCATAATTTACTGAATAATGCAAAAAAAAAGGATGTCACTGTGCCTTGGTGCATGAGATATTAAAGAACCCATTGATCTATTGAAATGTTGACCGACCCAGTGTGTATCTCCATTTACTTTTACTAATCCACTTCATAAAACCTTCATAAATCCATATTTTATTAACTATTCATTAACTTTTAGGAGCAAAATTAGGCCATTCAGCCCATCAAGTCTACTCCGCCATTCAATCATGGCTGTTTTATCTCTCCCATCTCAACCCCATTCTCCTGCCTTCTCCCCATTACTGACACCCGTACTAATCAAATGATGTGTAAATGGCCAGCTCTTCTTCAAACAAATCTTCATTTTCCAGTTACACAGGGAGCTGGTTTAACATTGTAAAAAAAAAAGGCAACCTCTTCAAACTCTTCAGCCTCTTCGTTCTGTGGCTGTGCAAGTGGGAGTCTTGTGACCTGGGCCGATCTTGGCTATACTTTCCTCCCTCAGAGGTAAGAGTTAAGATTCTGCGAAGAGCTGACATTGCTGATTTTCAGATTTCTGTGCATCTGAGAGAACATTATACTAAGTTGGACATGCTCTGGTTACAATTTTGTAATGACTTTCAGTCAGAATACTCTCTTCAGTGCTTGGGCATGATGTCTGATATTCTTGGCAGATCCAGCTCTCCACTGGGAAGGCAAAATTGGAAAATTGTCTCAAATTAATTGAGCGGCTGAGAATTGTTATTGGTTGCGAAATGTTACTTCCCTGAACCTCTGTACGCACACAATGTGTCAAAGATTTTGAGTGAGTGTATCACGAAAGTGAAATATGTCTAGTGCAAAAATATCCTGTTAATCGGTTTAATTTCATCTATTTCAAATGTACGGTGATCTCTGTGTGAAAAAAAACAGACTTTGCTCCATATAATTGACAACCTCCCCCCTCCCCCCCCCCCCCCCCCCCCCAACCACAACTTTGTTTCTCAGAACAGAAAGCTGACTACCCAACATCGCACAGGATGGATTAAAAAACGATAACATTTTCATTGGAAAATTATGCAAAATTAACAGATTTGTCATTAGGCTGCTGAATCTCCAGCGACACAATGTAAATCTTAACAAGGTCTGAAGTGGAAACAAAACGAGAATACATTCTCATACTGTGGAATCCAATCGCATTAGCAGTCCATCTGCAGTTTATGTAGCTTCTTTGTTGAGGAGTGGGGTATGTGTTGTGGTTGTATGATATTTGTGAAGGGGATCTTGTCAAAACATATAAGATTATTAAGGGGTTGGACACGTTCGAGTCAAGAAACATGTTCCCAATGTTGGGGAGTCCAGAACCAGGGGCCACAGTGTAAGAATAAGGGGTAGGCCATTTAGAACGGAGATGCGGAAAAACTTTTTCAGTCAGAGAGTTGTAAATCTGTGGAATTCTCTGCCTCAGAAGGCAGTGGAGGCCAATTCTCTGAATGCATTCAAGAGAGAGCTAGATAGAGCTCTTAAGGATAGCGGAGTCAGGGGGTATGGGGAGAAGGCAGGAACGGGGTACTGATTGAGAATGATCAGCCATGATCACATTGAATGGCGGTGCTGGCTCGAAGGGCCGAATGGCCTCCTCCTGCACCTATTGTCTATAGTCTATTGTTCACATGGAGGAGGGAATTGTTAAAAGTTACATAAAGCAGGAAGATGAGAATAATTAATTGGTGGTAGGATTTAACTTCGAATGTATTCAAAAAGATGTGAAAAGTTAAATGTGCAATGATGATTTAGTGCTCATCAAAAATTTGTTCTTTGTGTTTATGTTATTCGACTCTCTCTAGGGTGTTTCCTGGAGAGAGGGATTTAACAAGCAAAATACAGACGTCCTTTTTTGAGTGGATTTGCTTTTGCTTATTATACAGAATCCTGTTTCCAATTGTACATAACCTCATAACATCATTGCAGTTAATTCCAAATCTCTCATAGACTCATTTGCATTGGCAAATAATGTCTTACTCAATTGCTAATTTTAAAGTAGTTTTATGGGTTAATGAAATTATCAGAAGATATATTGTTTAAAACATCAGAAGTGTGTTAATGAAATTATCAGAAGATATATTGTTTAAAAAATTGAGTCAAAACCTTCAGAAGCGGACCGACAAATCTAATTTTGTTTTTATGTTGAAATTTCGAGAAATAGCAGTAAGTTGAGTCTGTTGTGTTATCATTATAGACAATAGACAATAGACAATAGGTGCAGGAGTAGGCCTTTCAGCCCTTCGAGCCAGCACCACCATTCAATGTGATCATGGCTGATCATTCTCAATCAGTACCCCGTTCCTGCCTTCTCCCCATACCCCCTGACTCCGCTATCCTTAAGAGCTCTATCTAGCTCTCTCTTGAATGCATTCAGAGAATTGGCCTCCACTGCCTTCTGATATGCCCCTTCAAATGAGGTTGTGGAATTAGAAGCTGCAAAATCGCTCCATGTAAAGTAAACTTAATCATGGGCAACAGATAAAAGACACTGGATTTAGATTTGTGAAGAACATCTGGTGGGATTGAGATTTCTACCCATCCCTCAGATTCTATTATGATATCTACTGAACAGGTAATCTCAACAGAGAAAAGAAAGGTCATTCAAATGGTAATGCAGTTGGAAAACCAATGCCAAAGCTGCCCTGGACTTAGTCCATGATTCATCTGTCAGTTCCAAAGGCAGTGACTACAAGGAAAAGAAAGAGATGGAATACATCGGCTCCCTTTCATGCAGGGAAGGGGGAAAGGCATTGAACAGAGCAGAGGTGAGGAGAAGAGCCATGGAGCTCAGAGGAGGAAGCTGCTATAAGCCTTTCCACCAAATTTTGCATTGTACCACCCAGCGCTGAGTTCTTGAATAATGAAGGTAGACACGAAATACTGGAGTAATTCAGCGGGACAGGCAACATCTCTGGGGAGAAGGAATGGGCGACGTTTCGGGTCGAGACCCGTCTTCAGACTGATGTCAGGGAAGGGGGCGGGACAAAGGTAGAAACTGTTTGTTTTGCTGCAAGCAGGTATTGATGCTTTCAGTAAAGATAATCTCCGTGAAAGAAAACTGGCAGTGCCAACAAGCAAGGGCAAAAGCTTTCTAGATGTATAGCAAGATTCTTCAGACTGAAAAAGGGTCTCGACCCGAAAGTCACCCATTCCTAGATGCAGGAGTAGGCCATTCGGCCCTTCAAACCCAGCAGTAGTGTTTTGCACGTGGAAAATATTGTTAAAGTTGTTCTGTTGAAAACGTGAAGTGCATGTTGCCAATGTGCCTGGCAGTACCTGGGGAGGGCAACGTTTGGGTTCATTACCCTTCTCTGGACCTTCTGAGTCAGAAGCAGAGTCTCGACTTGAAAATCCGCCTATCCATTTCCGCCACAGATGCTGCCTGACCTGCTGCGTTAGAAACATAGAAACATAGGAAATAGATGCAGGAGTAGGCCATTCGACCCATCAAACCCAGCATTAGTGTTTTGCACTTGGAAAACATTGTTAAAATTGCTCTGTTGAAAACGTGAAGTGCATGTTGCCAAACAATTCCTTGATGACAAAGTCTTCAACTTTTCATTACCAAGAGAGGCAGTTTTTCTGGGAATTGGCTAATATATATTATTTGTATGAAAAGCTATTCAGCTTTGAAATAGGGAATTGGACTGGTCTGTGGACGTGTTTATACTTTACATGAAAATCCTCTTAGCCTTCTTCATTTAGGCATTCCACACAAGATTTGCTATGAATAAAAGAATATGATTTCCAGCTGACTCTAGTCAATGTGATTTCCCATTGTAATCTGTTGTATTTTTCTAATACGCTCTTAGAAATCACTCGCCAGATCAGCATTTATTGCCCAACCATGTGTCCTTGCAAAGATGACATCGAGCTGCCTTCTTGATTTATCTCACTTATGCTGAGAGCCGTTAGCAGTCTGTTACACTGAGAGTTGTCCTGAACTACTATCTACCTCATTGGAGACACTCAGACTATCTTCAATCGGACTTTACTGGATTTTATCTTGCACACAACAAAAGCTTTTCACTGTACCTCGGTACATGTGATAACAAACTAAACTAAACTAAGCAGAGTGAAGCCAAACGCAAATTGAAGGAATAGCACCTCATATTTCGCTTGGCAGCTTACAACCCAATGGTAGGAATATAGATTTCTCTAACTATCAGGTAACCCTTGCTTTCCTTCACTCTCCCTCCCTCTCCCACCCATTTCTCCGACTAGTTTCACTGTCCTCCTGATTAATGTTACTGTTTGTATGCCTTTTTGTCACCTTCCCCTCAGCCAACAATTGAACCATTGTACATTTCCTTGTCTGCTTTAATCTGTTGTTTTCACACCTTGCCCTTCCACATCTTTAGTCTCCCTCTCTCCAAACTCTCAGTCTGAAGAAGGGTCTCGACCCAAAATGTCACCCATTCCTTCTTTGCAGAGATGCTGCCTGTCCCACTGAATCACTCCAGTTTTTGTGTCTTAAGCATAGGGTTGCCAACTGTCCCGTATTAGCCTGGACATCCCGCATATTGGGCTAAATCTGTTTGTCCCGTACGGGACCGCCTTTGTCCCGTTTTAGGCCTGGGGGGGGGTGTGCTGTAGGCCCGGACACTGTAGGCCTGGGGGCTGCTGTAGGCCCAGACACTGTGGGCCCAAACAGTGTAGGCTAACGGAGTGCGTTCGGGGAGCGGGGCCGAATGTGTTCGCCTAACGGATGTTGCGTATCAACCCGCCTCCCGGCCCAGGCGGCCGCCATTGGTGGAGCGGGAACACCTGGCCGCTGGCTGGGTGAGGTCACGTGGGGTGCGGGTGCTGATGTCACATTTTGTCCCTTATTTGGGAGTTAGAAAGTTGGCACCCCTACTTAAGCATCACACTGGGCTATTTCAGAAAGGAGTTGAGAATCACACACATTGTTTTGTATCTGGAGCTGCCCACAGTCTAGACAGAAACAGGATAGCAGATATCCTTCCCAAAACACATTGATAAACCAGTTGTTTAGAGGCCACTATTATTACTTCTACCTTTTACGTAAAATAATTAATTAACTGGCTTATATATCCCAGCTCCCTAGAAGGGATTTCAACTCATGCCCCTGAATCATGTGGTTCAGCTTCTGGACTGTTTCTTGGTTACTAGTCAAGCAACATAATCACGTTGCTACTGTTGCCATTATTTACTGAGGAACAGGAAGGAAAACCAAAGTGCTAAAAAGTAAATCTGGAAAATTTCTGATATCCTCGAATTTATTATATTCATTTGGGGACAGCAAAATGCAGGTTAGTGACTAGAAGCTAATTAAAATCATTAAATTACTGAAGCCAACAAATATATTAAATCTGGCCCTTGATTTGTTAATGTTTCTAACTGTTGTTACTTATTAACTGGAAAAGAATGTGATTTTCTGCAGAACTGCCCTTAACAATTATAAAGTAGAGTAAATAGACGTATTGTATTTCCAAAGGGATTCTCTCAACTTCATTTTTCTTTTTCGGGAAGTGCTGGCAGAAACGCTGGAGAAATAGTGCAAACTGTTTGCAGTTTTTGCACATCTGCTAAAGTAATGTGGAAAATCTAAACTTATCTGTATCTCTAAACTAAAATCAGGAGAAATGTGACAGAGTCTCTCTCCAATCAAGTATTAAAATAATTGCAATAGGCTCTCACGGAGATAGTATTTTAATTTAAATTGCATTTGGAGCTTAAAACCTTTGTGTGCTCTCAGCTTTCAATCGAAGTGGAAGCAGTCAAGCACTTAGCTGTAGAAAGTGGGAAGGTAGACACAAAATGCTGAACTAACTCAGCGGGATAGGCAGCTTCTCTGGAGAGAAGGAATGGGTGACGTTTTGGGTCGACACCCTTCTTCAGACTGAAAGTCACGGAAAAGGGAAATGAGAGAAATAGACAATGATGTCGAGAGATATGGAACAACTGAATGAAAGATATGCAAAAAAAGTAACAATGATAAAGGAAACAGGTCATTGTTAGCTATTGCTAGGTGAGAACGAAAAGCTGGTGTGGGGAAGGGATGGAGAGAGAGGAAATTCAGGGGTTACTTGAAGAAAAGTGGGAAGGTATTCTGGTTGACTTGAAACTTATCCACTTTGGGCTGCAGTATAAATTTCAGGTGGGATTAGCAGCACGGGAATTATTCACCTCATATGACCAAGGGCTCAAAGTAACTGGCAATCAAGTGGCCAATCAAAATAAATGACAGCTCGGAATTAAAATTGCCAAGGCCTTGTGTTTCAGTTCAGTTTAGTTTATTGTCACGTGTACCGAGGTACAGTGAAAAACTTTTGTTGCATGCCATCCAGTCAGCGGAAAGACAATATATGATTACAACCGAGCCATATACAGTGTGTAGATACATGATAAGGGAATAACGTTTAGTGCAAGGTAAAGCCAGTAAAGGCCGATCAAAGAGAGTGTGAGGGTCTCCAATGAGGTTGTAGATTATAGTTCAGCACTGCTCTCTGGTTGCGGTAGGATGGCTCAGTTGCCTGATAACGGCTGGGAAGAAAATGTCCCTCATTCGGGAAATGTACGTTTTCACACTTCAATGCCTTTTGCCCGATGGGAGAGGGGAGAAGAGGGAGAGGCCAGGGTCAGGGCCGTCTTAACGCATGGGCCTGATGGGCACTTGCCCGGGGCCCCACGAGCATAGGGGCCCCATTTTATCGACCATTTACATTTTTATTCCTGTGAGTAGTTGTCGTAGGGGCCCCAGTACACTGCTTTGCCCGGGGCCCATAATGCTGTAAAGACGGCCCTGGCCAGGGTGCGACTCATCCTTGATTATGCTGCTGGCCTTGCCGAGGCAGCGTGAGGTGTAAATGGAGTCATGCTAGGGTTACCTGCCTCCTGCATGCCTGATTCCAGCCTGTTAGATTTAGGCTTTGTTTATGGTGATGGCAGCTAGAAGACGATTGGTAGCTTATTGTTTCATTTTGCACTTTATTTCAGCTTAATTAGAGATACAACGTGGAAGCGGGCCTTTCAGCCCAATGAATCCATGCCTGTCGATCACCTCTTCACACTAATTCTATGTTATCCCACTTTCCCACACCCGACACACTCGGGAGAATTTACAGAGGCCAATTAACCTACAAACCTACACAACTGGAGCACCCGGAGGAAACTCAGGCAGACACAGACAGCACCTTTGCCCACCCTCTGCACCACTGTGCCACACACTTGTTAGAAGGTCGATCACCCTGTTATGCAGCACTCACGCACTACTGAAGTACCAGCACAGTGGCACAGCGGTAAAGATGCTGCCTTACAGCGGCAGAGATCCTGACTACGAGTGCTGTCTGTGCAGAATTTGCACATTACCCCTGTGACCACATGGGTTTTCTCCGGGTGCTCCAGTTTCCTCCCACAATTCCAAAGACGTGCAGGTTTGTAGGTTAGTTGGCTTTTGTAAATTGCCCCTATTGAGTAGTATAGAACAAGTGTATGGGTGATTGCTGGCTGGCACAGACTCAGTGGGCCAAAGAGCCTGTTTCTACACTCTATCTCTAAACTAAACTAAACTAAACTTAAATAAACTAAACTACATTTCTGGAATGTTATCTTAGTTTGCTTACTGGAATTCTGGAGTGACTTGAATATTTAACTGTCTGATTCATTGATAACAGCGCAATCAACTGAGTCACTTCATGACTTGATCATAAATCAGTTGCACAGTTATCGAATAAACCAAGTCTTAGTTCATTTGGGATCAGAAGAATAAGAGATGATCTCATTGAAACAGATAGAATTCTGGCAGGGCTTGTCAGACTGGACATGGGAGAACATTTACTTTGGTAGATGATCTAGGATGTGGCTTCATGGTCTCAGGATATGGGATTAAAAAAATGTTGTAAACTTAGTTTAGTTTAAAGATACAGTGTGGAAACAGGCCCTGCAGCCCAATGAGTCCACGTCGACCAACAATCCCCATGCATTAACACTAAACCTACACACACATGGGACAATTTACAATTTTACCAAGCCAATTAACCTACAAACCTGTACATCTTTGGAGCATGGGAGGAAACTGGAGCTTCCGGAGAAAACCCACGCAGGTCACAGGGAGAATGTACAAACTCCGAACAGACAGCACCCGTAGTCAGAATCAATTTGGATCTCTGCACTGTAAGGCAGTAACTCTACCGTGAGCCACCATGTCATAGAAACATAGAAAAATAGAAACATAGAAACATAGAAAATAGGTGCGGGAGGAGGCCATTCGGTCTTTCGAGCCAGCACCGCCATTCATTGTGATCATTGCTGATCATCCACAATCAATAACCCGTGCCTGCGTTCTCCCCATATCCCTTGATTCCACTAGACCCTAGAGCTCTATCTAACTTTCTCTTACATCCATCTAGTGATTTGGCTTCCACTGCCCTCTGTGGCAGACAATTCCACAAATTCACAACTCTCTGGGTGAAAAAGTTCCTTCTCACCTCAGTTTTAAATGGCCTCCCCTTTATTCTAAGACTGTGGCCCCTGGTTCTGGACTCGCCCAACATTGGGAACATTTTTCCTGCATCTAGCTTGTCCAGTCCTTTTATAATTTAATATGTTTCTATAAGATCCCCTCTCATCCTTCTAAACTCCAGTGAATACAAGCCTAGTCTTTTCAATCTTTCCTCATATGACAGTCCCACCATCCCAGGGATCAATCTCGTGAACCTACGCTGCACTGCCTCAATTACAAGGATGTCCTTCATCAAATTAGGAGACCAAAACTGTACACAATACTCCAGATGTGGTCTTACCTGGGCCCTATACAACTGCAGAAGAACCTCTTTACTCCTATATTGAAATCCTCTTGTTATGAAGGCCGAACTTGCCATTAGCTTTCTTAGTGTCGTCCAAGAATTTCCTTGCAGCAAGATTTGATCGGGATTTATAAGATTAGTCGTCCTGCCCAATTTTCTGCATACAGAAAAAAGACATGGAGAAACTCGACAGGCCAGTTCTATGGAGGGAAATGGACAGTCGGCATTTTGTATCGAGACCCTTTACCTGCACTGTAAGAAGAGCGGAGTGATAGCCCGTATAAATAGCTGACGGAATAGGGCAGTCAAGAGGTGGCAAGCGATCCAGGTGAGGATGAGTTGATTTGCAGGTAGAGTCAGGTGGGGGAGGGAAGGGTAGAGATAGGATGGGATTATGAGGGGGTTGGGGCATCAGCGAAGGGTTGCAGGTCATGGGATCTGATGGAAACAGTGCGGGGAGCAGAAGTTGGTGGAATGTGCAGGAGATGGCCAGATCGAGTAGGCGGTGAAGGGGAGAGATGAGGAGAATGTTTTCATTCGTAGGGTGACGAAGCGGTAGAATTGTATACCACAAAGGGCAGTGGAGGACGAGTCTTTTTGAAGATAAATATCTCAAAAGGAGGTAGATTTCGAGACACAGAAAGTATCAAGGAATATGGGGAGAGAGCGGGAAAAGAGTAATGAGAAAGGATCAGCCATGACTGTTCAAATGGCAGAACAGGTTTGAAGAGTGGCACATTAGCGCAGTGTAGAATTGCTGCCTTATAGGGCCAGAGACATGGGTTCGATCCTAACTACGGGTGCTGTCTGTATGGAGTTAGTACGTTCGCCTTTGACCGCCTGGGTTTTCTCCGGGTGCTCCGGTTTCTTCCCACACTCCAAAGATGTACAAGGTTTGCAGGTTAATTGGCTTCAGAAAATTTGTAAATTGCCTCTAATTGCCCTCTGTAAATTGCCCCAAGTGTGTATCATATCATATCATATATATACAGCCGGAAACAGGCCTTTTCGGCCCACCAAGTCCGTGCCGCCCAGCGATCCCCGCACATTAACACTATCCTACACCCACTAGGGACAATTTTTACCTTTACCTAGCCAATTAACTTACATACCTGTACGTCTTTGGAGTGTGGGAGGAAACCGAAGATCTCGGAGAAAACCCACGCAGGTCACGGGGAGAACGTACAAACTCCTTACAGTGCAGCACCCGTAGTCAGGATCGAACCTGAGTCTCCGGCGCTGCATTCGCTGTAAAGCAGCAACTCTACCGCTGCGCTACCGTACCGTGTAGGGCATGAGAAAGTGGGATAACATAGAGTTAGTGCGAAGAGGTGACCGCTGGTGGGTCGAAGGGCCTGTTTCTGCATTGTATCTCGAAAGTCTAAAGTCATCTGTCTATGACTCGGAAAATGACAAAGATATCACTGTCATTCAATTTATCTGAAGGATTAAAGCGGCATTTCGAGCTGGCTCGAAGGGCCGAATGGCCTACTCCTGCACCCATTTTCTATGTTTCTGAATCTGAATCTGAATTACCTTTATTGTCATTCAAAGTGAATTGAACGAAAATCATTTGCCATGCAGCCACAACAGTACAGAGTAAAAGACACAAGACACACAATTTTAACACAAACATCCATCACAGTGACTCCTCCAGATACCCCCTCACTCTGATGGAAGGCAAGAAAATTCTTCTCTCTTCCCCCATGCTTCTCCCATGGACAGATAGTTTGACTTCTGCCGAGGCGACCGAGGCTCCCGATTCGCGCAGCCCCCGCAAGGAGATGGAAGGTCCCGCGGCCGAGCCGCGCTGAGCAATGGAAAGTCCCGCGGCCGAGCCATGCCGGGCGATGAAAAGTCCCGCGGCCAAGCCGCGCCGGGCGATAAAAAGTCCCGCGGCCGAGCCGCACTGAGCGATGGAAAGTCCCGCGGCCGAGCCGTGCCGGGCGCTGAAAAGTCCCGCTGCCAAGGCCGCGCCGGGCCACTGTCCTGCAAGCGGGTCGATCAAGCCCTCCAATGGGGGGGTCGAAGCCGCCACGGCTGGAGCCGGTCGCCAGCCTCAAGTAGAGACATTTCTGGTGCCTCAGCGTAATATACTGTTGGCAGAGCTCCTCAAATAGGCCAGGGTACAAAGTCATCCATGCCTTGGATAATGGGGCTGGGAAGGTTGAGCAAGGTTATCTTTAGTACATGTCCATTACTCTCCCATATTATCTCTGGTCCATTCCTTCTATCTTCTATATACTCTACCTCACTTGGCTGAAATTTCTGAACTTTCATCATGGCAAGTGTAAAAAAAAAAGGAAAATAGAAGATTGTAAACTGATATGTGTGACACTCTTAAAACTGAGAGTAAATAAAATCACCAAAATATAAGAAATGTGAGTTCAGTAATTGGTATCCTAAAATATAAAATTATAAAGTTAACAATGAAAGTTAATTTTAAGACCGATATAATCTAAAAAGCTGAAGGTACGAATACTGTGCTGCCCATTTTCAATAGGCAACCAACCATCAAAACTGTCAGGAATGGTTACCCATTCCCTCTCTCCAGAGATGCTGCCTGTCCTGCTGAGTTACTCCAGCATTTTGTGTTAATTTTCGGATAAAACCAGCATTGCAGTTCCTTCCTACACACTAAAATTTAAGACATGGATATTAAAATTTTTAAGGACATTAAACATGAAATCCCTTTCTGTGATGAAAAGGCTCTGTGAATCAGACCAGCAATGGTTCTGAATCATAATCTTCAAGCTGGCCCCATGGCAGAAGCATCCACGTCGTGGGGCTGGAAACAGGAAGTGTCCTGAGCTAATTCTGCTACCACCATCATCTATTGCACAAGTAATGGCTCCCACTGACTGTCGTCGGAAGCTTGCGCCCTTTTCAGGACGGTCGATGACAGTGATATAACATTTGAAACATGGATGATGGACACAAAAGAAGAAGAAGATAATCTTCAAGCTCTACCAACTTTCCAATAGACAATAGAGAATAGGTGCAGGAAAAGGCCATTCGGCCCTTCGAGCCAGCACCGCCATTCAATGTGATCATGGCTGATCATTCTCAATCAGTACCCCGTTCCTGCCTTCTCCCCATTCCCCCTGACTCCGCTATCCTTAAGAGCTCTATCTAGTTCTCTCTTGAATGCATTCAGAGAATTGGCCTCCACTGCCTTCTGAGGCAGTGAATTCCACAGATTCACAACTCTCTGACTGAAAAAGTTTTTCCTCATCTCTGTTCTAAATGGCCTACCCCTTATTCTTAAACTGTGGCCCCTGGTTCTGGACTCCCCCAATTCATTGGATCATTGTCACCTATGCAACCTGAAATTTGCTCCATCAATTGAGATTGGTCATTCAATCAATCAACCCACTATTACCCAAATGAGCCTTGTATAAATTGCATCATGAACTCCATCTATCTCTGGTTGTCAAGCCTTTGATAAAACTTATCGGAGGTTAAAGTCACAAGTTTCTAAGTTATAGGAGTAGAATTAGGCCATTCGGCCCATCAAATCAACTCCACCATTCAATCATGGCTGATCTTTTTAATTTTAATTTTTATTTTTTAAAGATTTTTTAAAGATCTCTGCTTCCGAGTCCCATTTTCCTGTCTTCTCCCCAAAACAATTGACACCCGTTCTGATCAAGAATGTGTCTATCTCTGCCTTAAAAATATCCACTGACTTGGCCTCCACAGCCCTCTGTGGCAATGAGTTCCACAGATTACCTACCCTCTGACTAAAGAAGTTCCTCCTCACCTCCGTTCCAAAAGAGCGCACTTTAATTCTGAGGCCATGACCTCTGATCCTAGACTCTCCCACCAGTGGATGACACCATGAGTCCAAAGGATTTCTTCCTCTTCTGTTCATTTATAGGCCAGAAAGCTTTACAAACTATTAACAAAAGGTCACTAGTTGCACTCCACAGCCATTTATTAAATATATGAGCTGTGTTGATTTAACACATGATAAATCCGGAGAGCCTGCTAAATCCAATGTTCCCATTAACATTTAAGCCTTGCACTGCATTACACTGCTTTACTGTCAAGCTGCTGAGAATCAACATTGAAAGAGATAAAGTCTGACAAGGAACAGAAACAATAAAAATTACAAGGGAAACAAACAAATGGTCATCTCTGTTTAAAGCAAAGATCAGCCTGGTTCTATTATTGACGTAATGCAGACACAGCACTGTCGATCCCAGAGGGCCATCTCTGCTGTTTTAGATTTCTGGTTGACATCACAGGGAATAATTCAGTCTCTTGTGTAAATGAGGTGGAGATTGCCTATTTGCAAGACCACAGATATGCAGCTTGCTTGATAGGTGCCACATGTAAGCAACAATGAAGAGAGCATAACCAATGCCAGTTATTTCCCACTTGCACAGCAACAAGCCATACAGTACACATTTCATAATCATTGAATTAAAAATAGGGAACAAAGGTTTCTGAGGCTCAATCATATCATATCATATCATATATATACAGCCGGAAACAGGCCTTTTCGGCCCTCCAAGTCCGTGCCGCCCAGTGATCCCCGTACATTAACACTATCCTAATCCCGCCATGAGAGTTACTGTGCTTGATTTGTCTCATTTGGAACATAGAACATTGAACAGTACAGCATAAGAACAGGTCCCTTGGCCCACAATGCCTGTTGCGAACATGATGCCAGGACCATCAATTATTGAGAAACTAAGAACTGAAGATGCTAGTTAATCCAGAAAAGGACACAGAATGCTGCAATAACTCAGCAGGTCAGGCCCACCCCGTTGAGTTATTCCAGCACTTTGTGCAAAGATGCTGCCTGACCTGGAAGGATGAGAGGGGGATCTTATCAAAATATATAAGATTATTAAGGGGCTGGACACGTTAGAGGCAGGAAACATGTTCCCAATGTTGGGGGAGTCCAGAACCAGTTTAAGAATAAGGGGTAGGCCATTTAGAACGGAGATGAGGAAAAATGTTTTCAGTCAGAGAGTTGTAAATCTGTGGAATTCTCTGCCTCAGAAGGCAGTGGAGGCCAATTCTCTGAATGCATTCAAGAGAGAGCTGGATAGAGCTCTTAAGGATAGCGGAGTCAGGGGGTATGAGGAGAAGGCAGGAACGGGGTGCTGATTGAGAATGATCAGCCATGATCACATTGAATGGTGGTGCTGGCTTGAAGGGCCGAATGGCCTACTCCTGCACCTATTGTCTATTGTCTATTGACCTGTATAGTTATTCCAGCACTTTGTGGAAAGATGCTACCTGACCTGTTGAGTTATTCCAGCACTTTGTGTCCATCACTTATCTACCTACACATAGGCCATATCCCTCCATTCATTGCATATCCATGTGCCTATTCAAAAGTCTTTCAAATGTCACGAAGGTACCTGTTTCAGCTATCACCCCCAGCAGCATGACCCAGGCACTCATCATCCTCTGTATAGAAAACTTGCTTTGTACATCTCTAAACTTTGCCCCCCTCGCCTGAAACCCATTTGATTTTTCCATCCTGGGCAAAAAACAACTGAATAGTGAAAGGCCTGGATAGAGTGGATGTGAAGAGGACGTTTCCACTTGTGGAGGGTCTCACATCATTTTGTGTCATTCTATCAAGACTCCCCGCAACCTTCGGCATTCCAGAGAAAACAACAAGTCGTTCCAACCTCTCCCTGTTGCCCTTCCCTCTGCATGCTCTCCTCTGCATCCTTTCCAAAGTCTCCACATCCTTCCTGAGAACGAACTTATGACCTACAGAATGAAGACAATTCTTCTCAACTCAAAGCTCATTGGCTGATTCTTTATCATGAGAATTATCTTCATGGTTTTACACAATCTAGGCAGTAGTGATAGTCTTCCCTGGTTTTTCTTCCTTGTTCTTTATTTGTTTCCTCTCATGTTACCAAACTTCAGAGGGCAAAAATCCCATTTTGAGCAACCTCTCCCACTTTGACATCCCGGGAGTCATTCTAGGGTGACCTTCCTCACACCCAATGCAGGGGAGGTGTAGACTAGTTTAGTTTAGAGGTACAGCGCGGAAACAGGCCCTTCGGCCTACCGAGTCCGTGCCGATCAGCCATCCCCACGCATTGACACTATCCTACACACACTAGGGATAATGTACCACTTACACCAAGCCAATTAACCTACATACCCTAACGACTTTGGAGTGTGGGAGGAAACCAAAGATCTCGGAGAAAACCCACGCAGGTCATGGGGAGAATGTACACACTCCATACAGAGAGCACCCGTAGTCAGGATCGAACCCAGGTCTTCGGCGCTGCAAGCGCTGTGAGGCAGCAACTCTACTGCTGCACCACCATGCTACACTGTGTAATCTGTATACGATGCTTTGGATGCGGCTTCAATAAAATCAAATATAATTGCAAGAACATGTCACATTTTGCAATAATGGACTAGCATTTCCTGTTGGTAGGACCTTTCAGTCGCTGTAGGTTAATTTCTGTGATTTGCAAACAGCCCCTGAATGCCAACAATTTCTAGTCTTTCACATTATAAATATATTCTGCTATTACCATCTTCCTACCAAATGGATGATGACACATGTATCCACATATTCACCTGTCACCTTCATGCTCAATTATTTAACATTAGAAGTTCTGTGGTGAAATCTACACACCTTAGTTTTCCAACTATATCAATGGTTCAATGGTTTTTAATAGTCACTCACGTACACACAGCACAGTGAAATTCTTTTGCACAACCACAAAATGCACAGTCACCATATTTTGGTGCCATTTACAAAGAAAAAGAAAAAGTCCAAAGTCCAAAGTCAAGTCCACATGATGAAAACACTGGAGCGCCCCCGATCCTGGCAAGCCCAGGTAAGCCACGGGCCACTGCAGTCCTGTGCCCATAATTGAACTGCAACATTATTGAACTTGCACATATTACATTATACATTACAGCATCATCGGTAGCAGGGGTGGTGAAGAAGTCTTTTTGCATGCTGACCTTTATCAGTCGGAAAATTGAGCATAGAGGTTGGGACATTATGATACAGTTGTACAAGATATTAGTGAGGCTGAACTTGGAATATTGTATTCAATTATGTTCGTCATGCTTTAGGACAGATGACATTAAATCTTAATGTAATCAAAGAGTACTGAGAAGATTTATGAGGATATTGCCAGGATTTGAGGACCTGAGCTCAGGAGAGGTTGGGCTACGACTTTATTCCTTGGAGCACTGGAGGCTGGAAGCTGGAGACATTATAGAGATGTACAAAATCATGAAGGACATATTTTGGTGAGTGCTCATGGTTGTTTCCCCCAGGGTCGGGGAATCAAGAACTACAGGGCATAGGTTTAAGGTGTGTGGGGAAAGATTTAATAGGAACTTGAGGGGCAACTTTTTCACAGAAAGGGTGATGGATAAGAACTAGTTGAGGCTGGTGCAATAAAAACATTGAAAAGACACTTGAACAGGTACATGGATAGGAAAGATTTAGAGGGATGTGGGCCAAACGCAGGCAAATGGGATTAGCTTAGATGGGGTATCTTGGTCGGCATGGACTAGTTGGGCCAAGGACCTGTTTCCCTGCTGTCTTCTCAGTATCCTCATCCATGTCATTCAGCAGGAATGTAGGTAGTTGAGGCCTAAGTGCTAATCCTTGTGGCATTCTGTTAGTTTTGTTTTACCACCCTAAAAGTGGCATATTGATACATGTTCTCTGTCTTCCGTTTTATGCAAGTATAATCCCTTCACCTCTATGGTACTGTATCAAAGGCATTGTGAAATTTCAAATACTGTGTTGGCTCTCACTTACTACACCTGAATGTTACATTGTGTGATATGTACTTACCGTGCCTACACATCTCTCAACATTATACATTGTGCCCATACATTTCCAGTTTTTTAATTGTTTTGTTAACAGGTTAATAATAGAATTTTCCCTCCTCTTGAGGTGAAACCTACTTTTTTGTATTTTCTTCCTCCCTCTTTTTTTTGAAGGTTACTGTCACTTTATCAATTTCTCAGTCATCTTTCAAGTAAGACAATATACTGAAGCACCACTTGATCTTTCGGCTGAATGTAAAGGACATCACGGAATAATTTTCCAAGTGAACAGGAAAGTTATCTCCTGTCCCAGTCGATATTTCTATCAACATGATTGAAATCTGCAATGAAGATTATTTTCGCACTGATGTATTACTGTTCATGGGAACCATATCAATGCTGGTGTGTCTCACGTTCCATTTATCCGTGTCTCTGCGTCTCTCTCTTCTTACCATTTTATCCTCTTTTTTTATTTTATTGTCTTGATGTTTCTTTCTTCTCTATTAGTCTCTCACTACATCCTCCATTCCTCTTGTTCTACTTGGCTGCGTCTCTTTCTCTTCTTATCGACCTTTGTTCTCCTTCACGGTCTGCCTCCATGTTCCCCACACGCACCATCTACCCTTCACACTGCCTCAGGAAACCAGTGAACATAATCAAGGACACCTCACATCCTTGTCAGAGTAAGAAAATAACTGCAGATGCTGGTACAAATCGAAGGTATTTATTCACAAAATGCTGGAGTAACTCAGCAGGTCAGGCAGCATCTCAGGAGAGAAGGAATGGGTGACGTTTCGGGTCGAGACCTTTCTTCAGTCTGAAGAAGGGTCTCGACCCGAAACGTCACCCATTCCTTCTTTCCTGAGATGCTGCCTGACCTGCTGAGTTACTCCAGCATTTTGTGAATAATCACATCCTTGTCATAGACACAAAACGCTGGAGTAACTCAGCGGGACAGGCAGCATGCCTGCAGGGAAGGAATGGGTGACCTTTGGGGGCGAGACTCGAAACGTCACCCGTTCCTTCTCTCCAGAGATGCTGCCTGTCCCACTGAGTTACTCCAGCTTTTTGTGTCTATCTTCGGTTTACACCAACATCTGCAGTTCCTTCCTTGTCACATCCTTGTCCCTTTTCCATTTGTGCACGTACCACAAGATTCAAACATAGCTTCCTCCCTGCTTTTATAAGACTTTTGAAAAACCCTCTCACACACTGAGGGCAAATTTCCCAATCAACCTCGCCGTGGCCCTTGCAGTTTATTTTATCTGCATTTTTGCTGTAGCTGTAATATTATATTCTGCACTTTTTATTTATTCACCCAATGTACTCTTATATGGTATGATTAGCCTGCACAATATTTTCACTGTGTCTTGACAAAAATAAACCATTGCCAATATCAATACTAATTTTCTAAATTATATTCTGTCCTGCACTACAATTACTGCTCGAAAGAACCACAAACTAGTATAAATGTTTTATGTTCTATGTAATTTGGTAGTTATACCATTCTCATTCTTCACTGATTTTCAGGGCTGGGTGCTTTGCCTTTCAATCAAATATTTTTTTATCAGACTAACTCAATTTATTTTCCATTTCGCAGATAATTTAGTTCCAAGTTTTGTCTGCCATCAAAATATTTATTAGTGACAGCTACTAGATTAAATCTGTTAATCATTATTTGTGCTATTAATGTATTGGTTTTGTTATGGAGTCACAGAGTGATACAGTGTGGAAACAGGACTTTCGGCCCAACTTGCCCACACCGGCCAACATGTCCCAGCTACACTAGTCCCACCTGCCTGCAATTGGTCCATATCCCTCCAAACCTGAACTGGCCATGTACCTGTCGAGCTGTTTCTTGAATGTTGGGATAGTCTCAGCCTCGACTACCTCCTCTGGCAGCTTGTTCCATACATCCACCACCCTTTGTGCAAAAAGGTACCCCTCAGATTCCTATTAAATTGTTTCCTCTTCACCATAAACCCATGTCCTCTGGTCCTCGATTCTCCTAATCTGGGCAAAAGACTCTGTGCATCTACCCTATCTATTCCTGTCATGATCTTATACACCTCTATAAGATCACCCCTCATCCTCCTGCACTCCAAGGAAGTCCCAGCCTACTCAACCTTTCCCTATATGTTCACATCCTCTAGTCCTGGCAACATTCTCGTAAATCTTCTCTGTACCCTTTTCAGCTTGACAACATCTTTCCTATAACATGGTGCCCAGAACTGAACACAATAGTTTAAATGAGGCTTCACCAATGTCTTATACAACTGCAACATGATCTCCCAACTTCTATAATCAATAGTGGACTACCTGAAGCTGGAGAATCTCCACACATTTATTGCTCACACATCCCCTTCCTCTATTGTTCCCACAACCAATTTAATTCCTCAACTCTTCACTCTTCTTTCCTATCAGTCTCCAGAAACCGCAGCCTTTTGTTCACTTCTCACCTCCCAATCCCTGTCGCGATCTTCACCCTTTCCTCTCCCACGCGACCGTTATCTGCCGATCAACATCTCCTCGCCTGTACCCACCTATCACTTGCAAGCTCTGGTGCCCAACTGTCCCCTTTGCACTGGCTGCTTCCCTTCCACTCTTTTGGTCCAGCTAAAGGATCTCGAGCCAAAATGTTGCCTGTCCATTTCCCCCCCAGATGCTGCCAGACGATCTGTGCTCCTCCAGCGGGAGATACTCTGGCAGGTAAAATGAAGGAGAATCCAAGTAGATTTGATGTATATTAAGGGAAAGAGGGTAGCTAAAGAGAGAATAGGGCCTCTCAGAAACCAAAGCTGTTATCCATGTGTGGAACTACAAGAGATAAGCAAGGTACTCAATGACTCTTTCTCCTTTGTTTTTACCGTGCAGAAAAAACATGAAGGCAAGGGAACTTGGAAAAGTGTATGGAGGTGTGACTCTTGAGCACAGTCTGTAATATGATCGAGGAGGTGCTAGATGTCCTAAAGCATATGAAGATAGATAAATCTCCCAGGGTCTGACAGATATATCCGAGGACACAATGGGAGAAGAACCTGGAGGAGCCCGAGCTGAGATATATGAATCATCGTTAGAGACGGGCGATGTGCTGGATGACTGGAGGCTGCAAGGAAACACCTAGGAACTATAGACCAGTGAGCCTAACATCTGTGGTGGGCAAGCTACTGGAAAGGATTCTGAGGGATAAGATACATATATTTGGATTTACAGGGGCTAATTAGGGATAGACGGCCTGATTTTGTACGAGGGACAGTGTGTCCTGCAAATTTAATTGTTTAAAAAAAAATAACCACAAAGATTGATGCGGGTAAGGCAGTAGGTGTTTTCTGCATGGAGTTCTTGAAGGATTTTGACAAGTTCCCTCCTTTTGGGAAATCTGACCACGCTGCCATTTTCCTGCTGCCGGAGTACAAACAACGGATAGTACGGGAAGCGACAGTGACGAGGGACGTAAAACGGTGGGCTGACCATTCAGAGGCCATGCTGCAGGATGCACTGAGCAAAGTCGACTGGAACATGTTCCAAGCAAGTTCCAGAGACGTAAATGAGTTTGCGGAAGCGGTTACGGACTTCATTGCCACAATAGCCGATACCATCATCCCCACGGTAAGGGTCAGTATCTTCCCTAACCAAAAACCCTGGGTGGACAGGTCTATTCGCGTGGCCTTGAATGCTCGCACCGCTGCTTACAACGCCGGTCTGGCATCCGGCAACATGGACGACTACAAGGGAGAGTCCTACCGACTGCGAAGGGCAGTGAAGGATGCAAAAAGGAGGTACCGGGACAAGATGGAGTCACAGATGAAGCAGCAGGACACCAGGCGCCTTTGGCAGGGGCTACGGACTATAACTAGCTACAGGTCCAGCACCCCCTCAACCGGAAGTGCCGGCTCCTCCTTAGCTGATGACCTAAACTCTTTTTATGCACGGTTTGAGACGGGTAACACCACCAGCTCGCCGTCTAAAAACAGCACCGAAGGGGCGCTGGCTAGCGAGGCTGGAGGGGGATCCACCGCCGGGGATGTGCACACATTCTCGGTGTCCGAGCATGAGGTGAGGTGGGCTCTGACGCGTGTGAACACGAGGAAAGCTAGAGGCCCAGATGGTATATCTGGGCGAGTACTAAAGTCTTGTGCTATTCAGCTTGCTCCAGTGCTCACCACAATATTCAACCTCTCCTTGGCAAAGTCCGTGGTCCCTGCATGCTTCAAAAGATCCATCATTGTACCGGTGCCAAAGAATGCCTCTCCAGCGTGTTTAAATGACTACCAACCGGTGGCCCTCACCTCGATTGTCATGAAATGCTTTGAGAGGCTAGTCAAGAAGCACATCTGCGCCCTCCTTCCTCGCAACATGGACCCACTACAGTTCGCATACCGTCCGAACAGGTCCACGGATGATGCGGTCTCCCAGGTTCTACACACCGCTCTCTCTCATCTGGACAGCCAGGGGGGCTATGTGAGGATGCTGTTCATTGACTTTAGTTCAGCATTCAACACAATAGTCCCCAACAGACTGGTTGAGAAGCTGCTGGAACTGGGGCTTAGCACCCCTCTGTATGCCTGGGTCCTGGACTTTCTCACTGCCAGGCCCCAAGTGGTCAGGATGGGGGAACACACATCTAGCTCCCTCACCCTGAACATAGGATCCCCCCAGGGCTGCGTCCTTAGCCCCCTACTGTACTCCCTGTACACACATGACTGTGGGGCCAGGTTCAGCTCAAACTCCATCATCAAGTTTGCTGATGACACTGTGGTGGTGGGCCGGATCTCCAACAACGATGAGAAGGCCTACCGGGAGGAGGTGGCTGATCTGGCACTCTGGTGTCAGGACAATAGCCTCCTCTTGAATGTCACTAAAACAAAGGAGCTGATTGTGGACTTCAGAAGGGCTAAACATCCAAGGACGTACACGCCACTGGAGATAAATGGGTCTATTGTGGATAGGGTGAGCAGTTTTAAATACTTGGGAGTCCGCATCGCAGAGGATCTGACGTGGGCAACGCACATTGCCGCACTGGTGGGTAAGGCTAAGCAGCGCCTTTACCACCTTAGACAACTGAGGAAATTCAGAGTGTCTCTGAGGATCCTTCATTGCTTCTACTCTGGGGCTGTAGAGAGCATCCTGTCCGGCAACATTACAGTCTGGTTTGGGAACAGCTCTGCCCAGGACAGGATGGCCCTGCAGAGACTAGTGCGATCGGCAGAACGCACCATGGGAACTATACTCGTCCCCCTGCAGGACCTATACATCAGGAGGTGCAGATCCAGAGCAAGCAAGATCATGAGGGACCCCTGCCACCCCAGTAACGGACTGTTCCAGATGCTACGATCAGGCAAACGTCTCCGCTGTCACGCTGTGAAAACGGAGAGGATGAGACGGAGCTTCTTCCCACAGGCCATCAGGACTGTCAACTTTTATAACCCCAGAGACTAAATTTTTGTCGACACTAATAGTAACTTATTAACTTTATTTATACGCTGTAACTGTAATTCTTTTTGTGCACAACCCGCAGGCATTGCCACTTTCATTTCACTGCACATCGTGTATGTGTATGTGACAAATAAATACATTTGACTTGACTTGGTAGGCTGCTCTGGAAGGTTAGATCACATGGTATCCAGGGTGAGCTAGCTAACTAGATACAGAATTGACTTCATGGAAGGAAGCAAAGGATGGCAGTAGAAGGTTTTTTTCTCAGATTGAATGCCTGTGATGAGTCGGGTGCCTCAGGAATTGGTGCAGGGCCCATTGGTGTTTGTGGTTTATATCAATGATTTGGATGAGAACATACAAAGCACGTTTAGTAAGCTTTCGGATGACACTATTTTAGGAGGTATTGTAGACAGTGAAGATGGTTATCAAAAATCACAACAGGATCTTGATCAGTAGGACAAATGGCCTGAGAAATGGCTAATGGAGTGTAACGCAGATACATGCGAGGTGTTGCATTTTGGGAAATCAAACCGGGGTAGGACCGACACTGTGAGTGGTAGGCCCCTGGGGAGTGTTGTAGAGCAGAGGGATCCAGGAATACAGGTACATAGTTCCCATCATAGGAGGATAGGGTGGTAAAGAAGGATTTTGGTAATTTAGTTAGTTTAGTTAGTACATTGGCCTTTATCGTCACGGTATTGAATGGAAACTTTGGGATATTATGGTTCAGTTATCTTGACCTGAAACGTCACCCATTCCTTCTCTCCAGAGATGGTGCCTGTCCCTCCAGCATTTTGTGTCTACCTTCAGTTACAAGATATTGCTGAGGCTGCATTTGGAGTTTTGGTCATCCCGCAAAAGGAAGGAATTCATTAAACAGAAATGAGCGCAGAAAAGATTTACAATGATGCTGCCAGGATTCAAGAGCCTGAGCTATAGAGAAACGTCAGGCAGGCTAGGAGAGGAGGTGCAGGCTGAGGGGTGATTGTATAGCAATTTATAAAATCATGTGGGGAATAGATGGGGCGAATGAACAGTCTTTTACCCAAGAAAGGGGAATCAAGAACCTGAGGACATGGGTTTAAGGTGCAAAGTTTTATAGGAACTGGAGAGGCAATTTTTTTTCACTCAGAGGGTGGTGAGTATATGGAATAAGCTGTCAGATGAGGTAGTTGAGACTGGTACCATAGCAAGATTTTAAAGACATTTGACCCATATACGTGGATAGGAAAGGTAGAGAGGGATATGGGTCAAACAGGGGCAAAAGGGGGTGGCTTAGATGGGTCATCTTGGTCGGCGTGGACGAGTTGGGCCAAAGGGCCTATTTCCATGCTGTATAACCACGATTCTATGACCTGTTGAGTTCCTCCAGTTGCTCTGTTTTTCCATAAAATTGGTCCAATGATTCCAGCAATTACTCTATTTTGTGTTCGACTTGCTGCCTCTGGTTACAGAGGTCGAGAGTGGACTAAATTAGCACCTGCTCAGGACAAATTAAACAGTGCAATACTGCATGGAGTCTTCTATTGGAAGTATGAGAATGCTTGTAACTCACAGAACAATGATGAATGCAAAAGCTAATTCAGCATATTTTCACTCATCCGTTCAAACTGCTGCATTGTCACATTAATTTAGTGCCCAAAGGGTAATTCAAGATTTAATTTCAACTCAGACCATGTCCATTCTCAGCATTGTTAATTCTCCGTGACATAAGTCTTTAGATTGCCTTTTATTTATTGAAATCTGTGTCATAATGTCATACAGTCATGCAGCATGGAAACAGGATCTTTTTCCCAATTTGCCCGTCACGCCCACATGCCCCATCTCCATTTATCCATCCTGCCCATGTTTGGCCCATATCCCACTAAACCTTTCCTATCCATATACTTGTCCAAATGTCTTTTAAATGTTGCCTCAACTACCTGCTCTGGCAGTTTGTACCAATTATCATCTGTGTGAAAAAATTGCCCCTCAGTTTCCTCTTAAATCATTCCCCTCTCACCTTAAGAAAGGTTTCAAGAGTTGGTTTAACAAATTGATTAATATTATCGAGATACTTTGCTTGGATCACTCAGAGTTTGAATTCCTCAATTTATTCACCTTTTCCAGGTGGGAAGTTGGAAAAAAAAACTTTTTCCAGAATGCCTTTAAAGCCTACAGCATTTTTGCAGAAGCACCATGAATAGTTGGAATAGTACAGGAAACAATTTCACCCAAATCTCTGGCCATTATTATAAATGTAACATTATTGTAAATTTCTATTAAAAGGGGAAATTAAATAATTTTCTTCAGGCAGTGAATCAGTACTGGACTTAAAACAAGAAGGGCGGCACAGTGGCGCAGTGATAACGTTGCTACCTTATAGCGGCAGAGACTAAGATTCGATCCCGACTATGAGTGCTGTCTGTACAAAGTTTATACATTCTCCCCGTGACCACGTGGAGTTTCTCCGGGTGCTCTGATTTCCTCTCACATTCCAAAGTCGTTCAGCTTTGTAGGTTAATTGGCTTTGGTAAAATTGTAAATTGCCCCTAGTGTTAGTGCTAGTGTACGGGGTGATCGGTGGTTGGCGTGGGCTCGGTGGGCCGAAGGGCCTGTATCTCTAAACTAAACCAAAAATTCCCATGTACATTTTATTGTTATTCTTGCCTGATCTTGCTTGTCAGTGGAAAGGCCAACCATTATTGCCCAATCCTAATTACTTTGAGAAGATAGAAGCCATCTTCTTCGACCTTTGAAGCAATGTGATAATGGATGTAGCAATGTGCTTTGACATTTTAAACTGAGCATTGATAAAGCTCAGTGGTACATTTTATAATCAGGATGGTGTGTGATTTAAAGGAAAACTTCCAGGTTGTAATTTTCCAAAGCTACTACCCTTTTTACTCTAGGTGGTTTAGAATGCGGACTGTCAGTGTTGAAAAGATTTTCTGGACTGTATCTTGTACAGCCATCAATGATGAAGGGACAGGACTAATTTGATGGATTTAGAGTCACTAGTGGGCTGCTTTGTACTAGATGTTTTCAAGCTACACTCATCCAAGTAAGTGGAGAAAATGTGATCATACTTCTGCTTTGTGCTTTGTAGATTGTGGAAAGACTTTGGGATGTTAAGAGGTGGGTCACTTAGAAACATAGAAACATAGAAAATAGGTGCAGGAGTAGGCCATTCGGCCCTTCGAGCCTGCACCGCCATTCAATATGATCATGGCTGATCATCCAGCTCAGTAACCTGTACCTGCCTTCTCTCCATACCCCCTGATCCCTTTAGCCACAAGGGCCACATCTAACTCCCTCTTAAATATAGCCAATGAACTGGCCTCAACTACCTTCTGTGGCAGAGAATTCCACAGACTCACCACTCTCTGTGTGAAGAAATGTTTTCTCATCTCGGTATTAAAAGACTTCCCCCTTATCCTTAAGCTGTGACCCCTGGTTCTGGACTTCCCCAACATCGGGAACAATCTTCCCGCATCTAGCCTCTCCAACCCCTTAAGAATTTTATATGTTTCAATAAGATCCCCCCTCAGTCTTCTAAATTCCAGCGAGTACAAGCCTAGTTTATCCAGTCTTTCTTCATATGAAAGTCCTGCCATCCCAGAGATCAATCTGGTGAACCTTCTCTGTACTCCCTCTAAGGTTAGAATGTCTTTCCTCAGATTAGGGCTAGAATGTCTTTCCTCAGATTAGGGCTAGAATGTCTCCTCAGATTAGGTCATACTTGTCATAGAGTATTCACCATCCTCCTCATCTCCCTCTTTAGAGCTGGTTATGATTTGAGGATAATAGTAATCCCCAATTTAGAATACACATTTAGACAGTGCTACACAGGAACAGATCCTTCATCCCACAATGACTGTGCTAAACATGATGCTAAATTAAACTAATCCCCTCTGCCTGCATTTGATCCATATCCCTCCATTCCTTACATATCCATGTCCCTATATCCAATTTGTTTATAGACCAACTATAAACTATAGGGGCAGCACGGTGGCACAGTGATAGAGTTGCTGCCTTACAGCGCCAGAAACCCAGGGTCTATCCTGACCACAGGTGCTGTCTGTACAGAGTTTGTACGTTCTTCCTGTGACTACATAGATTTTCTCTGGGTGCTCCAGTTTCCTCCCACACTCCAAAGATGTACAGGTTTTTTAATTGGCTTCAGTGAAGATTGTAAATTGTCCCGAGTGTGTGGGATAGACAATAGATAATAGACAATAGACAATTGGCGCAGGAGTAGGCCATTCGGCCCATCGAGCCAGGATAGTGCTAGTGTACGGGGTGATCGCTGGTTTGCGCGGACTCGGTGGGCCGAAAGGCCTGTTTCCATGCTGTATCTCTAAACTAAACTAAACTGTATTTTCTTGGTTGGGGAAAGAGATAATCAGGATTTCTATTATTGGGAATTTAGGTGACAAGAATGTTACCTATACTCATCAGCTCAAGACTAAATGTTGTTTAGCAAGTTGGTTTAATCTTTAACTTTTGGCTTAATTGTGAGTTGTGCATTATGAGCCAATGCTCCACTTTTAGGATGAAAGAAGGAATTGACTATTCTGCAGAAGTTTTTCCAAAAGAGTGAAAGTAGATTCAGGCCAAAGCTGTGCACCTTTGCTGTACTGGAAACCATGTACAAGATATATGGAAGGTATCACAAAATGCTGGAGTAACTCAGCAGGTCAGGCAGCTTCTAGGAGAGAGGGAATGGGTGACATTTCGGGTCGAGACCCTTCTTCAGTCTGAAGAAGGGTCTCGGCCTGAAACGTCACCCATTCCCTCTCTCCCAGATGCTGCCTGACCTGCTGAGTTACTCCAGCATTTTGTGATACCTTCGATTTGTACCAGCATCTGCAGTTATTTTCCTATGTACAAGATATACTTCAGTCAAGACCTCATCAACACTTCCAAACTGACATTCACCTCTGACAAAAGCAAGGGCAACAGGTACATCAGAAAACCTGGAAGGTCCTCTCGTAAGTTACACACCTTCTGGATGACGACCTTCCCAAGGCAAGTAGAGGTGAGCAACAACTGCCCAACAATTTTCAATAATTCCAACACTCCATTCAAATATCACATATCATCACAACAGCTAGAGGACAATCATCATTCTTTTATTTGGAAGTCCTTTAATTTTCCAGAAAGTTCAATTCTCAAAAATTAATATCAGAATACACAGTAAAAGACCATTATCATTGTTTGGACTTTTACCTCAGCAAAATCACTGCTTAATGAATATCCAGTTTTATCAAACTGAATAATCATTTTATCAACTAACTAAATTTTTGCTTTGCATAACTCCAGAGTTAGTTTTGGATTCTTTTTCAAGTTGACCTTTTACAATCAGCATAACTTTATGTCAAATCTCACACTTGAGAATATCCGGAGGAAATGCTTCCATTTTCCTCTCCGAGGCTGGACGTCAAAAGACAGGAAGGTTTCAACTGTAGAAGTGACTAATAATCTCGGTTCTCTGTCCCGGATTTATAGTGTGTCAAGCATTTCACCTCATGCCGATCAGGTTACAAGTTTAAACTGTTGCAGTAGCTGACACTCACATCTGCCAACTAACTTTGTCACAATTAATATTGCCAGTTCTTACTTTGTGTAAGAGCACCTCCTATTGATTGGGTTACTGAGCGCCTGAGATTAAAATTCACAGTTCAGTTTCGGAGGTCATACACTATTTGAGTTAAAGAGCCAAATCAAAAAGGTAAACATTATTCTACCCATTGGCATTTCAGTCACAATGAGAACAAAACATGGGAATATTTGTTCTTTATGTAAAGAGACATTGTTTCTTATGCCATATTTGCAGTGGCAGTTTAACAAAACCACAGCTTTAAACTTGTACAAACCATTAAATATAGTGGAAACAACGAACTACAGATGCTGGTTTAAACATAGTATTTTCTTCTTCACTATGATCTTTAGAGTGAATTATTTCATATGTTTCTGGGTTAATTGGCCTCAGTAAAATTACCCTTCACGTGTAGCAAGCGGATGAAACAGTGGGATAACACAGAACTAGTGTGAATGGGTGAATCGATGGTAGTTGTGTACTCAATGGGCTGAAGGGCCTGTTTCCATGCTGTATCTCTGAATTAACATAAACTAAACATATGTTGCCACAAAATAATTTACTGTAGTAAATGCACATATATGCTGAATCTAGGAGAGGGAAAACTTTGATGTAAACCTCCACTGCCTTGTGGCCATTTCCAGTCATGGAAAAGGCTCCAGGAGTAAACCTCAAGAAAATCCGGAGTCGGAGTCCCGAAGGCAGTTCGTCGTTGTCTACAACCTCGTTCTGGCAGCTCCTGCGACGGTGCTGGTGCCAAACTGTAACGGCTCTGCTGTTCCTTTGGATCAATCAGTGACGTGGAGAGGGGGGACATGCTGCATGGGCATCAGCCTGTCCTTCATATGACATCGCCCAGGCTTGCATCCGACCACACATCACTGCAAACCTACACCTAAGAATGCTGAACCACTGCCTCCCATTCTTAAGTTATAACCCTTGACAGACAAAATATATATGCAAATCTATTACTAGAACAAGAATTTGATGACCAAATTGGACAAGTGGCTTTTGTTCATCTCATTGAAGGTATTTATTCACAAAATGCTGGAGTAACTCAGCAGGTCAGGCAGCATCTCAGGAGAGAAGGAATGGGTGACGTTTCGGGTCGAGACCCTTCTTCAGACTATCATGTTCATCTCATTGGATTCATTCAGAATCATGTTCATCTCATGATTCCTCGGAGGAAATGTCTGTTCAAGCTGTGCTGTGCGGGTGGACAAACAGTAAGATAAGAGAGAGTGGAAAGAGTTATGAGTGGGAAGGCGATCAGTGAGTAGCCTCATCCCAGGCTCGTCTCCTGCTCGCCCCTGACGACCGGGAACCGAATGTGGAGGGAGTTGGCAACGGCGACGGACACCGGACCAGGGGCCGATAAGGAGAACCAGGGATCTTACCTTCTGCACTCTCAGGGTCGGCTGTGGGGCATGGGCCCAAGGCCCATCCATCGGCTGATGGTTGAAGGCTGAAGGCTGGATGTGAGAGAGATAATGGTTCGCTGGCGATCCAGAGAGAGGATGGGGACATTTGATAATGGTGCCAAAACCTGGTGACTCTTGCACGTGGACTCTGTGTACTGTTTCTGTACATTCTGTATGTAATCGGGGATTGTACTTATGTATGGCAATAATCCTGCTGATCTGTATGCAGAAAATGAATTTCACTGTACCTTGGTGCATGTCATAAAAGAACTATTGAACCATTGAAGGTAGAGATGGATAACATTGTAAAATTAATTGTTTGTAATGCAAAAGCTGCAATAGTGAAGTCTAGTTTACATAGTCATTATATTGATCTAACTGGTACACACACATGAGCCGGTACACATACATGAATTGGTACACACACTCAAACCAGTATGCACATGTAAACTGGTACATACCATAAACTGGCACACGCACATAAACTGGAACAAAAATCAGGTGGGTAAATTATATTGTGATGATTATTTTGTGAAATTATTATTGTCTCAAAAGAATATCTATAAAACTTTTACATTTAGCTCTCATAATTTTTGATATAAGGCATTGTAATTTTTTCTTCCCCTCAGAGACATCAGATCTAAAACAAGTCTTATTCAGTGGTTGATGGAGACCAAACTAAGCCTCGGGAAAGACTTGGTACACTGTGATCACAATATCCAACCGCATACGAAGCTTTGATATTTCACTTCATTTCAAAGCTGCCAAGAATGCCTATGTGAAAGCAAGACCAGGAGGGAATGATCAATTATAGACACATCAAAGCTGGTCAGGCAGCATCTTTGGAGAAAAGGACGATGTGACATTTCAGGTCTAGACCCTTCTTCAGACTGAGAGTCTGGGGTGCGAGAAATTGGAGATATGAAAAAGTACATAGAACAAACGAATGAAAGGTATGCAAAAGGATAAATCAAAGATATCAACCATGATCAAGGAAAGGGGGAGCCCACAATGGTCCTTTGTTGGCTGTGGAGAAGATGATAATGTGATACAAACAATGAAACTCAGCAGTACGACAGTGAAACTAGTATGATGAGTAGGATAGGGGAGGGACGGAGAGAGAGGTGATGCAAGGGGTTACTTGAAGTTAAAGAAATCAATATTCATACCGCTGGGTTGTAAGCTTATCAATGACTGTAAAATATCCATCCTCAGTCAATGTTAAAAATTTAGTTCACAAAGGAAGATCTGGCATGGAAAAAATTAGATGTTTTGTGCGGCATGGTGGTGCAGTGGTAGATTTGCTGCCTCACAGTGCCAGAGACCCAGGTTCGATCCTGACTACGGCTGCTTGTCTGTACTGAGTTTGTACGTTCTCCCCATGACCTGCATGGGTTTTCTCCAAGATCTTCGATTTCCTCCCTCACTCCAAAGATGTGCAAGTTTGTAGGTTAATGGCTTGGTATAAATGTAAATTGTCCCTCGTGTGCGTAGGATAATATTAATGTGCGGGGATCGCTGTTCAGCGCAGACTCGGTGGGCTGAAGGTCTTGTTTCCGTGCTCTATGCCTAAACTAAACTAAACTAAACTAAACTAAGCTAAACTAAATTAAACGAAACTAGATGGTGAGACTTCTGGTGTTACTTCTCCAAAACTCTGCTTCCCCAGGTCCTGCATCAATTCCCATTCAAAAATATCATCTCTACTCATTGACCTCCATTGATTCCTGGTTAAACAATGGGCTAGGATTTACATTGACAAGACTGTCTGCTTTTCTAGCAAAATATTGTCCTAAGATCAATGAAGAAGTCCTCAGGCATGTCTAAACAAATTAATGGTTCAGTTAAAAGCATTTTAGTTCCTTGTTATTAATCCTTGAATTGATATAATGTCCTTTGTTCGCGGCAGATCTGCAGATCTAAGTAAATATCCATTACATTTTAATCTGATAAATTAATGAGTGAATACATTAAGAATAGACACTGCTAAAAATGATGAGTAGTAGGTATAATATTCCTAAATATGTGGTGAAAATGCACTTAGTTTCCTTAAAATATCAAAAGAGAATGGTGTCATAAGATCATAAGTGATAGGAGTAGAATCAGGCCATTCGGCCCATCAAGACTACTCTGCATTCAATCACGGCTGATCTATCTCTCCCTCCTAACCCCATTCTCCTGCCTTCTCCCCATATCCTCTGACACCCGTACTAATCAAGAACAGCCATACTAATCAAGAAGACTGGCGTAGTGAGGTTTTATTAGTGGGTTGGGCAAATATCAGTTTTGATTCTTAAATTGTACTGAAGATGAACTTTTCTACCTCAACTTATTTTGTTCTTATTTTGCGTCACGATCTCAAGCCGCTCTGTATTTAGTTCAATTGATCTTGAGTGATTTTAGATGTGTTGATTTTCTACTTTGATTCCCAAAGCTGCTGACTATTACTATTGAAATCTTTTCCATCCCATTTTGCCAAAACAGTCTAACTTTAGCTCCTATGTGGATTAGGCTTCGGTTTATTATTCATAAGTTCACAAGTGATAGGGACAAAACTAGGCGATTCGGCCCATCATGGCTGATCTATCTTTCCTTCTCAAACCCATTCTCTTGTCTTCTCCCCATAACCCCTGACACCCGCACTAATCAATAATCTATCAATTTCTGCCTTAAAAATATCCATTGACTTGGCCTCCACAGCCTTCTGTGGCACTTGTCAAATGTTTAAAGGTCAAATATGCCAAGATGCAAAGAAAATCTATACTTTGCATGCTCTCCAAACAGATCAGACATACCTTACATGGATACTATCAGTTCAATCGCAAGTACAATAGAGAGATCGAAGAGTGAGTTAAAGAGTGCAGAATGTAGTTCTCAGCATTGCAGCGCATTGTAGTGCATCAGTTCCATAGACAAAGTCCAATGTCCTCAATGGGGTAGAGGTGTAACAAACAGGATCCTAGCTTGTGGAAGGACTGTTCAGAAGCCTGGTAACAGGTAACAGAGGGGAAGAAACTATTCCTGAGTTCCCTTCACACAGAGGTCTAATTCTGACACTAATCCTTTCACCGCACCTGTCCTCCACTATCACCCTGAGTCGGCTCACCACTGGGCTGTGTTCTGAGCCCCATGCTCTACTCCCTCTTCACACACGACTGTGTTCCTGCATTTGACACCAACACCATTGTCAAGTTTGCAGATGACACAATGGTGATCGGGCTGATCACCAACGGTGATGAAACAAAATACAGAGCGGAGGTGCAGAACCTGGAGGACTGGTGCTCTGATAACAACCTGTCCCTAAATACCACCAAGACCAAGGAGCTAATCATCAACTTCCGTAGGTCACATAACGGGGAATACGCCCCGATCTTTATCAACAAGGACAGTGTGGAGAGAGTGTCCAGCTTCAAGTTTCTGGGCACTCACATTTCGGAGGACCTAACATGGTCCCATAACACTGCTGCACTAGTCAAGAAGGCACAGCAACGACTGTTCTACCTAAGAACACTGAAAAAGTCTGGTCTACCCCAACAGCTGCTGACGACCTTCTACCGCTGCACCATAGAGAGCATCCTAACACATGGCATCCCTGTGTTGTACTTCAGCTGCATGGAGGCAGAAAGGAGAGCTCTTCAGCGGGTAGTCCAAAGAGCTCAGAGGACCATCGGAACACAGCTACCAGCCTTGGAGGGCATCTACAACACACGATGCATCAGAAAAGCCACCAGCATCCACAAAGACTCTTCACACCCCTGCAACAGTCTGTTCGAACTCCTTCCATCGAACAGACGATACAAGGCCTTCTACGCCCGCAACTCCAGACTCAGGAACTGCTTCATCCCTAGGGCCATAGCTGCTATGAACCGGTCCTGCTGAGCCGGATGGTCACATCGGACAGTGATCCGGCACAGATCTACTTGCACTTTATTCTGTCTTAAAACTGTTACAATTTGTTTCGTTGGGTTGTTGTTGTTTAAATTAATTAAATTATTGCATCGTATGGGAGGCGCATTCCCAATCTCGTTGTACCCCTGTACAATGACAATAAAGATATATTGTATTGTATTGTATGTACCATTCTCTGATTCCAATGAGCTTTATTGCTTTTGACCTGTTGCGTTTATTTCTACTGTTACTTTGAAAACCAAAACCATGGCAGATCTGGGAATTTAGAATTAAAGACGGAAAATTGCTGGATAAAAGATCATTGACTGAAACATTAACTTGATTTGTCTCTCCCCAGATACTGCCTGGCCAATGGTCCTTTGTTCTTCTGCTGTTATACTGGGTCTGTTGCACAACTTTTACTGTGATCATAACCAGTGAATCAGTAATACCAGGGAATTAGTAGGCCTTGCCGAGACCACTAATGAGACCAAAGACTAGCCACCCTAGCTGTTGTACTGCTATGAGACCTCAGAAGTTGGATAAAATTCAGATATCTGGTCTTGGCTCCAGTGGTTTGGATGCTCCTCCAACATTAAAAACAGTCCAAACCAGATGTGAAAGGCAGTACTTTTCGGGAAACTTGAATTTAGCTAAAAGTAAATCATAAAACCCAATAGAAATCAGCTTTATCGACCAGTTTAGTGACACATTAAAGGAAGTTAATTGGCATTATGTTCTTTGTTATGGATTTTGCTGGGATTACTGGCAGTTCAATGCCAAGCTCCTGGCATTTTTCAACATGTGCCACCAGGATGTGATTTGTTGGTGGGTCCCTGATTCTAGTCTGATGTTGGACTTCACACAGAGTGGGAAATTCCCACAGTTCCCCAATAACTACAGTGGTGAAACTGCCTGCTAAACCCAAGGCAGGGTAGACCTGAGAGAGAGACAGTGAGTCCGTTCATTAAAGTGGAGTGGAATAACTGTGAGGGACCAAGGTAAGTAATTTAGTTAGTTCAGCTTAGTTTATTGTCGCATGTTCCAAGGTACAGTGAAAAGCTTTTGTAGTGTGTTAACTAGTGAACATATAGACAATACATGATTATAATCAAGTCATCCACAGTGGACAGATACGTGATAAAGGGAATAATGTGAATAACGTCAAGTCGTTTATTTGTCACATACACATACAAGATGTGCAATGAAATGAAAGTGGCAATGCCTGCAGATTGTGCAAAAAATTACAATTACAGCATAAAAGTTAAAATTAATACAGAAAATTTAGTCCCTGGAGATATAATAGTTAACAGTCCTGATGGCCTGTGGGAAGAAACTCCGTCTCATCCTCTCCGTTTTCACAGCATGACAGCGGAGGCGTTTGCCTGACCATAGCAGCTGGAACAGTCCGTTGCTGGGGTGGTAGGGGTCCCCCATAATCTTGCTTGCTCTTGATCTGCACCTCCTGATGTATAGGTCCTGCAGGGGGGCGAGTGTAGTTCCCATGGTGCATTCAGCCGAACGCACTACTCTCTGCAGGGCCTTCCTGTCCTGGGCAGAGCTGTTCCCAAACCAGACTGTGATGTTGCCGGACAGGATGCTCTCTACAGCCCAAGAGTAGAAGCATTGAAGGATCCTCAGAGATACTCTGAATTTCCTCAGCTGTGTGAGGTGGTAAAGGCACTGCCTTGCCTTACCCACCAGTGCGGCAATGTGTGTTGTCCATGTCAGATCCTCTTTGATGTGGACTCCCAGGTATTTAAAGCTGCTCACCCGATCCACAGTAGACCCATTTATTTCCAGTGGCGTGTACGTCCTTGGATATTGAGCCCTTCTAAAGTCCACAATCAGCTCCTTAGTTTTTTTGACATTCAAAAGGAGGCTATTGTCCTGACACCAGAGTGCCAGATCAGCCACCTCCTCCCGGTAGGCCTTCTCATCGTTGTCAGAGATCCGGCCCATCACCACCATCAGCAAACTTGATGATGGAGCTTGAGCTGAACCTGGTCACACAGTCATGTGTGTACAGCGAGTACTGTAGGGGGCTAAGGACGCAACCCTGAGGGGATCCTGTGTTCAGGGAGAGGGGGCTAGATGTATATTTCCCCATCCTGACCACTTGGGGCCTGGATGGTGCAAGATAAAGTCAAGTAAAGTAAAGTCTAGTGCAAGATTAGTGCAAGATAAAGTCACGTAAAGTAAAGTCTGATCAAAGATAGTCTGAGGATCTCCAATAAGGTAGATATTAGCTCAGGACTGCTCTCTAGTCATTAGTAGGATGGTTCAGTTGCCTGATAACAGCTGGAAGAAAACTGTCCCTGAATCTGGAGGTGTGTGTAAAGGTACTTCTATACCTTTTGCCCGATGAGAGAGGGGAGGAGAGAGAGTGGCCAGGGTGCGACTCATCCTTGATTATGCTGCTGGCCTTGCCGAGGCAGCATGAGGTGTAAATGGAGTCAATGGAAGGGAGGTTGGTTTATGTGATGGTCTGGGCTGCGTCCACAATTCTCTTCAATTTCTTGCAATCTTGGATGGAGCTGTTCCCAAACCAAGCTACGATGCATTCCGGTAAAATGCTAAGGTAATTTGCATGTTTTGAATAGCAAACTTTTAATATTTTCTTTGTTAAATATTTCCTCAGTCATAAAAAAAGAAGTCATTGATTTTTTAATGGTTTGGTTTGTTCATTTTATAATGTTTCCAGATATCAGGGATTTACCATGCAGGCCGGTGATGAATGCAGGCAGCTTGTCACTGACAGAATGTTCCAGAATCATTCAGTCATCCGTCTCGCAAACAGACCTTTTGGTCCACTAAGTCCTCGCTGACCATTAAACATTTGTATTTACACTAATCCTACGCCAATCCTATTTTTATTCTTTCCTCACGCCATGAACTTTATCACGATTCTACCACTCATCCACACACTTGGGACAATTTACAGTGGCCAAGAGACTAAAATGCTGGAGCAAAGAAGCAGAAACTCTACGAGCTATGCCTCTGTGCTGACTTTGTTGTGGCCCAACATTGTGCACAATATATTCCCTTTTATTATTTTTCATTTAGCTTCAAAACGGATTGTGTTTTTTATAGAGATACAGCGTGGAAACAGGCCCTTCGGCCCACCGAGTCCGCGCTGACCAGCGATCTCCGCACATTACCATTATCCTACACCCACTAGGGACAATTTTTTTTACATTTACCAAACCAATTAACCTAAAAAAACCTGTGCGTCTTTGGAGTGTGGGAGGAAACCGAAGATCTCAGAGAAAACCCACGCAGGTCACGGGGAGAACGTACAAACTCCGTACAGACAGCACCCGTGGTCGGGATCGAACCCGGGTTTCCGGCGCTGCATTCGCTGTAAGGCACCATCTCTACTGCTGCGCCACCGTGACCAGTTTAGTTCTCAAATATTAATGGATGTCAGTGCAGCCATTACACGAAAATTCTGTGCTCATAGTGACTATAACTGGGGTGATGAATGTAGAGAAAATTGTATGTAACAGCGTTAATATTAAAGATGGACACAAAATGCTGGAGCAACTTAGCGGATCAGGCAGTGTAGGAGCAAAATGGACCGGCCATGCCGAGTTGGTGTTTGCAGTAACGGGCGATTTATTAAACTGGTGCTTGGCACACCAGGAGGCCAGCCAAAGCTGACCCGTCAAGTGTGACTTTGGTACATTATTAATATTCTCAGATGACAAGATTATTCAGGAAGTAGATTAACAGTAAATTACAGAATTACTTACAGAATTACAGAATTAATTACAGAAACTTGACTAACGATAAAACGAGGTCTTCAATACAGAATGGAACTCAGAAAGAAACAGAATTAGATGATTATCCACGTCTAAATTAATTAACAGTAGATCCAAATTTCTGTGACAATGATGGGTGCACACATAAACAATGAAATTCCTGTTAGATTTTGTCTTCAGTTTCCTCTCACCACATTAGCACAATACACATCCCTATTTACTCATTATTAGCCCTCACTATTGTTTCCCCTACAACAGGTAGCATCGCTGGAGAAAATTGATAGGTGGCGTTTTGGGTTTCGGAAGAAGGGTCCTGACCCGAAACGTCACCTACCTGTTTTCTCTAAAGAAGCTGCCTGACCCGACGAGTTGCTCCAGCATTTTGTGTCTACCTTTGGTGTAAACCAGCTTCTGCAGTTCCTTCTTATTACATTATGGCATTAATATTAATCTCTGTTGGGTTGTTTTGCCGACGTATATCTGTCAGAGAACTAGCCAGAAGACTAACTCAAAAGGAAAACATGAGAGGAATAAAAACTCTTCATCATCACCAGATCAACCTACCGAGAAATTTACCTCATGACATCTGTTGCCCTATTTGGCATCAGTACCATGGGGAAAAGATTTTGACCACCTACCTTATCTATGCCTCTTATCAGCACGGTAGCGCAGCGGTAGAGTTGTTGCTTTACAGCGAATGCAGCGCCGGAGACTCAGGTTCGATCCTGACTACGGGTGCTGCACTGTAAGGAGTTTGTACGTTCTCCCCGTGACCTGCGTGGGTTTTCTCCGAGATCTTCGGTTTCCTCCCACACTCCAAAGACGTACAGGTATGTAGGTTAATTGGCTGGGTAAATGTAAAAAAAAATTAAAAAATTGTCCCTAGTGGGTGTAGGATAGTGTTAATGTATGGGGATCGCTGGGCGGCACGGACTTGGTGGGCCGAAAAGGCCTGTTTCCGGCTGTATATATATGATATGATATGATATGATAACATTTTAGCTTAGAAGCCTGGTTTGAATTTAATTTAATTGAATACCTTATTGTCACATGTGACAAATCACAGTGAAATTCTTTGCCAAGGTATGCAAATAGTTGCCCATAAAGGGAGCTTACAAAGTTACAAATTCCCCCACGCCAGTTCACCCTTTGTTCTCCCACCCCCCCTCCCCCCTCCCTCATGGAAGTCCCCCCCATGCCAGGTACCCTTAACTCTCACACTACATTCCACCTTACATATAATGTGAGGGTTAAAACAGGCTCCCTATTTAATGGAGTTGTCTGCTGTTAGCACCACTGCGGACTGGGATCTGAAATGGTGCCAGGCTCCTCGAGTTCTCGAGACCAGGGTGCTCATAAAGGAGATCCCAGCTTCACAGTTTGGTTGTTTTATTGCCGTTTCATTGTTGTCTTAATAACGTCTTATTTTTAACTTTATATGTTTGAAGTGTTTGTTCTCCGTCATTGAATGACTCCCCAAAACCTGGTTGTATCATTACATTTTGGCACTGTGGACAGGATTTGGTGATAATGTTGAGAAAGAAGACCAAACTTGAAATCCGAGACCTTTCAGGTTTTAGTTTAGTTTAGTTTAGTTTAGTTTACGTGTTACCAAGGTACAGTGAAAAGCGTTTGTTGAGTGCTAACCAGTTAGCGGAAGGACTATACATTACAATCGAGCCATTCACAGTGTACAGATACATGATAAAGAGAATAACGTTTAGTGCAAGATAAAGTCCAGTAAAGTCCAGTAAAGTCTGATTAAATATAGTCTGAGGATGTCCAGCGAAGGTTGAGCTGTTTGAGAGCAGCTGGGAAGAAATCTGAAGGTGTGTGTTTTCACTCTTCTGTACCTCTTGCCTGGTGGGAGAGGGGAGAAGAGGGAGTGACCGGGGTGAGACTCATCCTTGATTATGCTGGTGGCTTTGCTGAGGCAGCGTGAAGTATAAATCGTGGAGCGGCACGGTGGCGCAGCGGTAGAGTTGCTGCCTTACAGCGAATGCAGCGCCGGAGACTCAGGTTCGATCCTGACTACGGGCGCCGTCTGTACGGAGTTTGTACCGTTCTACCCGTGACCTGCGTGGGTTTTCTCCGAGATCTTCGGTTTCCTCCCACACTCCGAAGACGTACAGGTATGTAGGTTAATTGACTGGGTAAATGTAAACATTGTCCCTAGTGTGTGTAGGATAGTGTGTAGGATAGTGGACTACTGCAACAGCCTCCTCTATGGCTCACCCTCAAAAATCATCAGTAAACTTCAATACATTCAAAACTCCGCTGCCCGTCTACTCACCCACTCCCCGATCCGTGACCATATCACCCCCGTCCTTTACAAACTCCACTGGCTCCCCATCCCCCAGAGAATCCAGTACAAAATCCTCCTCATGACCTACAAAGCCCTCCATAACCTGGCCCCATCCTACCTGACCGACCTCCTCCACAGGCACACTCCCACCTGCACCCTCCGCTCTGCTGCTGCCAATCTCCTATCCCCCCACATCCGGACCAAACTCAGATCCTGGGGGGACAGGGCTTTCTCCATCGCTGCTCCCACCCTATGGAACTCACTACCCCAAACCGTCAGAGACTCCTCCACACTCACCACATTCAAAACATCACTGAAGTCTCACCTGTTCAGTACTGCCTTCAACCACTGAAGGTCACCTCACCTTCTGTCTCCTTTCTCTGTTCGTTTACTTATTTATCTATTTATTCACTTCCCTATGTTCTCTAAATCCCTGTAAAGCGTCTTTGAGTGTATGAAAAGCGCTATATAAATGTAATGCATTATTATTATTATTATAATGTGCGGGGATCGCTGGGCAGCGCGGACTCGGTGGGCCGAAGGGCCTGTTTCCACGCTGTATCTCTAAATATAAATCTAAATCTAAATGGAGACAACTCTGAGGGGTTTGGTAGCTTGGCTACCAAATGGTGATCATCTGAGTACTTGGAGAGAGATTTGAAGGATAAAAGCAGCTGTATTTGATCATTAAATGTTTGGAGGGAGTGGGTTTCCCCCCCCCCCCCAAAAAAATGGTTTCTCCCACAGGTGGGGATGAATACTCACCACTGCACTGAGGCAACGGTGTGTCAGAAAACATGAATCTGGACTGGAAAGATTAAAAAAGGGGTTAGCCACCCTGGAAAAACACTGTGTGACCTGGACTGAGACAGCAAAGGTTGTGCAGGAATGGGCAGATAAGGGGGAATTGGAACTAATCAATACCGTCTGTAGATCAGCCGCTGTACAACACTGAAATAAATTAAATAAGAAGGAGTGGCGGGTGGTCCAAGCAAAAACACGCGACTGGGACAAAATGACAGGGACCCTGACCACTGGAGTGGGGATATTTGGCACTCAGATAAGTCAGGCAGAGAATGGACAGTGGGGGGGGAGAAGAGAATGCCAAACCGGGAGTGGAAACTGAACCCCTAGTTTGAAATAAGTCCAGACTGAACAGAGAAGTAGAAACATAGAAACATAGAAACATTAAAAAACAGGTGCAGGAGTAGGCCATTTGGCCCTTCGAGCCAGCACCGCCATTCAATATGGCCATTCAATATGATCATGGCTGATCATCCAAAATCAGTACCCTGTTCCTGCTTTTTCCCCATATCCCTTGATTCCTTTAGCCCTCAGAGCTAAATCTAACTCTCTCTTGAAAATATCCATGGAATTGTTTATTGTCTATAATTGCCTTCTGCGGCAGAGAATTTCACAGATTCACAATTCTCTGGGTGAAAACGTTTTTCCTCATCTTAGTCCTTAGTTCTTAATCTGTGACCCTTGGTTCTGGACTCCCCCAACATCGGGAACATTTCTCCTGCATCTAGCCTGTCCAATCCTTTAAGAATTTGATATGTTTCTATAAGATCCCCTCTCACCCTTCTCAGTGATGTTTCATTTTTAATTTAGTTTTAGAGATACAGCGTGGAAACAGGCCCTTCAGCCCACTGAGTCCGCACCAACCATCCATTATCCATACACTAGTTGTATGTTATCCCACTTTCACATCCTGCACACTAACGGCAATTTATAGGAGCTAATTAACCTACAAACCTTCCAGTCTTTGGAATGTGCGAGGAAACCGGTGCACCCAGTGAAAACTCACATGGTCCTTGGGAGAACGTACAAATGCCACACAGACAGCAGCCGTAGTCAGGATCGATCCTGGGCCTTTGATGCTGTGAGGCAACAGCTCTACTGCTGGCCACTGTGCTGCCCTAACCACTTGGTTCAGCTGGATCTTCTGGACTGAAACCACAGAAACCACTGCCCAGGATCAGAGCAACATAGCCAACCTGATCTCCCGGTGGCTGAGCACTTTAACTCCCCCTCACACTCCCAGTCTGACCTTTCTGTCATGGGCCTCCTCCAGTGCCATAGTGAGGCCCACCGGAAATTGGAGGAACAGCACCTCATATTTCGCTTGGGCAGCTTGCAGCCCAGCGGTATGAACATTGACTTCTCCAACTTTAGATAGTTCCTCTGTCCCACTCTCCCCCCCCCCCCCCCCTCCCCTCCCCTCCCCCTTCCCTGTTCTCCCTCTAACCTGTCTCCACCTATATCCTTCCTTTGTCCCGCCCCCCTGACATCAGTCCGAAGAAGGGTCTCGATCCGAAACGTCACCCATTCCTTCTCTCCTGAGATGCTGCCTGACCTGCTGAGTTACTCCAGCATTTTGTGAATAAATGGAATTACAGGAGTTGATGGCTGGAACAAAACATTAATTAAGGCAACAATAAAATACCAACAAAACAACCATATAGTTGGTCTCGCACCTTTCTACCACATGCTGGGGACACCTTTAACATCGGCCTGACCTCAATGGTGAACTGTGTAGGAAATAAGTGCAGTTGCTGGTTTAAACTGAAGATAGACACAAAAAGCTGGAGTAACTCAGCGGGTCTGACAGCAACTCTGGAGAAAAGGAATCGACCCTTCTTCAGACAGAGAGTTAGGGGAAAGGGAAACGAGAGATATAGATGGTGATATAGGGAGATATAGAACAAATGAATGATATGCAAAAAAGTAACAGTGATAAAGGAAACAGGCCATTGTTAGCTGTGGGCTAGATAAAAATGAGTTACAGTCAATGAGACTCAACACGACGGCTTTGAAGCTAGTGCAACTTGGATGGGGGAGGGATGGAAGGAGAGGGAAAGCAGGAGTTACTTAAAGTCAGAGAAATCAATAGTCATACCGCATACCAAGCGGAATAAGTGAACCCATGGGTCCTGGCACCATTTAGGGTCAAGATGTGAGATGAAGTCCGGTGAACTCATTCACAGCATGCACTCAATAACACCACACATCTTCCCTAACCTACAACAGCAGTCGACCATGTTTTCTTCAACTAGGTATGGGAACATGGGTTATTTTGCCGAGCTAAATCTCGGGTGTCTCTGGGAAGAAAGGTTTCTCTGGTCTTATAACTATAATAATGCATTTTATTTATATAGCGCTTTTCATATACTCAAAGACGCTTTACAGAGATTTTGTCCTTGAGGCTGCATGATCAGAGGTCTCGTGATTTTTCTCTTCCAAGTGACCAAAATGATTTTCCTAAGCCCTTCATTGTTTTTCTGAGCGAGTCTGCTTGCTCGATGAGTGCTAAAAGCAGACTGGGTCAATAGCAGCTGAGAAACCTGCTTCTAACCCTTATATTCCAACTCCACTAGTCACAGACCTCTAAGCAGAAAAATATCCCTGTACCACTATCTCTGCCTCCTTTCACCAAGCTAATTTGGGATCCAATTAGTCAGTAGATCTTTGACCCTAAGTGCCCAAGCTCACTGGACCAGCCAACCGTGGGGGACTTTGTCAAGTAAGCTTCATTGGAACAAATGCAGGTGAAGCACTGTATCAGTTGGACAGACTCTCTGAGAGCCTGCACAATATTAAGGGGAGAGGCGAAAAGGCAGGTGTTGCACTTTCTGTGGTTTCAAATAGGAAAGTACCTGTTAGAAGGGGCAGTGTTGGGGGGGGGAGGTGGAATCATAAGGGATCAGGGAATCACAAGTGATGTTGAAAATTCCATCAACAGTGTCACATTAAAAGCTACTCATTTAATATTTTACATGTGTAAATCAAACAGTACCTCATATTCCGCTTGGGCAGCTTACAACCCAGCGGTATGACTCTTGATTTCTCTAACGTCAAGTAACCCTTGCATTCTCTCTCTCTCCGTCCCTCCCCCACCCTAGTTCTCCAACCAGTTTCACTGTCCTCCTGAGCAATATTACTGTTTGTATGCCTCGTAGTCACCTTCCCCTCATCCAACACTGAACCATTCTACATTTCCTTGATCACCATCTGCTTTGATCTGTTCTTTTCACACCTTACATGTTCTTTGTATCCTTCCATACCTCGTTTCCCTCTCCCCTGACTCTCAGCCTGAAGAAGAGTCTCGACCCGAAACGTCACCCATTCCTTCTCTCCAGAGATGCTGCCTGTCCCACTGGGTTACTCCAGCATTTTGTGTCTATCTTCTGTGTAGATCAAGTGTTCGGTTGCTTCAAAATAATTGTTAGTTATTGAAGCAGGAGATGCAATAAAATGCAAAATGTATTATCAAATTCTTACCATTCTACCAAGATGGTGGGATGGTTATTTAAAATACTAACGATGATTTTTAAAAATAGTTTTAGGGTGTCCAGAGTCTCGTCTAAAAAAAATGACTGCTGGCTTTTTTTCTGTGCATTGTCATGACTTGGTTCAATCTTCCAAAATCTGTGAAATAAGCATGGCTTCAATCAACACCAGCCAGCTTTAAATGGTGCTAGCCATTCATGAAATTGGACCCTATGGGTATGTGCTAAGACAATAAACAGTGGGTTTGAATTGCCTGGATGCTGAAATCATAATAATGAGGTGGAAGCTTGAATTTTCTGTGGTGCTGTGTGGGGTCATACAGGAGCAGGTTAATCAGACTCTGCAAACCTTGCACCCATTGTCCAATGCTATTGAAATTAAACCATCGGCTTTCTAGTGGCTGTAGCTCATGACCTTGACAGCCAGCTAATATGTTTCATTCACACTCCTTTGACCCAAGGCCTTTATGCATCATTATGTATCAATTTACTTTAAAAAATATTAGTAAAACAAATGCAAGAAAGTGATACCATGTGTATAGCCTGCAGTGTTTTTGCACAGCCAGGTGGATGAGTTGAACTTCAATTCTCTTCACTTGATATCAAACGGCCAACACAAAAGTATTCCATCCCGGTCAAAAAGATTGATATTAGGAAAAAACACTACCCTTCCCAGTTCAGGCACCCAGCATTAAGCTTTCCTGGCACAATGAAGGCGTTTTTGTTTAGAAAAAAGAATCCAGAAGTATATAAGTTGAAACCTGATTACGATATGATGAAAATTGGAATTCATTAAAAGGCAAGTAAAGATTGATTCTTTCAACAAAATTTGATTTTTAAAAAAATACAATAGTATCAAGAACAATGACCTTAAAGCTGTTTAGTTTAGTTTAGTTTAGTTTAGAGATACAGCGCGTAAACAGGCTCTTCGGCCCATTGGATGCGAGTCGACCAGCGATCCCCGCACACTAACACTATTCTACACACACACTAGGGACAAATTACAATTTTACCAAAGCCTATTAATCTGCAAGCCTGTACATCTTTGGAATGTGGGAGGAAACTGGAGAACCCAGGGAAAACCCATGCAGGTCACGGGGAGAACGTACAAGCTCCGTACAGACAACACCCCGTAGTCGGTGTCGAACCCGGGTCTCTGGCAGTGTGAGGCAGCAACTCTACCGCTGTGCCAAAGTGCCGCTGTTGAATTGTAAAATTGTAAAATGGTTTATTAAAATTCTTTAGGCAAGGAAGTCTGACATCCTTCCACAGATGCTCTATCCCCACTGTCATCTCTCAGTGGCTTACTTGAATCCACTATCCCAGGATTCACTTGATATCAATGTGGCACAGTGGCGCAGCGATAGAGCTACTGCCTAACAACACCCGAGAACCGGGTTTGATCCTGACTAAGGGTGCTTGTCGGTACGGAGTTTGTACATTCTCCCCGTGACCTGCTTGAGTTTTCTCCGAGATCATCGGTTTCCTCCCACACTCCAAAGATGTACAGTTTTGTCGGTTAATTGGCTTGGTATAAATGTACATTATTATCACTAGTGTGTGTAGTGGAAGTGGAAGTGTACGGGGATCGCTGGTCGGTGCGGACTCGGTGGGCTGAAGGGCTTGAAGATTTCCGCATTGTATCTCTAAACTAAACTAAGTCATTCAGTTCTATCAAACCTCAGGGTAACTGGGGATGGGACAATAATCATCGGCCTTGTCACCAACACCTATAATTCCAAAAAGCAAATAATAAAACTGCTGTCAGTCACCATAATGATTAATGCAAACTCGGAAGAAAAATAAATGAAATTTCACACTCATGCTCACGTTGGGAGAACGGAAACATCTTTCATGATTAGAGTGAGTGCCATGCCCTCTGCCAGTTGCACCGCATTGATTGAAGCTTGCAGTCTGTGAAAAGTAATTATGACCCTTTGCCAGGGAAAATTAAACTCCCTTGTCACCAGGGGATCAGGTCCTTTTCTCCAAGGTCACGAAGGAGTTGAAAGGTGTGATGTATACACCCCCCAGACCACAGGGAAATCTAATCCTCGGCTCCGCTATCTACCTCCTTCCCCCGACCCCCGCACCCCAATTACGGAGGAATTACACACGCCAGGGTGAATGCTTCGCAAAGACCGCGGGGTTAAACATGCTGAAATATTACATGGAAATCAGCAGTAATGTGGAAATCTCCTCTCCGTATTAACACTGACAACTGTACACGAACACAAATGATGTAAAAAGATTAGAATATGAAGAAGGATCCCTCCTTCATGGGAAATATCGCCCATTCATGTCCTCCAGAAATGCTGTATGACCCATTGAGTTACTCCTGCACTTCAGGCTTCAGTGACATAGCATGTGGTTTTTATGGGCCATGAGATCAAGTGTGATGCAAAAACGCTCATGGCAACAATAGTTCTTCATAGCTCAATAACATAACAGCAGCTTTGGGTGTTCCTATGTATGCATGGAGCAATCAAGTATGGCATCAGTCACTGCACAAGGCAGTACTCTTGTAAAACTGAATTACAGATATGATGTTGTCAAGCTGGAAAGGGTGCAGAGAAGATTTACAAGGATGTTACCAGGACTCAAGGGCCAGAGCTATAGGGAGAGGTTAAGCAGGCTAGAACTTTATTGCTTGGAGCACAGGAGGATGAGGGGTGATAGATCGGGTAAACGCACAGAGTCTCTTGCCCAGAGCAGGGGAATCGAGAACCAGAGGACATAGGTTTAAGGTGAGGTGGGAAAGATTTAATAGGAACCTGAGGGGTAACTTTTTTTACACAGAGGGTGGTAGGTGCATTGAACGAGCTGCCGGAGGAGGTAGTTGTGGCTGGGAGGATCGCAAAGTTTAAGAAACATTTAGACAGGGACATGGATAGGACAGTTTTAGAGGGATGCGGGCCAAACGCAGGTAGGTGGGACTTGTGTAGATGGTACATGTTGGTCAGTGTGGGCAAATGGGGCGAAGGACCTGTTTCCACGCTGTGTGACTCCATGACTCTATGTGTGAGTTGCATTCAGTGTGGACCAGACATCAGGGAGAAGATTCTAACATGAGCGATAACTCCTCCACAGGCATTTATTAACGGGAGTGCCAATCTTTGCAGGTTTGTTGGGGTATCATTTGTAGCTCAAAAGAAGGCACTTGCCCAATCACCCAGAAACAAAAGTTGATGCTGGTGTCTGGGGGAGCACTTGGCTTGGTTGCTTCTTTTACTTGCTAGAAATGAGTGTTTTAGGTATCAGTATAATCAGGGGGGAGATACATGCCAGGGCAGTTAGACTTTGCAATGGGCAGGGGAAAATGAGAGCTCTGGTTGGAAGAGCCTTTCCTCGAAATGCCACCTGGGAACTTGCAGGCCAAGGAGAAATGTTTCCTAAACTAGACCTTTCTAAGGCAATCGTGCCAAAAATCTGTCATTTTCTACAAGCAAAAGTGGCTGCATGACACTGTTTGTCGAAGTAAAGTTTACCACCAGCATAAAATATTGGCGCTTCAGACCACTTACCAGAGAAGCTGACATGGCAACTGCATTCACAGGCTGAGCCCACTGAGCCCTCAAGATTGCAACAGTCACAACAAGTAGTGAACACGGGCCTGATTTATGCCCTCTGATCAAAGCTCTATTACCCAGTGCTTCTGCTTTCTTGGGACTTGCCTGCACCTCCATCTTCTGCCTCGTGGTTTCCCACAGCCACATCTATTACCCAGTGACTCCTTCTACCATTCGAAAAAAAATAGCTAGGGACAGCTGATCTGGATGCACTGGCTTTTTGGTAAGGATTTCATTCACAGCAGTAGCCACTTCACCTCAATCATACTGAATGTTAAAAAAATTGTATGGTAATACATTACTGTGAGCAAATTTGGGCCCCATATCTGAGGAAGGATGTGCTGGCTCTGGAGACGGTCCAAGGAATAGAGTCCCAGCCTACTCAATCTCTCCCTATAGCTGAACTGAACACAATAACACAAAATCTCTCAATTTTACTTGTGCATTTTGGCATTTAAACGTTTTAATTGTCATCACATATAGAATCAAGAACCAGAGGACATTGGAATCCAGAACCAGAGGAGCAACTTTTGTGCACAAAGGGTGTGTAGGTATATGGAACAAAGCTGCTGGAGGAGGAGGTAGGTGAAGCAAGTACTATCACAGTGTTTAAAAAACATTTGGTCAGGTACATAGGCTGGATAGGTTTAGAGGGATATGGGCAGACAGGGGACTGGTGGAGATGGGTTGTATTGGTCGAGGTGGGCTATTTGGGCCAAACAGCCTGTTTCTATTCTCTATGGCAAACTGGTACTTGGCTCTTTGTTCTGATGGCAGGTTAAACAGTGTTTCATCAAAAGTTAAATTCTAAGTCAGTAATTGTGATTTCTATTTCAGTTTTGATTAAAACATCATTTTCCATTACTACACATCTTTTAGATTTAGATTTAGATTTAGAGATACAGCGCGGAAACAGGCCCTTCGGCCCACCGGGTCCGCGCCGCCCAGCGATCCCCGCACATTAACACTATCCTACACACACTAGGGACAATTTATTATTATTTTTTAACATTTGCCCAGCCAATTAACCTACATACCTGTACGTCTTTGGAGTGTACATCTTCTATGAGCCAGTTGGATTAGCAATAATCAATTCAGGTTTTAATGGGCTAAGCTTATATAAATTTAACTAACTTCACATAGAAAATGAGAATGTGTGCAGTAACAGCTTATTTACATTGAGGGGTCAATATTTAAAATTTGCACATTGGTTAAGAAAATCCAATCAGAATAAATCTGTTACCAAAACTAGCTGCTCTAAATTGGGCATATGTGAAATTGTATCCCAGTCACAAATAATGCCAAAATATGCCTGGATTAAATCTGAGACAACGACAAACTAAAATAAAAAGTTTTTTTCTCATCACAATCAGTCTCATATTTTTGCTGCCTAGGTGGCCTCTGACCTTGCAAAATGTCAGCAATTACTGCCTCGGATAAGGTCAGTAATAGGACACTGAAACCTATTCCATCAGGGTTTATTGTGCAGCACACCCATGCACTTAAGTACACTCAGCCTAACAAAGCCCAAACAAAAGTAACAAAAGCAAAACTGTGATCGCTGGTTAAGAGGTTAGTCTGAACTTTGAGTAAATTAACTCAATGCTTAACCCTCAGAGGGGGGTGCTGTCATGTAACTGTACTGTGTCATTGAGTATGACAAGTTTGCATTTGTGCTTAAACAAGTGCCATTATAAACATTGCTCCAAGCACTTCTCAATGGGGCAAAGCACAATATTAATAACGGCCATTAATCTTCTCCTCTGGCTGTGGTGGACTGCCAGTCTGAAATCAGCAGCTGCACTTTGTGGATGATAGCAGAAGTCACCTGTGTTATATTGTAGACACGAAAGCTGTCACATAGGCTTGAAGCTGTCCCCTGCTACTCTCAGCGAGTATATCTTTAATCATGGGAACGGACGTTAATTTGCTATCCAATTCATTTGTGAGTCAAAAAGTCTGGAGGATTTTACTCCGTCACTTTTCACAACAATGGATTATTAGAGATGGTACATCAGGTTTTGGAGTTCTGGGGATGGGACATTGGGTTATGAAGGCAATGGGACAATCAAATCAGAATTTAGTGCTTCAGAGAGAAGGCATGAGTAAATGGACAATGAGGATTTTAGTGCCAAAGAATTTGACATCAACAAGTAATGCATCGAGGGTCAGGGGTATTGTTCACATTCCATCTGGGGCAGGGACTGGAGTTGTTGGCACGGTGGCGCAGCGGTAGAGTTGCTGCCTCACAGCGCTTGCAGCGAAGGAGACCCGGGTTCGATCCCAACTACGGGTGCTGTCTGTACGGAGCTGTACATTCTCCCCGTGACCCGCATGGGTTTTCTCCGAGATCTTCGGTTTCTTCCCACATTCCAAAGACATAGATTTGGTATCATGTTAAATTGTTCCTAGTGTGTGTAGGATAATGTTAATACGCGGGGAACACCGGTCGGCGCGGACCGGATGGGTCGAAGGGCCTGTTTCCGCGCTGTATCTCTAAACTAAACTAAACTAAATGAAATCTAAACCAACGGGACTCCAGAGACATAAACAGAAAGTGTGAGGTGAAGTAACACACAAGTTCATAAGTTCATAAGTTCTGGGAGCAGAATTAGGCAATTTGATCCATCAAGTTTACTCTGCCATTCAATCATGGGTGATTTATCTTTCCCTCTCAACCCCATTCTCCTGCCTTCGCCCCATAACCCCTGACACCCTTAGAATGTACCTCAAAGGAGAACAAAACTGAAAGACACAAAATGCCAGAGTCTAAAGCAGAGGAACAAGTTTACTTTTATTAAAGCAGAAGCAGGAGTCAAGAGTCTAGTCAAGAGTGTTTAATTGCCATAGAACATAGAAAAGTACAGCACAGGAACAGGCCTTTTGGCCCACAATGTCTGTGCTGAATACGATACAGGTTAAACAAATCTCCTCTGCCTGCATATGATCCATATCCCTCCATTCCTTACATATTCAAGTGCCAAGCTAAAGCTATATATTACTAAAACTCTCATCTTGTATATTTGTGGGTTTGTGGGTTTGTGGGTTGTGGGTTTGTGGATAGATTTGTTCCTGAAATACTGCCAAAATGGTACATTATAGCGCAACAATGTTAGGCCCACCTTACTCACCATTGGTCTGCAATTCAAATGGTTGTTATATTTTAAATGTTATTCACTTTTTCAACTTAAAAAAGGACTTTTTAAACCAATAAATGCCTTTTCCACTTGCCGTGCCCAAGATGGCCGCCCGAGTGACTGGGACTGGCGGCCTATTGGGGAGGTGGGGAGGGGGGGGATGAGGAGAGCGGAAGAGGCTGGACTGGAGGCAGGCAGAATGGCAATCAGGAGAGGCTTGGACCCAATTGCTCCACTGGGCCAAGTGCCTCTTAAAAGCCACTATTGTATCTGCCTCCACCACTACCCCTGGCAGTGCATTCCAGGCACTCACCAGCCTCTGTGTAAAAAAAAGTGCCCCACACATTTCCTTTAAACATTGCCCCTTCACCTTAAAGCTATGCACCATGACCAGACTAATATATTTCTTACTTACTGCAGCTTTACAGGCATATTAATGCAACAACACGTAAATATACAATATTACAATAAATGAACAGTTATATCAGGTAAGCAGACAATAATAGTGTAATGTGATGTATGTAGAGCAACATAAGGCTGGCACAATGGTGGAGCTGCTGCCTCACAGCACCAGAGACCCGGGTTCAATCCTGATCTTGGGTGGAGTTTGCATTTTCTCCCTATGTGACCTTGTGGCTTTATCCAGGTCCTCTCTCTTCCTCCCACGTACCAAATAGGTGCAGGTTTGAAGGTTAATTGGCCTCTGTAATATTGCCCCCTGGTTTGCAGGGAATGGGATAACCTAGGAACTAGTATGAATGAGAGATCTATGGTCATCGTGGCTCGGTGGGCCTGTTTCCATGTTGTATCTTGAAACTAAAATCATACAAAGTCAATACACACGGTGGCACAGTGGTAGAGTTGCTGCCTTACAGCGCCAGAGACCCAGGTTCAATCCTGACTTCGAGTGCTGTCGGTACAAAGTTTGGCCATTCTCCCCATGACCGCATGGGTTTTCCGTGGGTGCTCAGGTTTCCTTCCACACTCCAAAGATGTACAGGTTGGTAGGTTCATTGGCTTTGGTAAAGATTGCAAATTGTCTCTGGTGCTAGTCTACCAGGATCACTGGACGGCGTGAACTCAGTGGGCCGAAGGGGCTGTTTCTGAACTGATAATCATGGCAAATCTATCTTTCCCTGTCAACCTCATTCTCCTGCCTTCTCCCCATAACCCCTGACACCCGTACTATTCAATAATCTATCTATCTCTGCCTTAAAAATATCCATTGACTTGGCCTCCACAGCCTTCTGTGGCAACGAATCACGGATTCACCACACTCTGACTAAAGAAATTCTTCCGCATCTCATTCCTCTGGTCCTAGACTCTCCCACCAGTGGAAACTTCCTCTCCACATCCACTCTATCCAGGCCTTTCACTATTCAGTACATTTCAATGAGGTCCCCCCCTTGCATCCTTCTAAACTCCAGCGAGTAGAGGCCCGGTACCATCAAACCCGGTCATCATATGTTAACCCAAACATTCCTGCGATCATTCTCGTAAACCTCCTCTGGACCCTCTCCAACGGCAGCACATCCTTCCTTCCCCAGAGAGACATCCTTCCTTAGATACGGTGCCCAAATCTGCTCACAATATACTCCAAATGTGGTCTGGCCAGTGCCAAGAAGGAACCGCAGATGCTGGTTTAAACCGAAGATAGACACAAAAAGCTGACATAACTCAGTGGGACAGGCAGCATCTCTGGAGAGAAGGAATGGGCGATGTTTTGGGTCGAGACCCTTCTTCAGAAGAGGGTCTTCAGAAGAGACGCTTCTTCAGAAGACAAATGCAATGCTAGCATTTATTTTGAGATGACTAGAATATTAAAAACAGGGATTGACACAAAAAGCTGTAATATCAGTGGGACAGGCAGAATCTCTGGAGAGAAAGAATGGGTGACGTTTCGGGTCTTCTTCAGACCCTCTACAGAAGAATGGTCTCGACCCAAAACATCACCCATTCTTTCTCTCCAGAGATGCTGCCTGTCCCGCAGAGCTATTCCAGATTTTTGTGTCTATCCCTGTTTTTATATTCTCGTCATCTCAAAATAAATGCTAGCATTGCATTTATCTTCCTTACTACCGATTCCTTGACTGCCATCTACTTTGGCTCTGCATTGAATTTTGCCTAAGTGACATCATCTTGCATGTTGTACAATCTTTGACGTACAATACATGCCCATGAACGTTTTTGTGTCAATGCCTCTTACACACTGAACAATTTGCAGCAGTCCCCTTCTGAACAAAGGACCCACTCATGTTTAGCGACTGGGTTTTAGATTAAATTCTCCACGCAGTGCAGAAAGGCATTGTGCTCCACGAGAGAATTTCTGACCCATATGTTTAAAATATCTCTATCAGGAAATTTATTCTGCATTCAAAAATTAATGGCTTGCAAGCCAGAATACAACATACTGCACATCTGCACATAGCACCAGTTATGAAGTGAAACTGTTCCAAAATCAAAGCATTTTCACAGCACATTGACATGCTGGCTAGAATGCTTCTAGAAGCAGCAGTCTAGGTTGCGTAAAGCCGTTATAACTCAAAATGAAGTTTAAAACTGACGGTATTCAATGGGCGGGTTCAGTTTCAGATTTCCTTTCCAAATGGAAAATGCAATGTCTAATTATTTATGTACTGTCAAGAAGCCATCTGCACTTCTCGGGATTGAATTTCTTTTTATAAAATTACTTATTTGTGAAATTCATGGTGAAATGCAGGATTAAATGCATTTGTTAACAACTAACATATGGCAAACCTTTGCTCAGTTTATGTTGTGTGGTTCACTTCACATTGTGGAAATGGACTAACATCTGTCTTCTGCTTTCCAGAAAATACTGGACAGAACTTACTGATGATCTGTTAAGACGCAGAGATCTTTTCACAAATTGTCATCATTTATGCTGTTATAGTCCAGAGGTCTCATAGTTTCAAGTTGAGCAGGGGCAAAGTTTTAAGGAGATGTGAGGGACATGTTTTTACACAGAGGGTGATGAGTGGTCGGAACATGCTGCCAGGGATGATGGTTGAAGCAGATACATTAGTGGCATTTAAAAGACTTTTGGATGGGCTTGTGCATATGCAGGGATGGAGGAATATGGGTTACGGGCTGGTAGATAAGCGATGGTCTTGGCATCATGTTCGGCACAGACATTGTGGGCCAAAGGGCCTGTTCTTGTGCTGTACCACCTTACGTTCCATGCTCTATATTGTATGTTTCCTTTATGGTGAAAGTGGTCTGGTCCAGTTTTCATTAAGCACTTTTCCCATCTGAAGAATTATTAGAAAATTCTGACTCTAATTAAATAACTGTCACGCTACATCATTAATTCAGATGATACAGTGGGTATCAGCGGCTATGCCTCTGCCTTGGTTGTGCAATTTGTGAAGTTTATAACTCTTTCCAAATCACTTTCTTTTGAAGTGCAGTGGCAAGGGTTGCAATGTCACAAAGTCAAACAGTTAACAGTGCATGGCTATGATCAGAGACTATCAGAGAATAGTAATGAGGTTCAATGAAGCAGTAAGGTGGTTGAAGTTAAGGTCAACCAAAACAGGTAAGAGTTCAATGAGTTACCCACGGGTATTAAGAAGCCCAAACCATATTTAGTGCACATGGGTGAATTCAGAATATTGTTCAAACAATAATGTGCAAGAATTATAATTACAAAACATGTTGCAACAGCAGGTGTGATATTAAAGCACTTACTCAGTAGTAACTGTTTGGCGGGTATGTAAAAGATTTACACCATTCTGTAAAAAATAGCATTCAGTGAGTTTTTAATTGATTCGGTATTGGCAATTACTTGGATTGAATTTAATTATATAGTATAAGAAAATTGTTGGGTGAAATCCCTTTGAAAATTAAGATCCATATACATTTTGCAGCCATATTTTGTAAAACAAAATTATGAAATGATTAGCAATACATTACTAACACTATTAAATAAACATACAATTAACATGTTTAATTAGAAAAAACCCTTTCCTTTGTTTATACTCTGGTTTCACCAACCAGATGACAAAATAAAAAGTTTATTAAATTTGATGGAAAAGTCACTTGATCGATAAAAAATGGTTTGTTATAATTTAAGGTAAATATTTCACCTTAAGGTAAATATAGGGCTCTGTCAATTCTTATGCCCTGATCCTGTAAAAACCATCACTGTGATAAAAAGTTCATTATATTTTACAGCAAAACTCCGATAATCTGGAAACAAGAAAGTGCAGATGCTGGTTTTCAAAACAAGACACAGTTGGATAGGAGACGGTTTGGATCTCAAGAAGGATCCTGACCCGAAACGTCACCTTCCATGTTCACATGGAGATGTTGCCTGACCCGCTGAACTACTCCAATACTCCAGGTGGGCAGCCACGGTGGCGCAGCGGTGGATTTGCTGCCTTACAGCGCTCACGGTGCCGGAGACCAGTTCGATCCCGACTACAGGTGCTGTCTGTACGGAGTTTGTACATTCTCCCCATGGCCTGGGTTTTCTCCGAGATCTTCGGTTTCTTCCCACACTCCAAAGATGGACAGGTTTGTAGGTTAATTGGCTTGGTAGAAGTGTAAATTGTCCTTAGTATGCTTAGGATAGTGTTAATGTGCAAGGTTCATAGTCATACAGCGTGGAAACAGGACCTTCGTCCTAATTTGCCCACGCCGACCAAGATGCCTCATCTACTATGTCCCACCTGCCTGCATTTGGCCAATATCCCTCTAAAAAAACATTCCTTTCCATGGATCTGTCCAAATGTCTTTTAAATGCAGTTATAATACCCATCTCATTTACCTCTTCTGGCAGTTCATTACATATATCCACTTCCATTGTCCCTCAGGTTCCTATTAAATTTTTCCCTTCGCACCTTAAACCTATGTCCTCTGGTTTGTGATTCCCCTACTCTGGGGAAATGACTGTGCATTTGACCTATATATTCCCCTCATGATTTTATAGACTATAAAATCACCCATCAACCTCCTGCGCTCCATGGAATAAAGTCCTAACCAACCCAACTTGTCCCGATAGTTTCGGCTCTCAAGACCTAGCAAGATCTTTGTAACAGTCTCTCTTTTGGATTCTGATGAAAGACCCCAGACTTGACCTTTTGAGCACCTCTTCTTTTGAAAGCCAACATGATATTTGGTTCCTAACTGCCTGCTGAACGGCCATTGTTTCCTTTCACTGACCTCAGTACAAGAACACCCAAATCCTTTTATTAATCAACACTTGCCAATCTAACCTTCAAATAGTACACTGCCTTTCTATTTTTCCCACCAAAGTGGATAACCACATTTATCCATGTCACACATTAGTTTAGGTTATTGTCACGAGTACCGAGGTACAGTGAAAAGCTTTCGTTGCATGCTAACCAGTTAGCAGAGAGACAATACATGATTATAATCGAGCCATTACAGTGTATAGATGCATGATAAGGGAATAACTTTTATTGAATGAATGAATGAATGAATGAATGAATGAATGAATGAATGAATGAATGAATGAATGAATGAATGAATAGGTTTATTGGCCAAGTATGTGCATATACAAGGAATGTGCCTTGGTGCTCTGCTCACAAATGACAACACAAACATACAGTTAACAATTAAGAATAAAGCATAAACACATGAAAACAATAAGGATACAATATTACGGTCTAAACATGTGGGTGAAAATAAACCAGAGCAAAAAAGAAAAAAAAAAGTGCAAGGTCCGATCAAGGATAGTGCGAGGGTCACCAATGAGGAAGCTAGCGGTTCAGCACTGCTCTCTGGTTTTGTTCTACTATGCTACATCTGCTATGTTTTGTCCATTCACCCAATCTATCTGGGTCATCTTGAAGTCTCTCTGCATCCTATGCACAATTCACAGTTCCACCCAATTATGTCTCATCAGCACACTTTAAATATTACATTTGTTCCCTCATCCAAATCACTGCTGCATTTTACTAGTTGAACCCCATTATCCACTGCCTGCCACACCCTCTTTTATTTCTAATCCCTTTTCCAAGTCTGTCAACACGTTTCAACCCATGCCAATGTACTACTCCCAGTACTGTGCATTTTAAATTTGCACATTAATCTCTTATGTGAACTTTATCAGCAGCTGTTATGATCCAAGTTCACCACATCCATTATCCAGTAAGTTTGTCATGTGTGATTTCCATTCCTGATATCTATGCTGACTTTTGCCAATCTGATAATATTTTCCAAATGTGCTTTTACCTCATTCTATATAATAGACTCAAGCATTTCCCACCACTGATGTTAGACTAACCTGCTTGCACTTTCCTGTTTTCTCTGTCTTTCCTTTTTTAATATTCTGTGCAGTAAAATCATGATAATCCAGCATTGAATTTGTCATAGAGTCATACAGCGTGGAAACGGGCCCTTCAGCCCAACTTGCCCACACCAACCAACATGCCCCAGTTACAGTAGTCTTTCCTGCCTGCATTCCTCTAAACCTGTCCTATTCAACCAGCATACAAACATAGAAACATAGAAAATAGGTGCAGGAGTAGGTCATTTGGCCCTTCGAGCCAGTACCGCCTTTCATTATGATCAAGACTGATCATCTAAAATCAGTACCCCGTTCCTGCTTTTTCCCCAATATCCCTTGATTCCTTTAGCCCTAAGAGATAAATCTAACTTTCTTGAAAACATCCAGTGAATTGGCCTCCATTGCCTTCAATGGCAGAAAATTCCACAGATTCACAACTCTATTGGTGAAAACATTTTTCCTCATCTCAGTCCTAAATGGCCTGCCCCTTATTCTTACACTGTGACCCCTGGTTCTGGACTCCCCCAACATCGGGAACATTTTCCCTGCATCTAAAGGCAATACGGGGAGAAAAGATGAGGTACGAGGGTAAGCTAGCCAATAATATATAGTAAAAGCTTTTTTAGGTATGGGAAGAGGAAAAAAATAGTCAAGGCAAATGTGGGTCCCTTGAAGACATAAGCAGGGGAATTTATTATGGGGAACAAGGAAATGGCTTCACTAAGGAAGATACAAACAATCTCCCAGATGTTCTAGTGGCCAGAGATCATAGGGTGACGGAGGAACTGAAGGAAATCCACATTAGGCAGGAAATGGTGTTGGGTAGACTGATGGGACTGAAGGCTGAGAAATCCCCAGGGCCTGATGGTCTGCATCGCAGGGTACTTAAGGAGGTGGCTCTAGAAATTGTGGACGCATTGGTAATCATTTTCCAATGTTCTATAGATTCAGGATCAGTTCCTGTGGATTGGAGGGTAGCTAATGTTATTCCACTTTTTAAGAAAGGAGGGAGAGAGAAAACGGGAAATTATAGACCAGTTAGTCTGGCATCAGTGGTTGGGAAGATGCTGGAGTCAATTATAAAAGACGAAATTGCGGAGCATTTGGATAGCAGTAACGGGATCGTTCTGAGTCAGCATGGATTTTGCGAAGGGGAAAGCATGCTTGACTAATCTTCTGGAATATTTTGAGGATGTAACTAGGAAAATTGATAGGGGAGAGCCGGTAGATGTGGTGCACCTTGACTTTCAGAAAGCCTTCGACAAGGTCCCAAATAGGAGATTAGTGGGCAAAATTAGAGCACATGGTGTTGGGGGTAGGGTACTGACATGGATAGAAAATTGGTTGACAGACAGAAAGCAAAGAGTGGGGATAAATGGGTCCCTTTCAGAATGGAAGGCAGTGACTAGTGGGGCACCGCAAGGCTCAGTGCTGGGACCGCAGTTATTCACAATATACATTAATGACTTGGATGAAGAGATTAAAAATACCATTAGCAAATTTGCAGATGATACAAAGCTGGATGGGAGTGTGAACTGTGAGGAAGATGCTATGAGGTTGCAGGGTGACTTGGACAGGTTGTGTGAGTGGGCGGATGCATGGGAGATACAGTTTAATGTGGATAAGTGTGAGGTTATCCACTTTGGTGGTAAGAATAGGAAGGCAGATTATTATCTGAATGGTGTCAAGTTAGGAAAAGGGGACGTACAACGAGATCTGGGAGTCCTAGTGCATCAGTCACTGAAAGGAAGCATGCAGGTACAGCAGGCAGTGAAGAAAGCCAATGGAATGTTGGCCTTCATAACAAGAGGTGTTGAGTATAGGAGCAAAGAAGTCCTTCTCTAGTTGTACAGGGCCCTAGTGAGACCGCACCTGGTGTACTCTGTGCAGTTTTGATCTCTAAATGTGAGGAAGGATATTCTTTCTATTGAGGGCGTTCAGCGTAGGTTTACTAGGTTAATTCCCGGAATGGCGGGACTGTCATATGTTGAAAGATTGGAGTGACTAGGCTTGTATACACTGGAATTTAGAAGGATGAGAGGGGATCTTATCAAAACATATAAAATTATTAAGGGGTTGGACATGTTAGAGGCAGGAAGCATGTTACCAATGTTGGGGGAGTCCAGAACAAGGGGCCATAGTTTAAGAATAAGGGGTAGGCCATTTAGAACGGAGATGAGGAAAACCTTTCTCAGTCAGAGAGTTGTAAATCTGAGGAATTCTCTGCCTCAGAAGGTATTGGAGGCCAATTCTCTGAATGCATTCAAGAGAGAGCTGGATAGAGCTCTTAAGGATAGCGGAGTCAGGGGGTATGGGGAGAAGGCAGGAATGGGGTACTGATTGAGAATGATCAGCCATGATCACATTGAATGGTGGAGCTGGCTCGAAGGGCCGAATGGCCTACTCCTGCACCTATTATCTATCGTCTATCGTCTATCGTCTAGCCTGTCCATTCCCTTAAGAATTGTATATGTTTCTATAAGATCCCCTCTCATCCTTCTAAATTCCAGTGAATACAATCCATTCTTCCATCATATGTCAGTCCTGCCATCCCAGGAATTAACCTGGTGAACCTACGCTGCACTCCCTAAATAGCAAGGATGTCCTTCCTCAAATTAGGAGACCAAAACTGCACACAATACTCCAGGTGTGATCCCACCAGGCCCCTGTACAATTGCAGTAGAACCTCCTTGCTGCTAAACTCAAATCCTCTCGCTATGAAGGCCAACATGCCATCTGGTTTCTTCACTGCCTGCTGTACCTGCAAGTTTACTGCATCAGAAGTTCCTTCCTACACTATCCATGTACCTGTCTAAATGTTTCTGAAATGTTGCGCGATGGAGATGGAGGCAGATATGATATCGGTATTTAAGAAGAAGGAGAAGTCTGAAGAAGGGTCTCGACCCAAAACGTCACCCATTCCTTCTCTCCCGAGATGCTGCCTGACCTGCTGAGTTACTCCAGCATTTTGTGAATAAATACCTTCGGTATTTAAGAGGCTGTTTGATAGGTACATGGATATGCAAGGACTGAAGGGATATGGATCACATGCTGGCAGAGGAGATTAGTTTAACTTGTCATCATGTTCAACCCAGACATTGTGGGCCGAAGGGCCTGTTCCTGTGCTGGACTGTTCTATGTTTTATGTTCCATGTTCTTAAAGGTGACTGTATCATTCAAAGATTACCGAATGTTACAAAACTGTCTCCTGTGGACTTGCATACTGTTTGAAATGTTATTAATTGTAGTACAGTTCCAGCAATTAATTTTCTCTTAGCATTTTGTCCTCATGTGTATTCCCAACATGTCACAGAGATTCCTCCAGCGAGCCCGAAAATATCAGGGGACTCAGTTTTTATGGCACTCTTTCAGTCGCTGGAACTGAGGTACCCTTCCAGGTGGTTCAGATCGAATGTGAAGGTCCCAGACAATCAGAGTAAAAAACTGCTGCTGTCCTGATTAACGACCCTTTCTCAATCAGCACTATCAGAGCTAGATTCACTGGCCATTCATCTCACTGATGTTGGTGGGATTTATTGCATTGAAAGTGTATTTTCCTTCATAATAAACAGTAACTACAAGACATAATTCATTTGGATTATGATGTTTAGAAGCAACATGACTGAGCGAGATGAATTCAAAATTGAGCAGCTGCTATTTTTCAGTCCCACTGCGTGTTCGTATGGCATGATAAGATGATTTACAAAAACAATTTATTTCTTGCTCAATTGTCAACTCATTTCTGCTTTCCTGATATTGAAATTCTGCATTTTCTGTTTTCTTATGGATTTACCCATAAGCATTCAGGGTGGCATGGTGGCTCAGCGGTAGAGTTGCTGCCCTACAGCGCCAGAGACCCGGAGTCGATCCTGACTACGGGTGCTGGCTGCACGGAATTTGCAGGTTCCTCTTGTAACCGCGTGGGTTTTCCCTGGGTGCTCTGGTTTCCTCCCAAGACGTACACGTTTGTAGGTTATTTGGCTTCGGTACAAATTGTGTATAGGATCGAGCTAGTGTATGAGGATCGCTAATCGACGCGGACTCAGGGTGGGCCGAAGGGCCTGTTTCCGTGCTGTGCCCCTAAATTAAACAAAACTAAACTAAACTAAACCCTCATGTTGAACATTGTCTGGCCCATTCACCTTCAAAAAACTGGATTGTATCTCCCTTTCGCCTTTCAATGATTTTTGAGAAATATTAATTGCATCACCATTTATCATGATCTGTATAGACAATAGACAATAGACAATAGGTGCAGGAGGAGGCCATTCGGCCCTTTGAGCCAGCACCGCCATTCAATGTGATCATGGCTGATCATTCTCAATCAGTACCCCGTTCCTGCCTTCTCCCCATACCCCCTGATTCCGCTATCCTTAAGAGCTCTATCTAGCTCTCTCTTGAATGTATTCAGAGAATTGGCCTCCACTGCCTTCTGAGGCAGAGAATTCCACAGATTCACAATTCTCTGACTGAAAAAGTTTTTCCTCATCTCAGTTCTAAATGGCCTACCCCTTATTCTTAAACTGTGGCCCCTTGTTCTGGACTCCCCCAACATTGGGAACATGTTTCCTGCCTCTAATGTGTCCAACCCCATAATAATCTTATACGTTTCGATAAGATCTCCTCTCATCCTTCTAAATTCCAGTGTATACAAGCCTAGTCGCTCCAGTCTTTCAACACATGACAGTCCCGCCATTCAGGGAATTAACCTAGTAAACCTACGCTGCACGCCCTCACTAGCAAATATAATCACATCTTTAGTTAATATTAACATAAATTACTTGCAAAGTTCAGTTTAGACAATATACAATGAATGCCCCTTCATCTGTACAGAAAATACATAATATTATTATTGTTCTAAGTAACCAGTGGAGTTTGGAGACAATCCATGAATTCTCCTGAGCCTTTAAACGTTACCAAAAGGCTTGTTAAGAAAAAGCAACTTGTTATCCCCCGTGGCTCATGTCCTGCAGCATATTATGTAACTTGAATTACCTGTCAATAAATGCTGTTGAAGACTTTGGAGAGCTGGCATGCTCTAAGTATCAGTCAGAAATCATAATTACAAGCAGAACGAATAATAATTCAGGGAGAACCCAAATCTGAATTTCACTGAGCACTGGTGCCAACCCATATTACAGGACATTTTACTTGCAATTAACTGGAGGTTTTTGCAATATATTGCTAATAGATGTAGAATACTAAGCCCTCCTTGATTTTATACAGACTCATTAATCCAAGGTACTCTCCTCCATACCCTATCTGCTTTTCCAAATTCATTATTTTCCTCATTTCTGTTTTGTGCTCCGATGGTGAATATTATGCATTTTAATAGGGGGAATATCAGAGGTCTGAGAAGGAGAATGCTGACTACCTTTTACATTCGCATTTGTTTTTGAATTATAATGCTGCACTGAACCTAAGCCTCGGAATGCTATAAGATATAAATTACAGTATATGAAATGCTTGAAAATATATGGAAAGGGGCTTTGCAATTGCTGTATTTCAATCGGAATTCTAATGGAAAAATTGAACAACGTTGGCAGGTGAAAGAACAAAATCCTTTTTAGTTACAGAACACAAAAGGCCCACAGATCATCAAGTCTGGCGTCTGCCTCAAGTGTCACACGTTAAAGAGACATTTAGACAGGAACTTGAACAGACACAGCATAAATGTCAGGCATCAATGGTGCCTGTCACACTGAGGACCTCCAGGCAGTTTTATGTACTCAAGGCATAGAACGACATGGTCCGAATGCAGGCAAATGGGATTACGCTCGATGGGCAAAAAGGGTTTATGTGGACATGATGGGCTGAAGGGCCTATTTCTTTCCTGTTCAACTCGTAGTCATAGAGTCGTAGAGCATGGAAACAGACCCTTCGGCCAACTTGCCCATGCAACCAAGATGCGCCATCTACACTGGTCCCACCTGCCCACGTTTGGCCCACATCCCTCTAAATCTTTCCGATCCACGTGCTTGTCGATATGTATTTTACTCATGACTCTTTGACGCTGGACCATTAGAGTGAAGAATAGAGGGAACACAGTGCTGTTTTGCAACCTCACCACTCCAGCGACAAAGGTTTGATTCTGACATTTTGTGCTGTGTGTGTGGAATTTGTTCTGTCCGAAACCGCATGGGTTTACCACAAGGTGCTCTTTTTTCTTCATGAAACCCACAGATGTTCTGGTTGATGAGTTGATTGAACACTGTAAATTACCTCTTGGTATAAATAGGTGGTAAGAGAATCAGAGTGTAGTTGATGGTCATGCGAGAGAGAATAGGTTACAGACAAATGATTAGGAGAATGGAACTGCAAGAACCAGCATGGGCTAAATTTCCTCCTATGTCAAACGAAAATATGACTGTGCCTTAGTTGGAAGTATTCGGTGAATGCAATTTTTGCCAATTGCAATTGCAATGCATTGGTGGTTAGGTGTTAGGTATTTGGTGTTAGAATGGCATTATGATGAGTTAGAATGTTTGGAGAAGGAGCTCAGTCAAAGAATGGAACAATTGAACATGCAAATAAATAAATGTTCGTATGTTCATAAATTCATGCCAGAGGAATGGAAAAGGCCATTCAGCCCATCGAGTCTACTCTGCCATTCAACCATGGCTGATCTAGTTCTAGACTCTCCCGCAAGTGGCAAAATCCTTTCCGCGTCCACTCTGTCTAGGTCTTTCACTATTCGGTAAGTTTCAATGAGGTTCCTCTTCATCCATCTGAACTCCAGCGAGTACAGGCCCAGCACCGTCAAACGCCCGTGTTGTAAAATTTAAACCAAAATAATTTTGTTTTTAGAAACATAGAAACATACAAAATAGGTGCAGGAGTAGGCCATTCGGCCCTTCAAGCCTGCACCGCCATTCAATATGATCATGGCTGATCATCCAACTCAGTATCCCGTACCTGCCTTCTCTCCATACCCCCTGATCCCTTTAGCCACAAGGGCCACATCTAACTCTTAAATATAGCCAATGAACTAGCCTCAACTACCTTCTGTGGCAGAGAATTCCACAGATTCACCACTCTCTGTGTGAAAAAACACTTTCTCATCTCGGTCCTAAAAGACTTCCCCCTTATCCTTAAACTGTGACCCCTTGTTCTGGACTTCCCCAACATCGGGAACAATCTTCCTGCATCTAGCCTGTCCAACCCCTTAAGAATTTTGTAAGTTTCTATAAGATCCCCCCTCAATCTTCTAAATTCCAATGAGTACAAGCCAAGTCTATCCAGTCTTTCTTCATATGAAAGTCCTACCATCCTAGGATTTACCATGATTCAATCCTAAAACCTAGAAATTAAAATCATTTGGGGGTTAATTGGCAGGAAGGCAGATAGTGGTAGGTGAGTGCCTGTAACAGAGCAAGAAGCATGTCTCTCCGAGATTCATCGGCAGGGTCTCAGAATATTATCCCTTTGCTCCAAGAGGGGAATTGGAGAAGGCTGGTTGGGTGAATCATACAGATGTGCTTTATTCCTTCTTCTCAAATCATATGCTGACCGATGCAGAAAAGCATGGAAATTGTTCCCTTTAGGCTTTGTGATAATTTGATTTATGTTTAGTGAAGCCCACACTGTTTTGCAGAATAGTACCAAAACAAATCTGGCAGACACAATACTGTTGGGACAATGGTTGGATGGCTGCCATTATTCCTAGGAATGACGGCAGCATTTGAGGTGCATAGATACATAGATACACAGACAATAGGTGCAGGAGTAGAACATTCGGCCCTTCGAGCCAGCACCGCAATGTGATCATGGCTGATCATCCACAATCAGTACCCTGTTCCTGCCTTCCCCCCACACCCCTAGATTCTGCTAGCCCTAAGAGCTCTATCTAACTCTCTTTTGAATGCATCCAGTGAATTGGCCTCCACTGCCTTCTGAGGCAGAGAATTCCACAAATTCACAACTCTGTGTGAAAAAGTTTTTCCTCATCTCAGTTCTAAATGGCCTAACCCTTATTCTTAAACTGTGGCCCCTGGTTCTGGACTCCCCCAACATCGGGAACATGTTTGGGGTAGAAAACCCAAAGATTGAGGTTCTGAAGCAATTATTTTGCCACCATCTCTATTGCAGTTGAATTCTACATCAAAGAGTGGAATTGTTAAGCTCTCTAGGTCCAAACATTTTGGTGGCTGGCTTTAGATGTTTGACAAATTCATATATAAGGTAGATTGATCGGGGCGTGGTAATGGATTAAAATTGGGAGAAATCGATGGATAATGACCAACAGGAGTTCCTGTGAGTGGAAGGATTCTGCAGCTCAATGTCACATTCCTTGTTCTTTTGGAATAAATATTAAGAAATAAATTATTTTTGGATTTTGATTATTTCAATCTTTTCAGTCTGCTTGATAGTGAGGAAGACTGCAAAAAAGATATTAACAGACTGGGAACAAAAATAGCAAACAGGATTCAGTTTAGTGACATCTAAGGTAATGCAATTGGGGTAAATTATCATGGCAAGGGAATACATAATGAATGGTTAGATAATAAGTGCAGCAGAACAGAGAATATCTTGTCCACAAATCCCTGAACATAGGGGAACAGTTATATAAATTGGTTCAAAAGGCACATGGGATGGTCCATTTCTCAGTTGAGCTATTGAATATGAGAGCAGGGCGTGTATCCTGGAACAATATAAATCACTAGTTAGATCAGAGCTAGAATATTGTGTACACTTTTGGTACAATTCTGTACTGAGGCAGAATTGAAAGTTCCAAAGTGAGCATTCTATTTGTGGTCAACATAGCCATTTCAATGATTTTGGGACCTTTTCCCAAAATCATGCCAAATTGTATCTTTTCCATGCCAAGTTATAAAACAATTTAGCCACATTTTCCATTGGATTCTGCAGTGCATCGTGCAGTAATATAAGTGGGACTGTTTTCTGCTGCACGTTCAACACTCCCTCATGTGAAATAAAAGCTGGGAAGACAGTGTAGAAGAGCTATTGGCATTGGTATTGATCTTGGTTTATTATTGGCATATGTACCGAGACACAGTGAAAAGCTTTTGTTTGCATGCTATCCAGTCAAGTTCAAATCATACTATACATGAGTACAATCAAGCCATACACAAGCACCACAGGTAGTGCAACGGGACAAATACCAGAGTGCTGAATATAGTTTTGCAGCATTGTAACAGTTACAGAGAAAAAATCTAACGTCTGCAATGAGGTAGGTTGGAAGATCGGGACTACTGGATGACATCCATTAAAATAGGATAAAAAATGTAAAATTCGATGCGATTTTTGAATAGAAATAAAAAGTGTTATAACAGACAGCCTCTTCATTGTGACCAACTCTATCCCACCTCATGCTAAACTAAAGTTACCCCAGCAATAGGGTAGTACACATGCTGCCAATTGTTAAGTGTAGGTTAGTCTCATGGTTTTCCTTCAGCCTCTAATGTTTGTTTAGGAAATGTGCAGAAGATAAAAGAGTACTCTAAAATAGTGTTATTTATTGCATTAATTTCCTGTTGGATAATTGTCACTTTATGCAATAGAGGTAAAACATCCTAAAGTTTGTAGTTATATAAGCAATGTAAATAGTAAGTTAAACGAGTATAGCCAAATATGGATGACTGAGTATACGTTCAGTTATCCATATTTGCCTCCATATACTAGCGGCATCAATGTTAATGCAAGTCTTTATTGTTGGCACTTATTAGAATGACATCAAGTGCTGTCATAGCCAAAGCAAAGAAAAATTGCTTCATTTAATTTTGGCTGGTGTTGAAAAATCCTTTATTGTGTGAGGCGATTTCTTGTCATTTATAGTTTTTTCAGTTTTGACAATTGTATGAGTTACTTAAGAAGCAAATAATAAGTTCTTTGACCTTTTCCCAAAATCATGCCAAATTGTATCTTTTCCATGCCAAGTTATAAAACAATTTAGCCACATTTTCCATTGGATTCTGCAGTGCATCGTGCAGTAATATAAGTGGGACTGTTTTCTGCTGCACGTTCAACACTCCCTCATGTGAAATAAATATATTTCAGCAATAAACCGCACCACCTTGGTACTTGAGAAAAGAATTGGTTCTGAGGAATTACGTAAATTCTGAGGCATCATTAACTTTTGTTTCGTCAACAAAGTTTGAACAGGGACTAACTATAAATCCCAAGAATTTACAGCTCTTTCTGCTGCTCAAGCATTGTAGCTCAGAGGCTAGCACTCCCACCTCTCAGTCAGAAGGTTATGGGTTTAAATCCTTTGCAGAGGCTCAATCACAAAATGGAGGTGATGCCCCAGCAGAGTATTGAGGGAGTGTTGATGGAGGGTACAGAATGCTAAACTGTGCTCTGTTAAGCATATGGAAACAGATCCATGGTGTTATTCCAGAGAAGAGCAAAGGCATTCTCACTGGTGCAATTGCCAATGTTCACCTCTCAAAAAAACATTATTATAACAGATGATCTGGTCACTACAACATTGATGTTATTTTATGCAAAATGCCAGCTGTGTTTCCTACATTGCAACAGTGGCTACACTTCAAAAGTGTTCCATGGGCCATAAAGTGGTTTGGGACATCCTGTGGTCATGAAATGTGTTAAATGCATGTCTTTCGAAATCTTAAAAAAATATATTTGTGTTTTTACCTTTTTTCCTGTCCAAAAACACTGTACAAAATGTTATTGCGTATTTGTTGTTTGTTGGAGAAGTGCTGAAAATACCACACTTAAACAATTACAGATATCTAACAGCTGAAACATTTGACTGATAAATTTAAACTCCAATGGTCCCAGTATTCTGAATAGCAAAATCTAGACCTAAATGTTGATCGATAGCAGTGATGGCTATCGTACTTTTCTTTGAACTATTTTAGAATTAAAGTTAGTTCAAGAAAACAAAAATCTGATAAAATCCTGAGTGCTAATTAACAAGTGCAAAGAGGGCAAGAAAGGAAGGGAGATATCACCTAAGGCAAGGAATTGTTAATCAGCAGGAATCTAGGAAATAGTGAGCAATCCTTTACTGGAACAACGGATTTAGGAAATTGGAGTTAGGTCTTTCTGCATTTAATGAACTTGGGAAGGATAGGCTGGGCAATGAAAGCAAGAATATTTGGATAGCAGTAAAAGGATTGGTCCGTCAGCATGGATTTATGAAGGGGAAATCCTGCTTGACTAATCTTCTGGAATTTTTTGAGGATGTGACAAGTAAAATGGATGAAGGAGAGCCAGTGAATGTAGTGCATCTGGACTTTCAGAAAGCCTTTGATAAGGTCCCATTAGTAGGCAAATTTAGAGCACATAGTATTGGGGGTAGGGTATTGACATGGATAGATAATTGGTTGGCAGACACGAAACGAAGAGTAGGAATAAACGGGTCCCTGTCAGAATGGCAGGCAGTGGTGAGTGGAGTGCCGCAAGGCTCGGAACTGAGGCCGCAACTTTTTACAGTATATATTAATGATTTGGTTTGCAAATGATACAAAGCTGGGTGGCAGTGTGAACTGCAAAGAGGATAGGAGGTTGCAGGGTGACTTGGACAGGTTGAGTGAGTGGGCAGATGCATGGCAAATGCAGAATAATGTCGATAAATGTGAGGTTATCCACTTTGGTGGCAAAACAAAGAGGCAGATTATTATCTCAATAGTGTCAGATTAGGTAAAGGGGACATGCAATGAGACCTGGGTGTCCTTGTACACCAGTCACTGAAAGTAAGCGTGCAGGTACAGTAGGCAGTGAAGAAAGTTAAAGGCATGTTGGCCTTCATAACGAGAGGATTTGAGTAAAGGAGTAAAGAGGTCCTTCTGCAGTTGTACAGGGCACTGGTGAGACAACATCTGGAATATTGTGTGCAGTTTTGGTCTTCCAATTTGAGGAATGACATCCTTGCTATTGAGGCGGTGCAGAGTAGGTCCACAAGGTTAATGCCCGGGATGGTGGGACTGTCATATGAGGAAAGAATGAAAAGGCTGAGCTTGTATTCACTGGAATTTAGGATGAGAGGGGATCTTATAGAAATGTATAAAATTATAAAAGGACTGGACAAGCTAGATGCAGGAAAAATGTTCCCAATGTTGGGGGAGTCCAAAACCAGGGGGCACAGTTTAAGAATAAAGGGGATGCCATTTAAAACTGAGATGAGAAAAAACATTTTCACCCAGAGAGTTGTGAATTTGTGGAATTCTTTGCCACAGAAGGCAGTAGAGGCCAATTCACTGGATGGATTTTAAAGAGTTAGATAGAGCTCTCGGGGCGGAATCAAGGGATATGGGGAGAAGGCAGGCACAGGTTACTGATTGTTCATGATCAGCCATGATCACAATGAATAGGGTGCTGGCTCAAAGGGCCAAATGGCCTCCTCCTGCACCTATTTTCTATGTTTCTATGCAGGAAGAGACTGCGGTACAAGTTAGTCAAGTCAACTCAAGTCAATTTTATTTGTATAGCACATTTAAAAACAACCCACGTTGACCAAAGTGCTGCACATCTGATTAGGAAAAAAAAAAGAAAGTTACAGTGGCTGGCAGCCAAACACAACGGCGCGGCCATCTTGAACAAAATGTTTAACTAAAGCAGAATGGTGTCCCGCGGCCGAGCTGCACCGGGCGATGGAAGGCCCCGTGGCCGAGCTGCACCGGGCGCTGTTCAGTCCCGCGGCCGCGCCGAATAGCCTGATGGAGGTTTGATTTATAAGGGAGAAGGAAAGGAAAACAAAGAGGAACTTGAATTAATGATCCATATAATTGGCCATCATAGTTGCTGAAGATGCAGATGTATTCAATAGAGTGTTAGATATAGCTCGTAGGGCTAACGGAATCAAGGGATATGGGGAGAAAGCAGGAACTGGGTCCTGGTTTTGGATGATGAGCCATGATCATATTGAATGGCGGTGCTGCTTCGAAGGGCCGAATGGCCTACTCCTGCACCTGTTTTCTATTTTAGTTTAAGTTTTGTTTTATGAAAATGGAGCCTCGCTCTGTGGGCCACCATTGAAATGATTTGTTCATATAAAGTTTCTTTACTTATGCGCTGGTTGCAAACAAATGTCCACCAAAAGTAAGAATTGGTCTCAAGTGACTCAATTTCACTTCTTGAACTTGAAAGAGTGAAGACTGGGTTCATACCAAAGATACTAGAGGAGCAAGATGAACCACTCCGTCAAAATCGCCTATACTGAAGTGTAGTACGCAAAGGAGCGGAATGTCCGCCATTTTAGTAAGCAAAACCCACCATTCGTTATGCCTCTCGCAGTGTAATCAGTGTTTTGGGGGAACAGTATGTGTGATGATACCATAAAAATGCAGAATATATCTCATCTATCAATTCACAGGTTTTTGTTATTTTTCTTTTTAAATGTTTCTGCAAGTTTCTGCCTACTAAAATGGCTCCATGACATACTACGTTTTTTAGGGTCGAGTGGTCTATCTTGCTCTACTCTATTATCTTTGCTTTGTACCAGGTGCAGTGGAAGTGAAGACTGTTAATAATTTTTATGTTCACAACTGGCTAAATTTAGGCTGAATAGTCAAGAACATTTATGAAGTATCATTGCCAAAGGAGAACAAATGGGAAGGGGGCTGAGGATTTGAAATACAGTGATTTGGGAGATTGTTTTTACTCGGACAGCTGCAGAAGTTTCAACTCCACAGCTAAATTGTGTCAAATAATTAGTGAATAATTATTTTATTTAATTTAGACGAACATTAAATAAAATCTTAAAACCAACAATAGAGAAACATGTATCTTAACCTTCTGGATCAGTCTATCATGTGGCATATTATCAAATGACTCACTAAAATCCATGTAGACAATGGCCCAACTCATCCACGCCGACCAAAATGCTTCATCTAAGTGAATCCCATTTGCCTGCTTTTAACTCTGAACTTTTCCCATCCATGCTATTGTCCAAGTATATTTTAAATATTGTTATCAAGGTAGAGATAGATAGATTTTTGATTAGTACATGTGTCAGAGGTTATAGGGAGAAGGCAGGAGAATAGGGATAGAAGGGATAGATAGATCAGCCATGATTGAATGGCAGAGTAGACTTGATGGGCTGAATGGCCTAATTCTACTCTTATCACTTATGACCTTATGTCTTTATTATACCTGCCTCAATCAGTTCCTTTGGCAACTCATTCCATTTGTGCCCACCCGCTGTGTGTAAATGTTGCCCATTGTATTCATACTAAATATTTCCCCTCTCACCTTAAAGCTATGCCCTCGTGTTCATGATTCTCTAACTCTGGAAAAATGACTATTGATACCCCTCATAATTTTATGCTCCTCTATATAAGGTCACATCTCATTCTCCTCCCCTCCAAAGAATAAAGTCCTGGCCTGCCCAACCCCTCCATCCATCCTGGATTCCCTTGATTCCTGGAAACATCCTTGTAAATCTTTTCTGCTTCCTTTCTAGCTTAATGGCATCTTTTCTACAGTAGGATGATAAAAACTGAACACAATGCTCTGAGTATGGTCTCACCAATATCTTGTAGAACTGTAATAGAAACATAGAAACACAGAAAATAGGTGCAGGAGTAGGACATTCGGCCATTCAAGCCAGCACCGCCATTCAAAATGATCATGGCTGATCATCCAGAATCAGTACCCCGTTCCTGCTTTCTCCCCATATCCCTTGATTCCGTTAGCCCTAAGAGTGATATCCAACTCTCTCTTGAAAACATCCAGTGAATTGGCCTCTACTACCTTCTGTGGCAGATAATTCCACAGATTCACAACTCTCTTTTTAAGAATAAGAGGTAGGCCATTTAGGACTGAGATGAGGAAACATTTTAAAATATAACGTCCTAACATCTATACTCAATTCCTTGACTGATGAACACTAGCATGCCAAGAACCTTCTTCACCACCCTACTTACCTGTGATACCCCATTCAAGGACCTGTGCACATGCACTCCTACCACCTCTCTGCTCTCCAACACTCCCCAAGGCCCTACCGTTCACTGTGAAAGTCTTGACCCTGGCCAAAATGCAACACCTTGCATTTGTTGACACTGACCCAGGCTTGACACTGACCCAGGCTTGACCCTGGCCAAAATGCAACACCTTGCATTTATTCCAATTAAATTCCATTTGCCATTCTTCGGCCCACCTACTCAGTTAACCAAGATCCTTCCATAATTATCATTAATATTTTTCACTGTCTAAATACCATCTATTTTAATGTCATCTACAAAGTTACTAATCATCCGTTGACCAATCCTATCCAAGTCATTGACATAGGCGACATACAACAATGGGCTCAGCATCGATCACTGAGGCACACCACTAATCTCAGCTCTGCAGTCCAAAGGATCAACTTTCCACCACCCTCTGCTTCCTTCACAGAAGCTAATTCTGCAATCAGTTAGCAAGCTCTCCTTGGATCCCATGCGATCTTACACTTCCCGAGCAGCCAACTATGTGGAAGACCTTGATTAATCAAAGGCCTTGATTAATCCATACAGATTACACCTATGCCACTGCATTCATCAATCTTGGTTACTCCTTCAAAAATCTCAATCAATTTCATGAGACCTCTGCTGTTTGTGATCTTCTTCGCATAAACCCATGCCGACTATCCCTATTCAACCCTTGTATTTCCCAATGCTTGTGTATCTCCAGTAACTTGTCTACCACAGGTATCAGGCTCACTGGTCTGGGGTTCACAGGTTTTTTCTTTTCAGCCCTTCTTAAATAAAGGCACAACATGAGCCATTCTCTAGTTCCCAGCTGCGTGATATGACCCATGGCTTCTTTTTTCTGACCAAGTCAAGTCAAGTTTATTTGTCACATACACACACACGATGTGCAGTGAAATGAAAGTGGCAATGCCTGCGGATTGTGCACAAAAAAGAATTACAGTTACAGCATATAAATAAAGTTAATAAGTTACTATAGTGTAGACAAAAATTTAGTCTCTGGAGTTATAAAAGTTGACAGTCCTGATGGCCTGTGGGAAGAAACTCCGTCTCATCCTCTCCGTTTTCACAGCGTGACAGCGGAGGCGTTTGCCTGACCGTAGCATCTGGAACAGTCCGTTACTGGGGTGGCAGGGGTCCCTCATGATCTTGCTTGCTCTGGATCTGCACCTCCTGATTTATAGGTCCTGCAGGGGGACGAGTGTAGTTCCCATGGTGCGTTCTGCCGAACGCACTACTCTCTGCAGGGCCATCCTGTCCTGGGCAGAGCTGTTCCCAAATCAGACTGTGATGTTGCCGGACAGGATGCTCTCTACAGCCCCAGAGTAGAAGCAATGAAGGATCCTCAGAGACACTCTGAATTTCCTCAGTTGTCTAAGATGGTAAAGGTGCTGCTTTGCCTTACCCACCAGTGCGGCAATGTGCATTGCCCATGTCAGATCCTCTGTGATGCGGACTCCCAAGTATTTAAAACTACTCACCCTATCCACAGGAGACCCATTTATCTCCAGTTGCGTGTACTTCCTTGGATCTTTATCCCTTCTGAAGTCCACAATCAGCTCCTTTGTTTTAGTGACATTCAAGAGAAGACTGTTGTCCTGACACCAGAGTGCCAGATCAGCCACCTCCTCCCGGTAGGCCTTCTCATCGTTGTCGGAGATCCGGCCCACCACCACAGTGTCATCAGCAAACTTGATGATGGAGTTTGAGCTGAACCTGGCCCCACAGACATGTGTGTACAGGGAGTACAGTAGGGGGCTAAGGACGCAACCCTGGCGGGATCCTATGTTAAGGGTGAGGGAGCTAGATGTGTGTTCCCCCATCCTGACCACTTGGGGCCTGGCGGTGAGAAAGTCCAGGACCCAGGCACACAGAGGGGTGCTCAGCACCAGTTCCAGCAGCTTCTCAACCAGTCTGCTGGGGACTATTGTGTTGCATGCTGAACTAAAGTCAATGAACAGCATCCTCACATAGCCCCCCTGGCTGTCCAGATGAGAGAGAGCAGTGTGCAGAACCTGGGAGACCGCATCATCCGTGGACCTGTTCGGACGGTAGCCTCAATATCTTTGGTCATCCAGGGTTCACTGATTCCCTTTATCCTGTATATTCCCTTTATCTTGTATATTCCCTTGATCTTGTATCTGTACACTGTGAACGGCTTAATTGTAATCATGTATAGTCTTTCCGCTAACTGGATAACACGCAATAAAAAAAGCTTTTCACTGTACCTCGGTTAAAGGGGCAATAAACTAAAGTTATCCACTAATACTGCCAGCCTTGCCCTTCACTCTAACAGGGACATGCAGACCTTCAATTCAGGCCTGTCCAACCTATCCTCATACCCTTTAATGCAGGTGGAGATCTTCTTTGGTACCCTCTCCAAAGCCCACCCCATCCTTCCAGAACTGCACACATTAAAGTTGCGTTAATTAAACGTGAGTATGGTTTTTTTTTTTACATCAAGCTTTACTGAAGTTGAGAATTCTTCAATTTGAATGGTTGCCTGATAGCATCACTGTTGCTGATGGCAACAGGCCTCCGGAGAAAACTGATATTGGGAGAAATGAAGCTGATACCACAGGAATCATAGATCTTTGTGCACAGCTTACTTTGAGGTCAGCGTGACACCATCATCACCACTGACCGCAGACTCTTGGCTGAAGTTTCATGCAATTGCATTTTCAACTAACTCATGATATCGCACTATCACAGCTAACTTCATTTACTGAACTGCACTGAAGAAATCCCACTGATTTAAGTAACAATTATTTTTAATTTTCTGAAGTGGACAGATTCCTTCATCTGGCCCACGATATGCTCGTTTTCCCACTTTTGTCATAGTCTTAGATTTATTTAAAATAAATTCATATCTATTCACTTACAAATTACATTGAATCAATTTGTAATGCCTTAGATATTTTAATTGGTAGTAGAAATAAGATTACCGTAGACAGCTAGACTGAAACTATCGGAATGTTTCACATTGATTCCTCTCTGGCTGTGCTTAATGAATTTTAAATCGCTTCTTCAAGCATAAAATCAAATAGATAAAGGGAAAGAGCAGACCTTGCAGCTTGGAGATGGCATAAAGGTTCAATTTATATGGCAATTATAACTGATTTGAGGCACAGTAGTCTGCTTACCAGAGTAGTGTCCAGAATGGTAGAACAGCAGATAATGTTCACTACAACTTATTTTTAAAGTACTTTTACTAAATAGAAGTTATTCAAAGACTGGAAGAAAAAGGAATAGACGTTGAATAGTTTCAGTTCAGTTCAGTTTAGTTTATTGTCATGTGTACTGAGGTACAGTGAAAAGCTTTTGAAAAGCATATAATGAGAGTTAGGATAGATGACTGAAGGTTTGGTTCAGAGATTTTAAGAAGTCTTAAAAAAGTTTAGTTTAAATTAGTTTAGAGATACAGCACGGAAACAGGCCCTTCGGCCGACCGAGTCCGTGCCGATCACCGCACCCTTACACTATCCTACACAAATAGGCACAATATACAATTATACCAAACCAATTGGCCTCCAAACCTGTATGTCTTTGGAGTGTGGGAGGAAACCAGAGATCCCGGAGAAAACCCATGTAGGTAATGGGGAGAACGTACAAACTCCGTGCAGACAGCACCTGTAGTCAGTATCGAACCCAGGTCTCTGGCACTGTGAGACAGCAACTCTACCGCTGTGCCACCAAGCTGCCCGCTTGTCTTCTAAAGACATAAGGGGAGAGATTGAGGGGAAGAGTGCAGGGCAGTGCTCTCCACTAAAATGGGTGAAATAATACAGAAAATTCAAAAGGCTAAACCCAGAGCATTGAAAATGCCTGGAAGAGACATATTGATCGGTGAGAATTTGAAAGCAAGTTGTTGGAAGTTGATATCTTAGCTAGAAAGCTTTCAAATTTACCCCTGACTTGAGCGGAGCATAGTTTAGTTTAGCTTACAGATACAGCATGGAAACAAGTCCTTCGGTCTACCGTGTTCACGTCGACCAGCGATCACCACAGACACCAACAGTATCCTACACATACTAGGGACAATTTACAATTTTACCTACAAACCTGTATGTCTTTGGAGTGTGGGAGGAAGCCGGAGCACCCAGAGAAAACACACACAGGTCACAGAAAGAATGTGCAAACTCCGTACAGACAGCACCCGTAGTCAGGATCGAACCCAGGTCTCTGGTGCTGTAAGGCAGCAACTTGATTTAGGTTACAAAGTCTTTTTCTAGATTTGCACAATGTTAATTCCACTAAAATCATAGAAACATAGAAAACATAGAAAACTAGGTGCAGGAGTAGGCCATTCGGCCCTTCGAGCCAGCACTGACATTCAAAATGATCACGGCTTATCATCTAAAATCAGTACCCCGTTCCTGCTTTTTCCCCATATCCCTTCATTCCTTTAGCACTAAGAGCTAAATCTAACTCTCTCTTGAAAACATTCAGTGAATTGGCCTTCACAGATTTACAACTCTCTGGGTGAAAAAGTTTTTCCTCATCTCAGTCCTAAATGGCCTACCACTTATTCTTAAATGTGACCCCTGGTTCTGGATTCCCCCAACATCGGGAACATTTTTCCTGTATCTAGCCTATCCAATCCTTTAAGAATTTTATATATTTCTATAAGATCCCCTCTCATCCTTCTAAAGTCCAGTGAATAAAAGCCCAGTCGACCCATTCTTTCATCATATGTCAGTCCTGCCACCCCGGGAATTAACCTGGTGAACCTACTTCAATGGCAAGAAAGTCCTTCCTCAAATTAGGAGACCAAAACTGCACACAATACTCCATAATTCCCCCATTTTCTCTCTCCCTCCTTTCTTAATAAGTGGAGTTACATTAGCTACCCTCCAGTCCACAGGAACTGATCCAGAGTCTATAGATTATTGGAAAATGATCACCAATGCATCCACGATTTCTAGGGCCACCTCCTTGAGTACTGTGGGATGCAGACCATCAGGCCCTGGGGATTTATCTGTCTTCAATCCCAACAGTTTAGATAACACCATTTCCTGACTAATGTGGATTCCCCTCAGTTCCTCCCTCCCACTAGATCTGTCCCCTAGTATTTCTGGGAGATTGTGTGTGTCCTTAGTGAAGACAGAACCAAAGTACTAATTTAACTGTTCTGCCATTTCCTTGTTTCCCATTATAAATTCACCTGTTTCTGATTGTAAGGGACCTACATTTGTCTTCACTAATCTTTTCCATTTTACAAATCTAAAGAAGCTTTTACAGTCAGTTTTTATATTCCCCACAAGCTTTCTTTCATGCTCTTTTTTCCCCCTCTTAATTAACCCCTTTGTCCACCTCTGTTGAGTTCTCCCATTTCTCCCAGTCCTCCGGTTTGCTGCTTCCTCTGACCAATTTATATGCCTCTTCATATATTTTACACTATCCTTGATTTCCCTTGTTAGCCACGGTTGAGCTGCCTTCCCTGTTTTATTTTTTGGCCAGACTAGGATGAGCAATGTTTGGAGTTCATCCATGCGGTTTTAAATCTTTGCCATTGCATCTCCACCGTCAACCATTTAAGTATAATTTGCCAGTCTATCCTGGCCAATTCCAGTCTCATACCTTCAAAGTCTCCTTTCTTTAAGTTCAGGATCCTAGTCTTTGAATTAACCATGTCACTCTCCGTCCAGTTTAAGAATAAGGGGTAGGCCATTTAGAACTGAGATGAGGAAAAACTTTTTCAGTCAGAGAGTTGTGAATCTGTGGAATTCTCTGCCTCAGAAGGCAGTGGAGGCCAATTCTCTGAATGCATTCAAGAGAGAGCTGGATAGAGCTCTTAAGGATAGCAGAGTCAGGGGGTATGGAGAGAAGGCAGGAACGGGGTACTGATTGAGAATGATCAGCCATGATCACATTGAATGGCGGTGCTGGCTCAAAGGGCCGAATGGCCTCCTCCTGCACCTATTGTCTATTGTCTATTGTCTAATGCAGAACTCCACCATTTTATGGTCAAAGTTGCCCAAAGGGCTTTGTACAACAAGATCGCTCACCAACGTTTCACCAAAATAAACGACAGGATCAATTCTAGAGTCATAGAGTTATTGTCATTCAGCGCAGAAATAGGCCAATTTGGCCCAGCTTGCCCATGCCAACCAAAATGCCCCATCAAATGCCTCGCTGAGGTCCATTTAGACAACGTCTAAGGCTTTGTCTTCATCAACTGTTTTGATCACTTCCTCAAGAAACTCAATCAGATTTATAAGACACATTTACAAAAGTATGCTGACCATCCCTGATCAGCCCCTATCCATCCAAATGCATATATATCTTATTCCTCAGAATCCTTTCCAGTAACTTGCCTACCACTGACATTAGGCTCACTGGTCTATTGTTCCCAGGCTATTGTTCCCAGACGAATATCATCTTGGACTACTGTCACGACATTCTCTCTAATCAATAAAGCAAAACCCTTTCCTCTGTTACCCCTACCTCTATCTTTCCTATAGCACCAGTACCCTGGAACATTAAGCTGCCAGTCCTGTCCCACTCTTAGCCAGGCTTCTGCAATTGCCACAACATCACAGTCGCACTTGTCTATCCACGCCCTGAGTTCATCTGCCTTAAGAAGGAGATGAGGAGGAATTTCTTTAGTCAGAGGGTGGTGAATCTGTGGATTTATTTGCCACAAAAGGCTGCAGAGGCCAAGTCAGTGGATATTTTAAAGTCTGAGATAGATAGATTATTGATTAGTACAGGTGTCAGAGGTTATGGGGAGAAGGCAGGAGAATGGGGTTAGGAGGGAGAGATAGATCAGCCATGATTGAATGGCGGAGTAGACGATGGGCCAAATGGTCACATGCTTCTCCTATCACTTAGGCTCTTATGACCTTCCCCATCAAGCCTCTCATAACATAATAATTGCAATTCAATCCAACAGTCCTTCTTCGCTCACTGCCATGCTCCTGCCTATTCTGTCCACTAAACCTCTTTTCTTCACCTTCCCTATGGGCTTCCAGCACCTGCCTCATCTTGCATTGGATCCCATCCCCCTAGTTTAAAACAACCCGCGGAGCACTTGCAAATCTGACTGCCAGGAGAGGAGCAGGAAATCCAAAATAAAAGCAAGAGGTGTTTGAAGTGTTTTGCAGGTCAGTCAGCATTTCCAAGTCTTCATGAAGATAATTGGACACGTACATAATAAGAGAGGTTTAGAGGGACATGGGCCAAACCCAGGCAATTGCAACCATCTTGGGGCATATGTAAGGGGCATCTTGGTCAGCAAGGATGAGTTGAGCCAGAGGGGATATTTACGTGCTGTGTGACACTATGACTCTAAGATATTCCATGGGGTCAACTTATTGGATGTACAACATGACTTAATATCAACTTCTTGAATTGAATTGAGTTGAGTTTAGTTTATTGTTACGTGTACCGAGGTACAGTGAAAAGCTTTTGTTGCATGCTAACCAGTGGGCGAAAAGGCAATACTTGATTGTTATCAAGCCACCCACAGTATCCAGATACGTGATAAAGGTAATAATGTTTAGTGCAAGATAAAGTCCAGTAAAGTCCGATTCAATGTAGTCCAAGGGTCTCCAATAAGGTAGTAGGATGGTTCCGTTGCCTGATAACATCCAGGAACAAACTGTTCCTGAATCTGGAGGTGTCACACTTCTATACCTCTTGGCTACACTTGGCCAGGCCGACCCTGCAACGCCGCCAGGACAATGGGCCTTCGTGGTCAGGTCACGAACCCTGCACTTACAACATTTGAGGAAGGATATTCTTGCTATTGAGGGCGTGCAGCGTAGGTTTACTAGGTTAATTCCCGGAATACCGGGACTGTCGTATGTTGAAAGACTGGAGCGACTAGGCTTGTATACACTGGAATTTAGAAGGATGAGAGGGGATCTTATCGAAACATATAAGATTATTAAGGGGTTGGACACGTTAGAGGCAGGAAACATGTTCCCAATGTTGGGGGGGTCCAGAACCTGGGACCACAGTTTAAGAATAAGGGGTAGGCCATTTAGAACGGAGCAGAGGAAAAACTTTTTCAGTCAGAGAGTTGTAAATCTGTGGAATTCACTGCCTCAGAAGGCAGTGGAGGCCAATTCTCTGAATGCTTTCAAGAGAGAGCTAGATAGAGCTCTTAAGGATAGCAGAGTCAGGGGGTATGGGGAGAAGGCAGGAACGGGGTACTGATTGAGAATGATCAGCCATGATCACATTGAATGGTGGTGCTGGCTCGAAGGGCCGAATGGCCTACTCCTGCACCTATTGTCTATTGTCTAACAACTGGGACTTGAAAATGGCACCAAATTGGCGATTCTGTATACTGTCTCAATGTACTACTGCCATACACGTATTGTATCTGAGATGCTTATCCAAGTGCTTAGTATATTAATACTTGTACTGAATTGTATACAAAAATGAATTTCACTGTACCTCGGTACATGTGACAAATAAATTACCATACCATACCACAAGACCATACCTCTTGCCTGATGGGAGAGAGGAGAAGAAGGAGAGGCCGGGGTGCGACTCAGCCTTGATTATGCTGGTGGCCATTGCCGAGGCTGCGTGTGGTGTAAATGGAGTCAGTGGAAGGGTGGTTGGTTTTGTGTGATTTCGCAAACTGCCATTCAGGATAAACAGGATATTTTAATGTCATCAGCAGGTGTGCACATTGCTTTTCTTTTGAATCCTATAGTTACACTGCAAATGGATGTTTCTTATTACCAGTTAACAAGATATAATACACATGCCACAGGAAGCAATTACGTTGATGGTATAATAACAGAACTGTTAAATATATCATAATGTTCACGCACCTGGATGCTCAAACGTAAACATGTTACAGCGTTCACCTTCTACCAGAACATCTCCAGTTTTACAGACAGGCATTAATTTTTTGGCTTGCGTTTTCCACTGTACAAAGCCACATGCAATGGATTATAGGAAGAACAGATGACTGGATCTAGTCCAGCAAACACAAGCCTCAGGCCTTTGGGAAGTTAGTAAGGATGAGCTAATTAGTTTTATGGCTCAGGTTTTCCTTTGCCTTTTCCTTTGCAGTGAAGTACACTGAATGTCCTCTTCACCAATGGATCGCTGTGTGGTTGTTGCCACACTATTTCAATATGATTATTCAATCAAGCTTTAACTTCTAAAACAGCTCGAGTTTTATTAAAAAGAAAGTTGGAACGTAACAATTAGGATCTTCCCCATGATAATTGACAATCTGTTTCTGTTTATGTCACAGCTGCAGCTGAATTTATCCTTTATGTGCCACACTACACGACCTGCCAACTGAAGTCACCAAGCTGCTTAGAAAACACTTCCAAGATTTCGATCTGCGGATTCTCACAGATTATTAACCATTTCATTGCACGCTGAGCCGAATCCTTTCATTCAACATAAATTTAAATGTGTCAACATCTCAGCACAGGAGCTGAGCATAGGACCCTCAGCATAGGAGCTCCGCAAGGCTGCGTACTCTCCCCTCTCCTTTACTCTCTCCACACCAACGGCGGCACGGTAGCGCAGCGGTAGAGTTGCTGCTTTACAGCGAATGCAGCGCCGGAGACTCAGGTTCGATCCTGACTACGGGTGCTGCACTGTAAGGAGTTTGTACGTTCTCCCCGTGACCTGCGTGGGTTTTCTCCGAGATCTTCGGTTTCCTCCCACACTCCAAAGACGTACAGGTATGTAGGTTAATTGGCTGGGTAAATGTAAAAATTGTCCCTAGTGGGTGTAGGATAGTGTTAATGTACGGGGATCGTTGGGCGGCACGGACTTGGTGGGCCGAAAAGGCCTGTTTCCGGCTGTATATATATGATATATGATATGATATGACTGCATCTCCACAGACTCCTCTGTCAAGCTCCTCAAGTTTGCGGATGACACTACCCTGATTAGACTGATCCAGGATGGGGAGGAATCTGCCTACAGAGGGGAAGTGACACAGCTGGCGTCCTGGTGCCATCGCAACAACCTGGAGCTCAATACTCTCAAGACAGTGGAACTAATTGTAGACTTTCGAAGAGATCCCCCTCCCCTCCCCCCACTCACCATCAACAACACCATAGTCACATCTGTGGAGTCATTTAAGTTCCTTGGAACCATCATCTCCAGGGACCTTAAATGGGGGGCCACCATCGACTCCACAGTCAAAAAGGCCCAACAGAGGATGTACTTCCTGCTGCAACTGAAGAAACACAATCTGCCACAGGCAATGATGGTCCAATTCTATACTGCTATCATTGAGTCCATCGTCACCTTCTCCATCATGGTCTGCTTTGGCTCAGCCACCAAGCACGACATCCGGAGGCTGCAACAGATCGTTCGCATAGCCGAGAAGGTTGTTGGCTGCAACCTTCCCCCCATTGACGAACTGTACACTGCAAGGGCCAGGAAGTGAGCGGGCAAGATTATCTCTGACCCCTCTCACCCTGGCCACAAACTCTTTGAAGCACTTCCCTCTGGAAGGCAACTCCGGACTGTCAAAGCAGCCACAGTCAGACATAAAAACAGCTTTTTTCCACAAGTGATAGTTCTACTCAATAACCAAAATCTGTAGTCTCTTTTTTGCTCTGGTTTATTTTCACCCACATGTTTAGACCGTAATGTTGTATCCTTATTGTTTTGATGTGGTTATGCTTTATTCTTAATTGTTAACTGTATGTTTGTGTTGTCATTTGTGGGCGGAGCACCAAGGCACATTCCTTGTATATGCACATGCTTGGCCAATAAACTTATTCATTCATTCATTAATTAATTAATTCATTCATTCATTCATCTTTTTAAAACCATATTGAATGTCTCCTTTTAGAAGTATATTATCCTTATCACCCTTATTCTGACTTTGGACATGCTATTTGCCGAAGATACAAATACACTGTGGGCTCTAACACAGGATCTGTTTCAAACCTGCACCATTTCACCTTTAAAAGTTAAAGGTGAAATTCTTTCCATCTCCTTCCATCTCCTTCCATCGTCTGCAATGTACAGATAACGATGAATACTAAGTCAAACCGCTATGTTGCAAGAAATAAAAATAGAAGTAGGTGTTAGAAATGCTCAGCAAATCAGGCAACATGTGTGGAACAACCGAGTTAGGATTTCAGATTCATTATTAACCTGAAAAGTTAATACTGTTCTTTGCTCCACAGGTGCTGCCTGGCCTGCTGAAAATGTCCAGCATTTTTATCACTTTTACTTCTCTTATGCACTTGGATTCATAAGAGATCTCTGCCTCTATTTATATCAATGATTTATAAGCAATGGTATCTTTTCATTTCTCCAAAGAAGGCGGTCATTCTCACAGTCTTGAATTACAGGAACCTAAACAGGCAGTCCCCAGTTTACAAAAATCCTGACGTACAGATTTTTGACTTTATGAAAAAAGACTTTATGAAGAATTTCCGATGAAGTTTTAATTGGTCGATCCTGACTACACGTGCTGTCTGTATGGAGTTTGTACGTTCTCCCCGTGATCAGCGTGGGTTTTCCCCGGGATCTCCGGTTTCCTTCCACACTCCAAAGACACAAGTTCTGGGGGTAAAATTAGGCCATTCGGCCCATCAAGTCTACTCCTCCATTCAATCATGGCTGATCTCTGGCTCCTAATCCCACTCTCTTGCCTTCTCCCCACAACCCTTGATGCCAATCTAATCAAGAATTTGTCTATCATCGCCTTAAAAATATCCATTGACTTGGCCTCCACAGCCCTCTGTGGCAATGCGTTCCACTGATTAACTACCCTTTGACTAAAGGCCACAGAATAACTACCCTCTGATTAAAGACCACAGATTAACTACCCTCTGACAAAAGATGTACAGGTTTGTAGGTTAATTGGCTTGGTATAATTGTAAATTGTTCTGAGTGTGCAGGATAGTGTTAGTGTGTGTGAGACTTGCAAAACCCGCTGAGCTATTCCAGCACTCTGCCTTCTGTGATTTGGAGTTCGCCAGGCAGTTGGAGCCTGACTGTGCAGTAATATTGTCGACGGGATTTACTAGTTTCACTGTCGTCCTGTTTTCAGTTTCACTATCTGTATAACTCGTTATCACCTAGCTCACTGCCACACTGCCAACAGTGGACCACTGGGGGCTCCAGCTTTCTTTGATCATCGTTACTTTTTGCACATCTTTCATTCATTTATCTCTCTATATGATCATCTATATCTCTCGTTACACTTTCCCATGACTCTCAGTCTGAAGATTGAGGTGGCATGTTGGCGCCGCAGTAGAGTTGCTGCCTTACAGCGCCAGAGACCCAGGTTCGATCCTAACTATGGGTACCACTCTGTATGGAGTTTGCACGTTCGTGTTTTCGCCGGGATCTTCGGTTTACTCCCACACTGCAAAGACGTACTGGTCTCTAGGTATCAGCATAAAATGCTGGAGTAACTCAGCAGGTCAGGCAGCATCTCTGGAGAGAAGGCATGGGTGACGTTTCGGCTGGAGACCCTTCTTCAGGCTGATGTGATGAGATGTGATGTGATGTGATGTGATGTACTGGTCTGTAGGTTAATTGGCTTGGTATAGTTGTAAATTGTCCCGAGTGTTTGTAGGATATTGTTAATAGACAATAGACAATAGACAATAGGTGCAGGAGTAGGCCATTCGGCCCTTCGAGCCAGCACCACCATTCAATGTGATCATGGCTGATCATTCTCAATCAGTACCCCGTTCCTGCCTTCTCCCCATACCCCCTGACTCCGCTATCCTTAAGAGCTCTATCTAATGTGCAGGGATCGCTGGCTGGTGCGGACTCGGTGGGATGAAGGGCCTGTTTCCGTGCTGTATCTCTAAACTAAACTAAACTAAAAGGAAGGGTCTTGACCCGAAATGTCAGCCATTCCTTCTCTCCAGAAATGCTGCCTGACCCGCTGAGTTACTCCAGCATTTTGTGCCCATCTGCGTATTGCTGCGGCTGTGCAGAGCTCTGTGTGGGAATGGATTTGCCAGCTGCTGGGAGGTTGCTGACAGCCTTTTATGGGGTCAAGTGAGGTATTTCCCCTGGTGTTTGGGAGATGAGTTAGATGGATGGGGATGGCTGCTGTGGGACTGCAAGCATCTTCTGCTGGGTGGAAACGGGGCATTTCCGCATGCCTTCTCTCCCCAGCTACCCACACACCGAGCTACTGTGTGTTGTTGAGTAGAGCAGGGAGTGGGACACAGGCGGACTGAGCCGGCTGCTCGCTCAATCTCAGTGAGGCCGGCTGGTGGTCGCTCGTCCCACGCCTGCTCGCTCTCCCCACCACAGCTGTTTCTGTCATCCGCTCCCACGTACAGTTTTTGTTCATTTCCGACTTATGAAAAACTCAGGTTTACGAACAGTTTCTGGAACCGACTGCCAGTTCAAGAGTTAGGAAAGGAACAGCAGGCAACAAAAGCTTTTCACTGGAATAACTCAACGGGACAGGCAGCATCTCCGGAGAGAAGGAATGGATGACGTTTCGGGTCGAGACCTTTCTTCAGGTCTCGACCCAAAATGTCACCCATTCCTTCTCTCCAGAGATCTGCCTGTCCCGCTGAGTTAACCCAGCCTTTTGTGTCTATCGTCGGTTTAAACCAGCATCTGTAGTTCCTTCCCACACGAAAGCTTTTCACTGTACCTCGGTACACATGACAATAAACTAAACTCATCCTCAAACCTCATCCAGCACCTAGCCATAAAGGCATCTCATTCTGAATTTCCATCTTTCCCTAATTATGCATCTGTATGAAAGAGTTCATTTTTAGGTGGCTGGTGAATTGTGAAAATAGAACTTCTGAGGATCCTACCTCGTTTTCTGCTGTGTTGTTGAGTACTTTGGTGAATCTGTGAAATTCATTGGCATGGACAACTGTGGAGGCCATGACTTTCGGTATTTTTAAATCGGAGATTGAAAAGTTCTTGATTGGTAAGTTCATCCAAGGTTATGGGAAGAAGGCAGGAGAATAGAGTTCAGAGGGAAAAATAGATCAGTCATGACTGAATGGCAGAGTAGACTTGAAGGGCCAAATCATCTAGTTCTGCTCCTGTCGTCTTATGGTCTTAATCGGTTGGCCTTCATAACGGGAGGATTTGAGTATCGGAGCAAAGTGGGCTTTCTGCAGTTGTACAGTTGAGACCACACCTGGAGTATTGTGTGCAGTTTTGGTCTCCTAATTTGAGGAAGGACATTCTTGCTATTGAGGGAGTGCAGCGTAGGTTCACGAGGTTAATTCCCGGGATGGCGGGACTGTCATATGATCAAAGAATGGAATGACTGGGCTTGTATTCACTGGAATTGAGAAGGATGAGAGGGGATCTTATTGAAACATATAAAATTATTAAGGGATTGGACACGCTAGATGCCGGAAACATGTTCCCGATGTTGGGGGAGTCCAGAACCAGGGGCCACAGTTTAAGAATAAGGGGTAGTCCATTTGGAACTGAGATGAGGAAAAACGTTTTCACCCAGAGAGTTGGAATTCTCTGCCTCAGAAGGCAGTGGAGGTCGATTCACTGGATGCATTCAAATGAGAGTTAGATAGAGCTCTTAGGGCTAGTGGAATCAAGAGATATGGGGAGAAGGCAGGAACGGGGTACTGATCGTGGATGATCAGCCATGATCACATTGAAGGCGGTGCTGGTTCGAAGGGCCGAATGGCCTACTCCTGCACCTATGTGTCTATATTGTGGTAAAACATACGGCTATTCAATTTGGTCTTCTTCTTCAGCTACCTCTCAGGGGGATAGAAACATAGAAACATAGAAAATAGGTGCAGGAGTAGGCCATTCGGCCCTTCGAGCCTGCACCGCCATTAATATGATCATGGCTGATCATCCACAATCAGTACCCCGTTCCTGCCTTCTATCTGCCGGGATAGGGCACTTCAAGGATGTTTTGTGCATATCTCTGAGGTTTACCAGTGTACAGAGTGTGCTTGACTCCTCGGTGTGCAACTACTGAATGTTGTTATACAGAAAGGTATGAGTGTAGACAATCACAGAAAGTTAGCATGCAGATATGCCAGAAAATTAGGTAGGTGCATAGAATGCTAGTCCATATTGCAAGGAGGATAGAGTACAATACTATTTTGCTACAGCAGTGTAGGTCTTTAGTTGGATCACAACTAGCAAACTGCATGCAGTTTTGATTTATTTTCAAGGACGGATATACCAACTTGGAGTAGTGCTGACAAGGTTAACAAAGTTGATTCCAGTAAAGAATGAGTTATCCTAAGAAAAAAATTGATCAAAGTAGATCCATGCTCTATATTGATGAAGGCAGGGCAGTAGATGTGGTTTACATGAAATTTCGCAAGTGCCATATGCTAGGTCAGTCCAGAATCTTAGGGCACTTGGAATCCAGTTGTGGTGCAAACTAGAACCAAAATTGGTTTTGTTTCTTATTACATTCATTCAAGGGATGTGGCTTTTGCAAAGTGAGCCAGTGTCTAATTGCTCACCCCCAGTTGCCCTGGAGAAGGTGCTGGTGAGCTGCCTTCTTACGACACAGGCAATGAGGAATTTTATCCCTTCGAGAGCTGTGAATCTTTGGAATTCTCAGTCCCAAAGAGCTATGGATCTTTTGGTGCGGGATTGTTTGACTGTGGGGAAATAAGGGTTTTCACCATCAAACGGGAAATGGAGAATTGAGGACAAGATCAGATCATTCATAATGTGGGTCTTTTGAAGACAGAAGCAGGGGAATTTATTATGGGGAACAAACAAATGGCAGACGAGTTAAACCGTTACTTTGGATCTGTCTTCACTGAGGAAGATACACACAATCTCCCAAATGTTCTAGGGGCCGGAGAACCTAGGGTGATGGAGGAACTGAAGGAAATCCACATTAGGCAGGAAATGGTTTTGGGTAGACTGATGGGACTGAAGGCTGATAAATCCCCAGGGCCTGATGGTCTGCATCCCAGGGTACTTAAGGAGGTGGCTTTAGAAATAGTGGAAGCATTGGAGATCATTTTTCAATGTTCTATAGATTCAGGATCAGTTCCTGTGGATTGGAGGATAGCAAATGTTATCCCACTTTTTAAGAAAGGAGGGAGAGAGAAAACGGGTAATTATAGACCAGTTATTCTGACATCAGTGGTGGGGAAGATGCTGGAGTCAATTATAAAAGACGAAATTGCTGAGCATTTGGATAGCAGTAACAGGATCATTCCGAGTCAGCATGGATTTACGAAGGGGAAATCATGCTTGACAAATCTACTGGAATTTTTTGAGGATGTAACTAGGAAAATTGACAGGGGAGAGTCAGTGGATGTGGTGTACCTCAACTTTCAGAAAGCCTTCGACAAGGTCCCACATAGGAGATTAGTGGGCAAAATTAGAGCACATGATATTGGGGGTAGGGTACTGACATGGATAGAAAATTGGTTGACAGACAGAAAGCAAAGAGTGGGGATAAATGGGTCCCTTTCGGAATGGCAGGCAGTGACCAGTGGGGTACCGCAAGGTTCGGTGCCGGGACCCCAGCTATTTACGATATACATTAATGACTTCGATGAAGGGATTAAAAGTACCATTAGCAAATTTGCAGATGATACTAAGCTGGGGGGTAGTGTGAATTGTGAGGAAGATGCAATAAGGCTGCAGGGTGACTTGGACAGGTTGTGTGAGTGGGCGGATACATGGCAGATGCAGTTTAATGTAGATAAGTGTGAGGTTATTCACTTTGGAAGTAAGAATAGAAAGGCAGATTTTTATCTGAATGGTGTCAAGTTAGGAAGAGGGGATGTTCAACAAGATCTGGGTGTCCTAGTGCATCAGTCACTGAAAGGAAGCATGCAGGTACAGCAGGCAGTGAAGAAAGCCAATGGAATGTTGGCCTTCATAACAAGAGGAGTTGAGTATAGGAGCAAAGAGGTCCTTCTACAGTTGTACCGGGCCCTGGTGAGACCGCACCTGGAGTACTGTGTGCAGTTTTGGTCTCCAAATTTGAGGAAGGATATTCTTGCTATTGAGGGCGTGCAGCGTAGGTTCACTAGGTTAATTCCCGGAATGGCGGGACTGTCGTATGTTGAAAGGCTGGAGCAATTAGGCTTGGATACACTGGAATTTAGAAGGATGAGGGGGGATCTTATTGAAACATATAAGATAATTAGGGGATTGGACACATTAGAGGCAGGAAACATGTTCCCAATGTTGGGGGAGTCCAGAACAAGGGGCCACAGTTTAAGAATAAGGGGTTGGCCATTTACAACGGAGATGAGGAAAAACCTTTTTCAGTCAGAGAGTGGTGAAGGTGTGTAATTCTCTGCCTCAGAAGGCAGTGGAGGCCAGTTCGTTGGATGCTTTCAAGAGAGAGCTGGATAGAGCTCTTAAGGATAGCGGAGTGATGGGGTATGGGGAGAAGGCAGGAACGGGGTACTGATTGAGAGTGATCAGCCATGATCGCATTGAATGGCGGTGCTGGCTCGAAGGGCTGAATGGCCTACTCCTGCACCTATTGCCTATTGTCTATTGTCTATTGTCTATAACCTAATTTAATAGTGGAGAGTCCATTCCTTCTTTTCGTCCTTGGTCTTGTGGTCTTGTATTACTACTTATATTCTGTTTGATGATTGCAATCCACATAATGGTAAGTTTCAGGATACCCCAAGCTCCATAGGCTGCAGAAGATAGACACAACTGCTGGAGTAACTTAGCGGGTCAGGCAGCATCTCTGGAGAAAGGTTCTGTGTTTGAAGTTCTGACCTGAAGTGTCACCTATTCCTTTTCTCCAGAGATGCTGTCTGACCATCTGAGTTACTCCAGCAAGTCAATGGATATTTTTAAGGCGGAGATTGATAGATTCTTGATTAGTACAGATGTCAGGGGTTATAGGGAGAAGGCAGGAGAATGGGGTTAGGAGGGAGAGATAGATCAGCCATGATTGAATGGCGGAGTAGACTTGATGGGCCGAATGGCCTAATTCTACTCCTATCACTTATGGACTTTTGTGTCTATCTTCAGTGTAAACCAGCATCTGCAGTTCCTTCCTACAAATCCGTATGCTACTGATTGACTTAGTGATCGCTTTTATGCTACATTTTAATCCCTTAACAAAAAAGTGCGACACGATTGAATTTTGAGGCCATTGTCTCCTCTGGGCCCACAAGCCTTTATTGAAGTTGAAGCAAGGAAATCAATGGTTTAGCCCTGCAAACTGCCATCCTCATTAATGGCTTGATTGTCATATGACGAAAGCATTATAACAGTGTTCTGTGTAACATAATTCCCATATGGGATAAGCTGAATGGAATTGGAACAGTTACACTTTAACCAATTCATAAAATTTATGAAAATGGAGCATGTCAAGTCACCATATCATTGTTTAGCTCTCTATTTATTCTTTTCCCCCCTTTGAGAGATATATGAATTGTGCAGTAACCTGAACAGAGGCGATGTGGTGAACATTTGCCTGCATAATATGGCAAGAGTAATCTGATGCTGCCTGCCAAGATCCAGCCGTGAGGAAATTGAAGACAGTGGTGACCTTGACCACTGTAATGCAAGCCTTCAACCAGCAGTTCCCCAATAATGACCAAACTTCAATACTCAGTTTTGACAAAGGAGGCACTGATGGTTGGAAAAGTCTAACAAAATATTTATAGATCTGTTGACCTGAGAGAGTGAGTAAAGAGTGCATCGGAAAGAGAATTTATCAATGATGCCATTCTTTAAGATTCAAAGTCAATTTCCATACCCATATCATCTTCCAGTCCAATGATGGTACAAAATAAATCAATGCATCCAGTGCAAGGATATATTTTAAATGAATTTGAATAAAGCTTGTGAATAAAACGTTGCTGAACATCTGAACTATTAAAATATGTCAAGCCAGCATTTGTTACAATGCTGGCTTGTAGACTCTTCAATAGGATATTGAATAGGATACAATGCACACTCTTCAATAGGATATTGTCTCAAGGATATCATATCATATCATATCATATATATACAGCCGGAAACAGGCCTTTTCGGCCCACCAAGTCCGTGCCGCCCAGCGATCCCCGTACATTAACACTATCCTACACCCACTAGGGACAATTTTTTTAATTTTTTAATTTTACATTTACCCAGCCAATTAACCTACATACCTGTACGTCTTTGGAGTCTTTGGATATATCTTGTGGTAGTCTTTGGAGTCTTTGGATATATCTTCTGGTAGTTTATCCTGGGACGATTATATTGTTGGTAATAATTTGGAGCAGATTTTTATCCTTTGAATGAGATGGGAAATAGGGATCAGCCATTTGCCCATGAGGTTTGGTGCCTTGGTGCCTTGGTGCCCATAACAGGAGGATAATTCAGGTGCAGGTATTTGCTGCAGTGTCCCAAATGTGCATTTCTAAAGATTTATTTAAATTAATTTATTCTTGCAAATCTGATCCATAACAGGAATAATTCAATGGAAACTCGATGTGAGTTTACATAGAAACATAGAAAATAGGTGCAGGAGTAGGCCATTTGGCCCTTCGAGCCTGCACCGCCATTCAATATGATCATGGCTGATCATCCAGCTCAGTAGCCTGTACCTGCCTTCTCTCCATAACCCCCTGATCCCTTTAGCCATAAGGGCCACATCTAACTCCCTCTTAAATATAGCCAATGAACTGGCCTCAACTACCTTCGGTGGCAGAGAATTCCACAGATTCACCACTCTCTGTGTGAAGAAATGTTTTCTCATCTCGGTCCTAAAAGACTTCCCCCTTATCCTTAAGCTGTGACCCCTGGTTCTGGACTTGTCAACATCGGGAACAATGTTCCCGCATCTAGCCTCTCCAACCCCTTAAGAATTTTATATGTTTCAATAAGATCCCCCCTCAGTCTTCTAAATTCCAGCGAGTATAAGCCCAGTCGATCCAGTCTTTCTTCATATGAAAGTCCTGCCATCCCAGGGATCAATCTGGTGAACCTTCTCTGTATCCAGTGAGTTTATCAAGAAAAATTAATAAATATTCCAAATTTGAAATCCACAGGATGCTCAATTTTGAGTGAAGAAAATCTAAATCTTTCAGCATAAAATTGTTCATTTCCAGAGCAAATCAGTTGTTGTGCTGACAATGCTTTCAAACTTGTCTTTTAGCTGACATCTCCACAAGCCATTCGTGCATTTATAAACTCACTATTGCCCTGGTTAATCTGATCTACTGACCATTTTGGACATCATCCAATGCCACTGTTTTAAAACAATAACTTCCAGCCACTATGGGCTTATATTTCTTGGAATAAAGCCTTGCTGTTTCCAGGTATCATTAAACCAGTGGCAAAATGAAAAACATCTGGCCCTTGCTGTCCACATTTTGTCCATTGACTGTTCATTGGTAAGTTATAAAGGATACAACTTTAACTTATAAAGAATCCAGAATTATCATCACCTAATTTCATTCCTTTTGCTTCTACTATGCTACACTGATATCTAGAACTTTTGATTTTCTAGAATACCCCAAAATGTTTTTTTTGTCAGTTCCACTTCAGTTCAGTTTCAGTTCAGTTTAGTTTATCATCATGTGTACGGAGATACAGTGAAAAGCTTTTGTTGCATGCTATCCAGTCAGCAGAAAGACAATATATATTTACATTTGAGCCATTTACAGTGTATAGATACATGATTAGGGAATAACGTTTAGTGCAAGGTAAAGCCACTTACTAAGTGACTAGTTATATGTTTAATGTAAATGTAAATGTAAATTGCATTTCTGACACCTCTTGTGTTAATCGCTCTAATACAGGTTTTTGAATTTTAATCCTTTTGAAAGAGGATAAGCTGTTTGTCAAAAGAGTTCATTGCCGAAACACCATTTGCGCTATAAATGTAATATGGAGGAAGAAAGCTATTTGTTCTTTGGCTGTGGTTCAGGGTTATCCTATCAAATGGAAGATGTAGATGGAATTGCAGCCAAAAATGAGGAAATCCTAGCCGAGTGACGTTTACCTCTCTGGATGTTATGAATCAGCATGTCTGACTGGGCAATTATTAATAGTGCTCTGGGGCACTGTAGCTCATTTATCAGATGACTGAGTGTGCCAAAGAGGATTAGTTTGACACCAATTTTCCATCTCCAGGTGTATCACCATGAAGTGAGTGAGATCTAACTTATCTTGCATCGCACAAAGAATGGACACCAGATGTCGAGCTCAATTTTCAGATGGGTCATACTTTGGAGGAAGTATTAATTTGTGATCTAGATTGTCTGTTCACTTCCAGATGATGATAAAGGCCTATACGTTCTTTGAAGGTTCTTTGCAGATATTTGTTACGTGCTCGGGTAATTATTTTCCTGTTTCGGGAAGTTTTATGCAAACAAATTGGGGAATATTTCCCTGTTACTATTGTTGCATTAATTACTTGCAGTTGGGGTCGTTCAAAGTCAGGGGTAGATTGTTCTGGGTTAGCTTGAGGCTATGAAAGGAGCTATGTAAACATGCCTTTTTACTTCAACATCTTTTATCATAAATTACTTTGGGTGGCACGGTGGCGCAGTGGTAGAGTTGCTGCCTTACAATGCCAGACACCTGAGTTCAATCCTGACTATGGGTGCTGTATGTATGGAGTTTGTACGTTCTCCCTGTGACCCTGTGTGGGTTTTCTTCGTGATCTCCGGTTTCCTCCCACACTCCAAAGACGTACAGGTTTTTGTAGGTTAATTGGCTTGGTATAATTGTAAATTGTCCCCTATTGTGTGTGGGACAGTGTTAGTGTGCGGGGATCGCTGGTCAGCACGGAGTCGGTGGGCCAAAGGGCCTTTTTCCGTGCTATATCTCTAAACTAAATTATTCAAACATCAAGGCAGTGCTCGGGAATTTTTGATATGCACCCTCTATAGACAGGATCCACTGCTACAAGCATCTATATACTAAAACTCTAATTTGTTTGTTTGTTTGTTCCTGAACTACAGCCAAAATGGTACACGACAGCATGACAATTTTAGGCCCACCTTACTCACCGTCATCCCTTTGGTGCTAATGGAAGAAGTTTCTTTGAAATCGGTGTTATATTTTTAAAGTTATTCACATTTTAAAGGTTAAATCTATCTCCTAGGGAGGGAGGGTGTGATGGAGGGAGGGAGGGAGGGAGGGGGTGGAGGTGGGGGGGAGGGAGGGAGGGGGATAAGGTGGGGTTGAGGGGGATGGAGTTGGAGGGAGGGGAAGGGGGAGGGGAAGGAGGGAGGGGGAGGGGGAGGAATGGGGGAGGGAGGGGGAGCGGAGAGGGGAGGGCAGGGGGGGAGGAGGGGGGAGGGGTAGACGGGGAGGGGGGAGGGGGGAGAGGGGAGGGGGAGGAGAGGATGTTGCGCCAATTCAGGAGTGGTTTGGGCCCAACGGGTCCACTTGGTCTAGTGAACCCATAAAGATACATCTTTTCTTTTCAGTAAAAGTTCGGCTTCAATCATTTTATAGACTTTTGGTTCAGTGAATATATTGTGAAATGGTACCTTCTAGAGATTTTGACCCCCCCAAAACAAGTCATACCCAATGGTATTTCATTGAGTGTTTAACTGCCAGTGACTGCCAATTCTGCCAAAGTACATGTGTTCAGGAAGCGTTCCCACAATTCAACATTGAGGGGGGATCGTATTGAAACGGGTGTCAGAGGTTACGGGGAGAATGCAGGAGAATGGGGTTAAGAGGAAGAGATAGATCAGCCATGATTGAATGGTGGAGTAGACTTGATGGGCCGAACGGCCTAATTCTGCCCCTATTACTTATGACCTTATGACTTATGAAACATACCAGATAATGAAAGGACCAGATAGACTTGACATGGAAAGGATGTTTCCAACAATGGGAGAGTCTAGAACCAGAGGGCATAACCTCTAAATAAAAGGGCATGCCTTTGCAATGGAGATGAGGAGGAATGTCTTCAGCCAAAAGATGGTGAATCTGTGTAATTGATTGGCACAAACAACTGTGGAGGCCAAGATGTCAGGTATTTTTAAAGCGGAGATTGACAGGCTCTTGATTAGTAAGATCGGCAAAGGTTTTGGGGAGAAGGCAGGAGAATGAGGTTCAGAAGGAAAAGTAGATCAGCCATGATTGATTGGTGTAGTAGACTCAATGGGTTGAATGGTCTAATTCAGCTCCTATGTGTTATGGCCTTAAGGAACTGGTAGGATAATACTGAAGAGTCTTAAAAATGCATATAAATATCTTACTTATATAAAGAAACTGACAGAATGCCATTAAAACAACCAGATGGCGATCCCTGAACATCTCATTAAAGTGAGCTAAATTAAAGCTGGCATTTTTTTTAGAGATACAGCGCGGAAACAGGCCCTTCGGCCCACCGGGTCCGTGCCGCCCGGCGATCCCCGCACACACTAACACTATCCTACACACACTAGGGACAATTTTTACATTTGCCCAGCCAATTAACCTACATATCTGTACGTCTTTGGAGTGTGGGAGGAAACCGAAGATCTTGGAGAAAACCCACGCAGGTCACAGGGGGGAGAATGTACAAACTCCGTACAGATGGCGCCCGTAGTCAGGATCGAACCTGAGTCTCCGGCGCTGCATTCGCGGTAAGGCAGCAACCCGCAGCTGCGCCACCGTGCCGCCCTTGCATCAAAGCAAAATTCTGCATGACACTCACATGTAACAACATTTAAAAGACACTTGGACACTTGGAAAAGTTCAGAGGGTTTTGAGCAAATGGGATTAGCTTAGATGGAGCATCTTGATCAGCATGGATGAGTTGGGCTGAAAGGCCTGTTTCTGTGTTGTATGACTCTATGACTCTCATAACAGGTGGATTTTGGCAAAGGGAAAGCTGATTTATCCCAGTATACTTTAGGAACCATAAGCTTCAAGGCCTGAAGTTCCAGGAGTCCAAACAAAGGGAATCTCTTTTTGTAGCAATGCCTTTCGATGGACAGTGGTTCTGATGCCAACAGTTCATTATTGACCATCACTGAAAATCAAGTACCTGTTTTTTCAAGTGTTCTTTTAGTGAAAAATGCAATGAGAATGACTAAATAGCAATAGATTTTGAGGGGCTTGATCATATCTATTTGCCTCAAATGATGAATTGATCAAGTGGGAAAAATTTCAAAGCAGTGTAAATAGTACATGAAGAAATAGTCCCAGTGGATTAATTAATTCCCTGCTACCACATGTTTTTATAATTCCATGCCAAGAACTGTAAAAGTTCCTCAGTGGTGACAACAACTTTGAATGATAGGTAGTTCTCGGACAATAATTCTCAACCTCAAGACAGTTGTTGAGTGCTCTGTTGCTTGAGTGACTAAAATATTCTGTGAAAATAATCTCAAATTTACAAACATATGAAAACATGTGTCTTTAAATTCAGGAGGTGCCAGAAGACCGGAGGGTATCAAATGTTGTGCCTCAATTCAAGAAGGGCTGCAGGGAAAATGCTGGGAACTATAGGCCAGTGAGCTTAACATCTGTAGTTGGAAAGTTACTGGAGAGCATTCTGAGGGATAGGTTATACAGGCATTTGGACGAGCAAGAGCTGATTAGGGATAGTCAGCATGATTTTGTACCTGGGAGGTCGTGTCTCACAAATCTGATTGAGTTTTTTGAAGAGTTGGCCAAAAAGGTCGATGAGGGCAGAGTTGTAGATGTTGTATACATAGCTTTCAGTTAGGCATTCGACAAGGTTCCCCATGGTAGACTGCTCTGGAAGGTTAGATTGCATGGGATCCAAGGAGAGAAAGCTGAATGGATAGAAAATTGGCTTCATTGAAGGAAGCTGAAGTGATGGTGGAAGATTGCTTCTTGGACTGGAGGCTTGTGACTAATGGTGTTCCTCAGGGTTCGGTGCTGAGCCCGATACTGTTTGTCATCTACATCAGTGGTTTGGATGAGAACATGTAAATGGGACATGTTGGCCAGTGTGGTCGTCTACTCCGCCATTCAATCATGACTGATCTATCTTAGAACAGCTTGTACCGAGATGGATTCTTAGAACAGCTTGCACCGAGATGGATTCTTAGACAGCTTGTACTGGAGCCTACCAGGAAGAAGACAATTCTGGATTTAGTGTTGAGTAATTAACCTGATTTGATAAGGGAACTCAAGGTAAAAGAGCAATTAGGAGGCAGTGATCATAATAAGATAAGTTTTAATCTACAAATTGAGAGAGAGAAGGGAAAATCGGAAGTGTCAGTATTACGATATAGCAAAGGGGATTACAGAGGCATGAGGCAGGAGCTGGCCAGATTTGACTGGAAGGAGACCCTAGCAGGGAAGATGGTGGAACAGCAATGGCAGGAGGTGAATAATGCAGAAGGTGCAGGATCAATCCATCCCAAAGAGGAGGAAAGATTCTAAAGGGAGTAAGAGGCTCCCGTGGCTGACAAGGGACGTCAAGGGACAGCATAAAAATAAAAGAGAATAAGTATAACATAGCAAAGAAGAGTGGGAAGCCAGAAGATTGGGACTCTTTTAAAGAGCAACAGAAGATAACTAAAAAGGCAATATGGGAAGAAAAGATGAGATACAAAGATAAGCTGGCCAATAATATAAAGGAGGATAGTAAAAGCTTCTTTAGGTATGTAAAGAGGAAAAAATAGTTAAGGCAAATGTGGGTCCCTTGAAGACAGAAGCAGGGGAATTTATTATGGGGAACAAGGAAATGGCAGACGAGTTGAACCGGTACTTTGGATCTGTTTTCACTAAGGAAGATACAAACAATCTCCCAGATGTTCTAGTGGCCAGAGATCCTAGGGTGACGGAGGAACTGAAGGAAATTCACATTAGGCAGGAAATGGTGTTGGGTAGACTGTTGGGACTGAAGGCTGATAAATCCCCAGGGCCTGATGGTCTGCATCCCAGGGTACTTAAGGAGGTGGCTCAAGAAATCATGGACGCATTGGTGATCATATTCCAATGTTCTATAGATTCAGGATCAGTTCCTGTGGATTGGAGGGTAGCTAATGTTATCCCACTTTTTAAGAAAGGAGGGAGAGAGAAAACAGGAAATTATAGACCAGTTAGTCTGACATCGGTGGTGGGAAAGATGCTGGAGTCAATTATAAAAGATGAAATTGCGGAGCATTTGGATAGCAGTAACAAGATCGTTCCGAGTCAGCATGGATTTACGAAGGGGAAATCATGCTTGACTAATCTTCTGGAATTTTTTGAGGATGTAACTAGGAAAATGGACAGGGGAGAGCCAGTGGATGAAGTGTACCTTGACTTTCAGAAAGCCTTCAACAAGGTCCCACATAGGAGATTAGTGTGCAAAATTAGAGCACATGGTATTGGAGGTAGGGTACTGACATGGATAGAAAATTGGTTGGCAAACAGAAAGCAAAGAATGGGGATAAATGGGTCCCTTTCAGAATGGCAGGCAGTGACTAGTGGGGTACCGCAAGGCTCGGTGCTGGGACCGCAGCTATTTACAATATACATTAATGACTTGGATGAAGGGATTAAAAGTACCATTAGCAAATTTGCAGATGACACAAAGCCAGGGGGCAGTGTGAACTGTGAAGAAGATGCTATGAGGTTGCAGGGTGACTTGGACAGGCTGTGTGAGTGGGCGGATGCATGGCAGATGCAGTTTAATGTGGATAAGTGTGAGGTTATCCACTTTGGTGGTAAGAATAGGAAGGCAGATTATTATATGAATGGTGTCAAGTTAGGAAAAGGGAACGTACGAGATCTGGGTATCTAGTGCATCAGTCACTGGAAGGAAGCATGCAGGTACAGCAGGCGGTGAAGAAAGCCAATGGAATGTTGGCCTTCATAACAAGAGGAGTTTATAGGAGAAAAGAGGTCCTTCTACAGTTGTACAGGGCCTTAGTGAGACCGCACCTGGAGTACTGTGTGCAGATTTGGTCTCCAAATTTGAGGAAGGATATTCTTGCTATTGAAGGCATGCAGCATAGGTTAACTAGGTTAATTCCCGGCATGGCGGGACTGTCGTATGTTGAAAGACTGGAGCGACTAGGCTTGTATACACTGGAATTTAGAAGGACGAGAGGGGATCTTATTGAAACATATAAAATTATTAAGGGGTTGGACACATTAGAGGCAGGAAACATGTTCCCAATGTTGGGGGAGTCCAGAACCAGGGGCCACAGTTGAAGAATAAGGGGTAGGCCATTTAGAACGGAGATGAGGAAAAACCTTTTTCAGTCAGAGTTGTAAATCTGTGGAATGCACTGCCTCAGAAGGCAGTGGAGGCCAGTTCTCTGAATGCTTTCAAGAGAGAGCTAGATAGAGCTCTTGAGGATAGCAGAGTCAGGGGGTATGGGGAGAAGGCAGGAACGGGGTACTGATTGAGAATGATCAGCCATGATCACATTGAATGGTGGTGCTGGCTCGATGGGCCGAATGCCCTACTCCTGCACCTATTGTCTATTGTCTATTGTCTATCTTTCTCTCTCAACCCTATTCACCCGCCGTCCCCCCATAACCCCTGACACCATTACTTATCAACAACCTCTCTATCTCTGCCTTTAAAATATCCATTGACTTGGCCTCCACAGCCTTCTGTGGCAATGAATTCCACAGATTCACCACCCTCTGACTAAAGAAATTCCTTCTAATCTATTCTGAGGCGATGGCCTCTGGTCCTAGCCTCTTGCACTAGTGGAAACATCCTCCCACATTCCCATTCATCCATGGTAACGTTTCAGCCTCTTGCTTATCAAGTGTTTATCTCTGTCTAAAAAATACTCAAAAAGTCTTCTTTCACCATTCTTTGGAGAAGATTCACTAAGCCATCTGAGAGAAAATGATTATCTTAAACAGATGATTGCTTGATTTAGTAACTTTTAATTCCAGATTCTCTTTTAAGAAACACCCACTCCACATCCACATTGTCAAGACCCATTGAGTCTTGGCACCAGTGGCAGTGAGGTGATGGCACTACGGGGAGCTGTCTGTACAGAGTTTGTACGTTCTCCCCGTGACCTGCATTGGATTCCCCCGGGAGCTCTGGTTCCACACTCCAAAGACGTACAGGTTTGTAGGCTAATTGGCTTTGGTAAAATTGTAAATTGACCCTAGTGTGTGTAGGATAGCATCAGTGCATGGGGATCTCTGTTCGGCGCAGACTCGGTGGGCCCAAGGGCCTGTTTCCACGCTGTATCTCTAAAACTAAAACTAAAAACTAAAACCCGTCAAGCTCTTATAAGTTTCAATCAAATGACCTCTAAATCTTCTGTTCTCTAGTGGATACAAGCCTAACCTGTCCGTTTATTCCTCAATTCTCTCTGGCAATCCCAAAATTGAGACTGATGTACAGAATCGTAACATTTCAAAGGAGAGCATGTGAATGAATATTTTTCAGGATGACCTGAGTCAATTATATTAGGCTTATAACAGCAGCAGTCATGAATAGATTTTAGTTAAGGCATACATTGTTAGATGTAGGTATGTGGGTGAACTGATGAGAAATTTGTTTGAAAAGAAATTGTGAAGAGTGAAATGCTCGCTGATAATTAATTTCCTCCCATTTAGAAAATGGTGAAAGTTGAAACCTGAAAAAATTGCTGGTCAATGACTCTTTAACTGCTAGTTAAAGCCAAAATGTGCTGATTGCGTGGAACCAGCACTTTCTTTAAAGAAAGTGAATTCCATCTGTGGTTGATTTTCAGAGAGATGAAGTGGTTAAATCTCAGTGGGATACACCATTTGATGCAGCTCCTATGATTTTTCAGGAAGGCTGGTTATTTGCAATGCAAATCCTGCTGTCACATATGTCCTTCATTATCAGTCATGAACTCTTCAATCATACCTGATCTGACCCAAAAGAGCTGCAGCTCAATCCATATAATATTTCTTTTGCTCTATAATATGCCTAGAGCACACTCTCGGAATAGTTAGGTGTAAACATAAGCACCTTCTGTAGAGAGCACACAAACTGTAAATCACCTACAGATATGTTACACAAAAGTATTGCCTTGTAGTTATGTGAGTGAACTTTCAAGCGTTGAGTTTTATTATTTTTATTATATGAGCCTCATTGCCAATGGGGAAAAAATAATTTGTCTGCCTTTGGGAGATTTAATTAAAGGAGAATATTCTGACAAGCTCATTGCATGCAATTGGAGTATCAATGGGGACAAACATCAACTAAAATGAAGACACTTTTTAGTAGTGAATAGAAATCACCATACAGGAGTGGCTCAGTGGCAGAGTTACTGCCTTACAGCGCTTACCGCGCCAGAGACCCGGGTTTGATCCCGACTATAGGTGCTGTCTGTGCGGAGTTTGTACATTCTCCCCGTGACCGCGTGAGATTTCTCCGAGATCTTCCGTTTCCTCCCACACTCCAAAGACTTGCAGGTTTGTAGGTTAATTGCCTTGGTATAAATGTTTAAAAAAACGTGTTCCTAGTGTGTGTTGGACAGTGTTAATGTGTGGGGATCGCTGGTCAGTGCAGACCCGGTGGGCCGAAGTGTCCATCTCCATGCCGTATCTCTAAACTAAACTAAACTAATTTGTTTTTAAATATTTCCCCTTGCATAATTCAGAAGTAGACTGCAAGTTAAAATAACACAACATGTCAACGGAGTGGTATTTGAATACAAACTTTAATATTGCCAACAGTAGTATCTATATTTCCATTTAACAAAAAAAACACACATTTAAAATGTGATGTTGAGAGCGTGGCCTCTTTAATTACGTGTTTGAAACATCAGTCAACCTGACAACAATCTGAAATTGGCAGCTTCGGTGTCCAAATATACCACAGGTTGTAATTGGCCTCCATTTGATACGTATATGATGTTACGTTACGCAGCAGTGTAGAATAATATATAATAAAACTAGTATTTAAATGTTATACTCTGGAGCGCTTCGAATATTAAACACATTTTAAAATCAACCAATATGTTGGTATGTCATAAGTAGTTCTCTGAAAGCATTCGTAACACTGTTTGCATGAAGGCAAATTTTCAAAAAAATAAATCCTAAAGAATAGAATATCGTTGACATATTCGCCTTAAATAATATTATCATATGATGGAACATATTGCACGTTTCTTCCTGGATCAGTACTGTGTACCTTTTGACTTCTTGACAGGTGAAATGTGCTTTGGTGATTAAAGAAGACTGCCATATAGTTTGTTCAGAAAGAGCTTACACTAGTGTATTATGAGTTAAAAAAAAACACAAACCACGCCACCCCATTTTAAAGCCTATGGGGAGGATCATCCATTTTACTTTCAAGTTTTTCTTCCCACAAACAAGCTATAATTTACCAGATGAGACTATGGTCTCACACAACCTCAACATGTAGGTCCACAGTCTTTCACTGACATCTGGCTTTGACTAAGGAGTTCAGTGTCAAAGTGTTTGGTGGTGCTGTACCTGGCTCTCAAGCACTAATTACCAGTATTGAGTCCAGAAGTTAGAGGATCCTGGGGATTCATAACTAGTTTTCACATGGTCTTTGCACAAAAGGGGTCCTGTTCTAAATTATGCTGTTAACTTTAATTAGGAAGTGAGTTTGTTATATGCCAACCACATTAAGAACTACATGATTACAGCAGTGCATTAGGACAAGTTTATTTTAATGGCTTTTGTGTACGTGAACTAAATCCATCAGGGATGTATACCTCAGTTAACAGATCTTAAGCATTGCCTCCAGCACTTTCAGCAGTTTGCAGAAAGCTTAAAAGGGAGGTAAAAGCTTTAGCCAAAGTATTTTTGAATGATATATTTGGAAGTTCAATGTACCATATCATAAATGCTGTAACAAATAAATTCAACTTTAACAAATAAATTCAACTCAAATTCAAGAATTTCTGTTGCTGATATAAATTAAATCTTGAAATCTTCCTTAAGCTGTATTTTTATTTTCCTTTGACAGTGTCCTCATTTCTGTTGCTCCTGCTTTAGTTGCAGGAGCAGGGTAACCAAACAAACATTTTCCAAACCCTATTTTTCTCATTTAGTGCTACATTTTGTTACAGCTTTATTAATTTATGTATGATATCCTTCCTTCCAAACACTGCACCCCTTGATATATTTTGTGTGGGTGCCAACCATAAGTGTTATTGATAGGAGTTGCAGAACAAATATGCTTTAATGGGTTATGGCACACAGATACTTGAAAAATAGTCAGAAAGAATAATTTGGCCACATTGGATAAAAGTAATTAGTCTTATCTAGACTTTCAGCTAATTCCACTAATTTACAATAAAATATATTCCAATGAGTTATATTCCAGTTCATAGCTATCATGGGCCACAGGGCTTGTTTCTGTGCTGTACTGTTCTAGGCTCTGAATTTTATGTTCTGCTAGATGGGTGTGGACCCGTTAGGTCAAAATCTCTCCTGCGGGCCCGGCAACCTTCTGCTGCAGGCCCGGCAACCCAATCCCCAACTGACGACACTCACCCACTCAACCCTCAACCTCAACCCCCCATAAAACTCCCCTGGGGCTGGGGAGGGGGGAAGAGAGATCTCTTCCTCCCCCCCTCATTGGCCGCCACCCCGTCACTCGGCGGGTCCCGCCCTGGTGGCCATCTTGGGTACACCCCTCCCCCTCATTGGCCACCACTCCCATCACTCAGGCCTGTCCCGCCTCGGTGGCCATCTTGGGGACGGCAAGTGGAAAAGGGATTTTTTAAAGTTTAAAAAGTGATTTTCAAAGTTTAAAGTGAAATTTGAAAAAAATATAAGAACCATTTGAACAGCAGGCCAATGGTGAGTAAGGTGGGCCTAACATTGTTGCCCTATCGTGTACCGACTTGGGTGTATATCGGGTACGCACAAACACACAAGATGAGAGTTTTAGTAATATAATAGATAGATGTTTATTTCAGCTCTTTGTAAGAATATTTCAACAGGCCTCTCACTCTGTGCCTTCTGTCCATAACCTTGAAAAATTATTTCCATTTACATACATTCATCTCCCTTTTAAACACTACAATTGATTCTGTCTCTACTATTAGCCTGACATTACATTCCAGATCTAGTCTATTCACTGTGCAAGGAAATTTGTCCTCATGTCACCTTTGGCTGTTATCACTCAACTTCATTCCTGCAATAGGAACAATTTCTCTCTATCCATGCCCTTCATGAGTTTAAATGTTGCGATCAGATCCAAGAACATAAGAAACTAGGTGGTGCAGCGGTAGAGTTGCTGCCTTACAGCGCTTGCAGTGCCTGAGGCCAGGTTTCGATCACAACAACGGGTGCTGTCTGTATAGAGTTTGTACGTTCTCCCCGTGACTGCATGGGTTTTCTCCGAGATCTTCAGTTTCCTCCCACACTCCAAAGACGTACAAGTTTCTAAGTTAATTGGTTTGGTATAAGTGTTAATTGTCCCTCGTGTGTGTAGGATGGTATTAATTTGCGGGAATTGCTGGTCGGTGCGGACTCGGTGAGCAGTTGGGCCTGTTTCTGCGCTGTATCTCTAAACTAAACTAAACTAAACAGGAACAAGATTAGGCCAGTAGACACCTTAAGACTGTTCTGCCAGTAAGTAGGACCACAGCTGATCCAATCTTGGCTACAGCACCACTTTCCCGCCCTCTCCCTGTACTCTTTTTAAATTTAATTGTTTAATTATCTGTCAGCCTTGAATGTATTCAATGATTTCACCTCCACCATGTTCGGAGACAGATAATTCCAAAGAGATAAGAATTTCCTATTCATCTCTGTACATATCCAAACCAGGGAAAATCTCAGCATTCAGCCTATCAATCCCTCGCAGAATCCTGTGTATTTCAATAAGATGATTTCCCATTATTCAACACTCCAGTAATCATAGGCCCAACCTGCAACATTTCTCTTCATTTGTCAAATCTTGACCCCATTTATCAGCCTGATGTACCTTCTCAGCACTGACTCCAATCCTTCCTTCTGGCGGCACAGTGCCCAGCTGGTCGAGGGAACCGGGTTCAATCCTGACCTCAAGTGATGTCTGGGTGAAGTTTGCACATTCTCCCTGCAAGTTTCCTCTGGGTGCTTTGTTCTCCCCCAACATCCCAAAGTCTCTAGGTTAATTAGCCTCTGTAAAATTGCCCCTAATGTGTAGGGAGTGGATGAGAAAGTGGAATAACATAGAACTCGCGTGAGCGTGTAATCGGTGGTCAGCGTGAACTTAATGGGCCTGTTCCCATTCTGAACCACTAAACTAAACTGAATATGGAGACCAAACCTACATGCTGTACTCCATGTGCAGTCTCACCAACATCCTGTAAAGTTGTATCAAAGCTTCCTTGCTTTCATATTCCCACACGTTTGGTAATAAAAGCCAACATTCCATGAGACTTCCTAGGTTACTTGCTCGACTTCCATGCTTTCATTTTGTGTTTCAAGTATCGGGAACCCCAGATGCATTTGCAATGCAACATGTCGTGGCTTCCTGGCAACCTTCTCTGTTCTAAGGAGAAAGACCCCAGCTTTTGCAGAATATCCTTGTAACTAAAGTCCCTTCATTTTGGCAAATTTCCTCTGAAGCCTTCAGGTGTCTTGACGCCTTTCCTGAAGCGTGGCACCAGAACTGGACACAACTTGATGCTAAATCCGTTTTTCATAACGATACATCATGATATAGTTAGGCTTGTACTCTGTGCCTCTATTTATTAAGCCCAGGACCCCATGTGCTTTCTGGCCTCTTTATTAACCTGTTCTCCCACTTTCAATGAAATAAGCACATGTACCCTATCATTTCAATTTTTTTGCCAGTTATTTTTCTTCACAAGGACAATTTTCCTGCTGGGTTGTGGGAGGTTGGATAGGAGTTGGGAATTATAAAAGTGCCTAATAGTGTAATTGGTCATTTAGCTGACATACTAAATACTAGTGTACTCCAGATTGTTCTGATCTAATTCTTTCAAAACGAAAAAAATAATTTGTAAAATCAAAGTACAAACTCAGTGAATTTTGCCTTTGTATTTAGTGCAAGATGTACTTAGGTACCAAGGTATAACATATGTTTCTGATAACATTGCATTTATGGGAATTGTCACAATGTACTATGATTGCAAGCTAACAATGCCTTAGTTGAGTGTTTTGCTGCATTTGATCACTATAATTGTCAAAAGCACTGAAGAAAACCAAATGTACTTCTTTAAGATATTTTACACAGATGTATTTAGGTGTTATTTAATTTCATTAAAATAGTTAAGGACTATTGAAATCTGCTGCGTTCTCTTTTAAGCTTTACCATATGTCGCATCAATGTGGTTCTATTAAAATCTAGTGATGGGTGGATCAAATCTTCAATGGTTTAGCAAAAAATATCCAGTTTGAGTGATTGCAATGGAGGAATCCTAATGATATGCTTAGATGGAAATCTAGTCTTTATATTAAATCAGAACAGATTTAACCCATCTGTTTGATGTAGATGCACGCTGTTCACCAGCAAAACGTTATACACATCACTTTGCCAGCATCAAACCAATGATGGAGTGCTCCAATAACCAGATGCATGTCAGTCAGTAACAAGTCTAAATTGCACTTCACCCAGCCTGAATATGGGGGTTCATGTCACTTCATTCAGTCTGTTATGGGCAGGCCTCTACTCTGGCACAATTGTCCTGTCAATGAAGTTGAAATCTAATCTAACTCGGCACACCAACAGTCATTGCTGCTTCAGATAGAAACAAAATGCTGGAGTAACTCACCAAGTCAGGCAGCATCTCTGGAGAAAATGGACAAGTGACGTTTTGGGGCCAGGATCCTTCTTCAGACCTTTCTTCTGAAGAAGAGTCCTGACCCCAAAACGTCACTTGTCCATTTTCTTCAGAGATACTGCTTGACCCGCTGAGTTCTCCAGCATTTTGTGTCTATCCTTGGTATAAATCCGTTCCTTTTTATTAGTCGTTGCTTCTTGGTACATAATCTTCATGTTCCTCCCTAATAGTTCTCATGCATCACCGTTTGATCCTTTCGAAGAGCAAGACATGTTTCCTAATTAACCTTTGGAGTTATCCAGTCCTTACTCAGATAAATTGCGCTGGGAAGAGGGCGCATGATTGAAGTATAAAGAATTATGAGGAATATAGGTAATGTAAACCTTTTTCCCATATTGGAGGTAAACAAATCAAAAATCATGGATTTAGGACAATAAGGAGGAAAATAAGGAGGTGATTCAGAAGAATCATAATGGACACTATTTTTACCCAGAGAGTGAATACCTGCAATGCACTACCTGAGAGAAGCATTCGCTCAGTCCGCCTTAACCAACCTGATCTCCTGGTGGCTCAGCACTTCAACTCCCCCTCCCACTCCCAGTCTGACCTTTCTGTCATGGGCCTCCTCCATTGTCATAGTGAGGCCCACCGCAAATTGGAGGGACAGCATCTCATATTTCGCTTGGGCAGCTTACACCCCAGCGGTGTGAACATTGATTTCTCTAACTTTAAATAGCTCCTCTGTCCCTCTCTTTCCCCTCCCCTTCCCAGTTCTCCCTGTCTCCAACTACATCCGTTCTTTGTCGCGCCCCCTCCCCTGACATCAGTCTGAAGAAGGGTCTCAACCCGAAACGTCACCCATTCCTTCTCTCCTGAGATGCTGCCTGGCCCACTGAGTCACTCCAGCTTTTTGTGATACGCCCGAGAGAAGCAAGGTTACTGACAACATTTAAGAAGACTCTCGATGAGCACTTGAATTGTTTGGGCATAGAAGCATTGGGGCCAAATGCCGGGAGATAGGATTAGTGCAGATGTTGTCCAGTGGTCAGCATGGATGTGGTGAGCGTAATGGCCTCATTCCATGCTGCATGAATCGACATGGCTTCCTCTGAGTGTTGTTCCAAATGGGCACCAGTTTGAGCGAAATGAAGGTGAAAGGTTTCATATGAGACTGCTAGCAGCATTTGCTTGGCCATGTTTGCTCAGATCAGGATTGCTAATTTTCGGTTCATCTATTTCTTCCTCTGCTTTGTGGATGGGCTTTGCAAGTCCTGTGAATACAAAGCAGAGAAAAGCATGGAACTGTAGACTCTTGACTCTATTACAAAAATATTCACAATTAAAATGGAATTAAGTGGGCAATATACATCAAACCACAGTGATCTACATAGCAAATGATGCATCCCTGACACAATGAATGAGTGTTTCTTGCCTTCCTTGCTGAAAGATGGCTGCTGCAATGTTGAATTTTTAGGCCTTGCTTTCTCATGTGTCATAATATGGGAAGAGAAATTTGCCAGCCATGGTCTATAGATGCTGGTGCCAGTCGTATGCTGCCTTTGCAATTTGGTTCTGAATGTAAAATTTCAGTTAGAAACCAATTTCTGTTAGAAATCAATAAACTTTGCTACCAATATTCCCTTTACCCTAGGACGATAAGGGAATGGAATATGTTACCACCCAACGCATGCGCCGCTCCCGATGTTCAGTCATTTAAAAAGGGGATTGAGCAACAAGATCTCCTCAACTTGGTCAAAAAGGCCCACTACAAAATTTAATCACTACTCTACTCACTCCGACCTGCGCGAGATAATCACTTATGAGGCGTTTGCCAGAACCAGAACCAGAATTGTATAGGGTTTTTTTTATTCACATTCATACATCTCTGAATTTTCACTGTTACATGCTTGAGTCACTGAGGTGCATGTCATCAATTTATGAATCTATTTTACAATTTAACAAAAACATTGCACTCATAGGAGCGCATTGTAGCAAAATACCCAACATAAATTGCATCCAGCATTTTTAATGCCTAAACTGTTGCATAACAGAACATTTCCAGAAACAAATCACTTTTGCAAATCTAAAATGGCTGTAGGTTTTGTTCCTACACACTGATAGGAATACAAAGCTACAATAAACAGATTTTTACAATAAACACTTTTTTTTAACTAATAGTATTTCCCGGATGAACAGAAACATTATAACTTTAGTATTGTGTTGAAGATCTAATGCAATGGGGCATAATTGAAGACAGAGTGGTAACATAAAATAATCATTTTCTTCCTTTGCTTTAGTTTGGTTAAGAACTGTTTCAAACATTTATTAGCCCACAGCAGACAAAATCATCCTTTTGTGCAACCTCGTTCAAACTGGTCTGCAGTTAATCAGCTTACAGTGTAAGGAAAGAGCAACATATGGATCTTGTTACTGCACAGAGAGCTGATTTTGGCAGTTCCTTTAGAAAGTAAATTAAAGCTTTAAGTAGTCAAGAAAAGTGACAGCACGTAGACCTTTGCTGCAGGGGAAACTTGGGTTCATTCTGTGGGTTTCTGAGTAGAGTTAAGGAAATAACTATTTCCTTTTTTTTTAAATGGCCCTAAAAATTGGTCTTGTTAATTTTCTTAAAAATTGTGAAATGGTCAGAGAATATATTTTGCTTAGTTCACTTATATAATGAGGTGGATATTATGAACAGTTGATGCAACTATTGACATTAAGCTGGTACAAAGCAGCAAGAATCTATTTGGTGTCAGTCTTTGGGCTGTTGCCATGAACAATTTTCACTGATTTAATTATTGAACTCTATTGCAGCAGAGAATGCGCAAAATGTCGCCAACAACAGAACATAAGACCCAGAAACAGAATTATCATTTTGACCTATTATCTATCCTGATTTGCAAATCATCCAAAGTAATACTATTTAAACCCACATATTATCGATTCGAATAGCCTTAAACGTGTTGTAGGCTCATTGCCCCAATCTAAATAGGACATTAGTCAGAACAATCTTCCTCTTAGGCAGTCTTTCATAATCGAGAATGACCAGGTCCCACAAAAGGTTCTGTGGGTTCCGCGAAGTCCAACGTTGAAACGGCAGACTTTTCCACAGATGAGATTGTGTGCTACCTCCATTCTGCTGTCTTCTCCCTAAGATGGACTTGAGGTTCTCAACACCATCCTTCTCCATTTTTAACGGTCACGGGACAGAGAATTCCACAAGCTATTGAGGATGTTGTATTCTCTCAACAAAAAAAATCTTTCAGCTTAAATATTTGCCTCTGTCTGCCTGATAATCTCTTTACAATGTGGACTTCAAAATAGCCTGTGTGTTTTGGGAGTCAGGACAACAGAGATGTACAGGTAGGTGTATAGCCGCACGCGACTGTGTGATTTGGTTACAGCTTTGTGATTATACAAGAGCCATTATAAATAACATACAAGTTGCAGTAGGTTCTAGATCGATTGGCCAGGTGGGCTGCGGAATGGTTGATGGAATTTAATACAGAGAAATGTGAGGTGTTGCATTTTGGGAAGTCTAACATGGGCAGGACCTACACAGTGAATGGTAGGGCTCTGGGGGGTGTTGTAGAGCAGAGGGATCTAGGAGTGCAGGTCAAAAAGATGGAGTCGTAAGTCAAAAAGGTGTTTGGCACATTGGCCTTCATCAGTCAGAGTATTGAGTACAGAAGTTGGGAGATCATGTTGCAGTTGTATAAGACGTTGGCGACGTCGCGTTCAGAGTATTGTGTTCAGTTCTGAGCACCACGTTATACAAACGATGTTGTTGTGGCGGTCCCTGGTACATTGTCAAGCTGGAAAGGGTACAGAGAAGATTTACAAGAATGTTGACAGGGCTAGAGGATCTGACCTATAGGGAGAGGTTGAATAGGCTGGGACTCTATTTCTTGGAACATAGGAGGATGAGGGGTGATCTTATTGAGGTGTGTAAAATCATGAGAGGAATAGATCGGGAAGATGCCCAGAGTAGGTGAATCGAGGACCACAAGTCATAGGTTTAAGGTGAAGGGGAAAAGATTTAATAGGAATTTGAGCAGTAGCCTTTTCACACAAAGGGTGGTGGGTGCATGGAACAAGCTGCCAGAGGAGGTAGTTGAGGCTGGAACTATCCTAACTTTTAAGAAACAGTTAGACAGGTACATGGATAGGACAAGTTTGGAGGGATATCGTCCAAATGCAGGCAGGTGGGATTAGTGGAGCTGGACATATTGGCCAGTGTGGGCAAGTTGGGCCGAAGGGCCTGCTTCTACGCTGTATCACTCTAGTGACTATGACTCTAGTGCAAGACCTTCACAATGGTTGGCAGGGCCCTGGGGAATGTTATTGAGCAGAGTGATATCGGGGTGCAGGTACATAGTTCCTTGAAAGTGGTATCACAGGTAGATAAGGCAGTCAAGAAAGCTTTCGGTACATTGGACTTCATCAGTCAGGGTATTGAGAATAGAGGTCAGGATGTTACAGTGGCACCGCATTTGGAGTATTATGTTCAGGTTTGGTCATCCTGCTAAAGGAAGGATGTCATTAAGCTGGAAAGAATGCTGGAAAGAATGCAGAGAGGACTTTCAAAGATATTGCCAGGACTTGAGGGCCTGAGCTTTTCAGGATAGGTTGGGAAGGCTAGGAGTTTATTCCTTGGAGTGTAGAAGGGTGAGGGGAGATCTTATAGAGGTGTATAAAATCATGAGGGGAATAGATAGGTTGAATGCACAGATTATTTTACCAAGAGTACGGGATTCAAGAATCAAAAGACTTTGGTTTAAAGTGGGAGGGGAAAGATTTAATAGGAACCTGAGGAGAAACATTTTCAAACAGATGGTGGTGGTTATATGGAACAAGTTTCCAGAGGAGGTAATTGAGGCAGGTAGTATAACAACACTTAAAAGGAATTTGGATAGGTACATTAACAGGAAAGGTTTAGAAACATATCGGCCAAATACGGACAGATGGGACCAGCGTAAAAAAGGGCATCTTGTTCGACAAGGACAAGTTGGGCCGAAGAATCTGTTTTCATGTCAAATGACTCTGTCTATGACTCTATGATATGACTGGCAGCAAACTATAGTGGAATAATAGTCAATAAACAGTATTTCCATTACTGCAAGACTGAGGTGCTAATTGTGGCTATAAATGTTGAGGTGATGACTTATGTGTAATTGACTTTGGAGGTAGCAGGAATGCTGTTTTCAGTTTGTTTATTCTTTTGGACTAAAAGCAGGGCCAAGTTTTTGGTTAATGTTGAAAGGTCAAAATAGGGAGATATGCCGCATAACTATGGAGTCAAACAACTGCGGAAGACACAGCTTGCCAGTTGACTAGCAAGTGGGCCATTGGATTCCATCCAGAATAGGAGTAGGTAAAACTAAATCATGCCCTGTCCTTGAAACTACCACTTAATTGTGCAGTGATCAAATACTTGTTGAAAATAAAGTTGAAATATGTGCTATTTTGTTTAGTTTTTAGTTTTTAGTTTAGTTTAGAGATACAGCATGGAAGCTGGCCCTTCAGGTTATCGTGTCCATACCGACCAGCAATCCCTGTACACTAGCACTATCCTACACACACTAGCGACAAATTTACAATTTTTACAAAGCCAATTAACCTACAAACATGTACGTCTTTGGAGTGTGGGAGGAAACCAGAGCAACAGAGGCAAATCCATGCAGTGACAGGGAGAATGTACAAACTCTGTACAGACAGCACCCGTAGTCAAGATCGAACCTGGGTTTCATATCAACATTGATATCAACATTAGGCAATGTTTTCACTGCAAATTAAGAAACCATGCTAAAGTCAATCCTAATAGTCTGAAATGATTCTGGTTTTGAAAGCGAACTGAAATATCTACGTCTGTTTTACTCTAATCATGAATGAGTAAAAAGCTACCACACCTGACACGTTACTATACTGCAAAATACTACCTCTGTACACAGGAGCCATCATAAACTGTATATGTTACTGAAGAATCAATATTCCTACTAATCAACTGGCCTGTAATGCTCCTGCAAGTATGAATTTCATTGTTCTACAGAGCCAGAGACTTGCGTTCGATCCTGACTACAGGTGCTGACTGTGTGGACATTGTATGTTCTCCCCATAACTGTGAAGCTTTTCCCCGGGTGCTCCGGTTTCCTCACGCACCCCAAAGATGTACAGGTTTGTAGGTTAATTGGCTTTGGTAAAGATCGTAAATTGTCCCTGGTGTGTAGGGTAGTGCTTGTGTACGAGGAACGCTGGTTGGCGCGGACTTGGTGGGCCGGAGAGCCAGTTACCGCGTTGTATCTCAAAATTAGACGAAACTAATTACATACGACAATTAAACATTCTTGGCTCTCTCTTGACTTAGTCCATGCAGACAGTAACCCTCGGACTATCCTTGATCGGACTTTACTGGCTTTACCTTGCACTAAACGTTATTGGGGATCTATGCACTGTAAATGCCTCGATTGTAATCATGTATTGTCTATCTGCTGACTGATTAGTACACGTGTACCTCGGTGCACGTGTCAATAAACGAAACTAAACTAAGCCATAGTCAGGATCGAGCCTGGGTCCCTGGCACTGTGAGGCAGCAACTCCACTGCTGTGCCACCATGCCGCCCACCAACTCTTGAATCCCATTGTACATCCTTTAAATGGTTATCCCAACCAAGCTCAGCCAGCTTCCCAGATCTCACAGCACAGCTTTGTGAAAGGGGAAGGGAGTTAATCCGGGCGACAATATCCCCTGTATCAGATCATCCGGAATAATGGAAGCAGCAAAGTGAAGGTGTTGACTAGCTGTGAGATCACGTTATGTGGGTGGTTTTAATTTCCCCAAAATGTTCTTTCGATATGACTACTGTAATCAAACCCTTTTGTAATGGAGGATTGGCAGTGGTGCGTCAGGATGTTGTGAATGGTTGCAATAAGTTTCTAATTTAAAGGGCTATTTGTAGGTGACAGGGATGTGTTGAATCCAGGATATGGATTTCAGGCAATTAATCACAGGATTAGGAGTTGAGAAAGTACAGTGCTAAGGATCTTGAATTCACAGCCTGAAAGGGTGGCAGAGGCATAGCTGTTATCATGTTTAAATGTTATGGCCCGTAGCTTGACAACATAGCTACGAGCTGAAACATGGGAAGTAGATTCTTTTTTCGGTGTGAACATAACAAGTCTCTTTCTCTGCCATAAATTCGCATGAATTCAGATGCCCACTTGGGCAGCTTACAACCCAGCGTTATGAATATTGATTTCTCTAATTTCAAGTAACTCTTGCACTCCCTCTTTCTCCGCCCCTCCCCCACCCTGGTCGTTCTTCTAGTTTCTATGCCATCCTGCTTAGTTTTACTGTCTGTATCCACTCGTTATCACCTTTTCCACAGCTAACATTGGACGATTGTGGGCTCCACTTTTCCTTGATCATCGTTGCTGGCTTTGGTTTGTTCTTTTCATACATTTCTTTGTACCTCTTCAAACCAATAGTTTTCCTGACGCTCAGTCTGAAGAAGGGTCTCGACCCGAAACGTCACCGCTTTCTTTTCTCCGGAGTTGCTGCCTGACCCACTGAGTTACTCCGGCATTTTGTGTCTATCTTCGGTGTAAACCGGCACCTGCAGTTCCTTCCCACACAATTCCGATGATACCCTGGGTTTGGAGAAGTAAGATTTGAAAATAGATTCAGGCATCCTGACCACTTTTGTGAGATCATTAAATTTATTGCAGCACTTGTTAGCGCTGACCTGCACGGCTTTCTCCTCTCCTGACTTTCTCCCAGTGTCTGCGGGCACTGTGCACAGGTGAAGATAGGAAGTTATTGCTTCCTTTTCATCTCCCCCACCAATACCCCAGTTGGCTCACTACATGCTGCTATGCCATTATCTGCTATTCTCAGTGATTTTGCACCGCTATTCAAAGATGACCTGTCAGTTTAAGAGATGCACGCCAGACATTACTGCAAAGACTAGCTTCATGCGTTGCTTTTTGCACGCATGGCAGCCTTCCATTCTGTGGGCACATTGTCCGCTGTGATTCAGGAGCCCCAGTATGATATGGCAGTGTCTACCACATACGATGCAGATGATGCAGCACGCTCCGGGAGTGTCCCGGAAGGCAGGCCCAGCTCGTCACCGCAGACCAAAGACTGCGGACCCCCCCCCCCCCCCCCCCCCCCCCGCAACAGACTGAAGACTCGCTTTGAGTGATCTGAGGTTCAAAGTTCATCCAGCTCACCCGGCACCGACAGAGGACTCGCCTGCTGTGGACTAACAATGGAGACCCGCTGGTAGGCCAGGCTCGCCCACCGCAGACTCCAAACGCCGCCCCAAGCCACCGGCATGGACGGGACGCGCGCCACCCAGCGCGAGGAGGAACCGACAGCGAGGTAGACCATCAAGAGCAAGTTGGACCATCAAGAGCATGGTGGACCATCAAGAGTGAAGTGGACCATCAAAAGCGAGGTGGACAATCAAGAGCGTGTTGCACCATCAAGAGCACATTGCACCATCAAGAGCGAGTTGCACCATCAATAGCGTAGTGGACCATCAAGAGCGTGTTGCACCATCAAGAGCACATTGCACCATCAAGAGCGAGTTGCACCATCAATAGCGTAGTGGACCATCAAGAGCGAGTTGCACCATCAAGAGCAAGTTGCACCATCAAGAGCGAGTTGCACCATCAAGAACGGGGTGGACCATCAAGAGCGAGGTGGACCATCAATAGTGAGGTGGACCATCAATAGCGAGGTGGGCCATCAAGAGCGAGGTGGACCATCAAGAGTGCAGGGCAACCCGCACCATCGAGAGCTACTTAGCGGGGAGGGGGACGCCGAGAACGAAGGTGGACATGGCAGTAGAGGCGGGGGGGGGGGGGGAGGGCTGCTGCTAAGTGCAGCGGCTGGCAGAAGAGAGGAATGTTCGGTGAACTTTTGTAACTTTGTTAGCACCAGACATGTGGCAACTCTTGTGTACCGCCTGGGTGAGGTCTGCTGCACGATTTTCCCAGGTTGTGTGCAGAACAAAGCATTTCACTGTATCTAGGTACATGTGATTGAATCATTGAAAGCAGTGGGCTGAGAAGGTTCAGAGTTTGCTGGCCTCTTCTTTTCTTTTGACTTTCTACCCTGCTAACTGAGCTTTGCTGACTCCTCACCTCTTCTCTTGCTCTCTAGATCGTCAGCCTCCAATGATCTTGCCATCACAAGCAATCTCCCATTTGTCAGCGCACTTCACCTGAATCTGAGATGAACAAGGCCGAACAGCCATCCAGCGTGCAGATAAACTATAGACATACAGATCTATAGGCATACAGGTCCTCCATCGATTTTCTGGCCCCCTTTGTTCCCGAGCATTTCTGAATGATCCGTTTTGCCAGTCCAACGGATGTCACGGCCTCCGAGAGGATTCAATAACCGGAACGGTCTGCCTAGGCCACCAAGGGGCCGAGATACTGGCCCACAAAGTCGATCTCGGAAGTCGGCCGTGGGAACGGATCCGCTGGCAGGCCGAAGTTCCAGAGCCCCCGACCGCAGGAGGCAAATTCAACCCATCGATCGGCCACGGAAGTCCCGATGGGGTCGAGATCGGCCGCCTCAACCGGCCTAGGCACATTTTCCGGGGGACTTCCGGGGAGGGATTTCAAGTGCGCTCGCTATTGTAATTTTGTCCGGTGGTGCCGGACCACCAGATGCTGGAAATTTAGTGGTGGACCTGTACATCAGAAACATCAACTTTTCATATCCCTCCACAGTTGCTGCCTCCCTCCACTGAAGAGGAAAGATTGCCAATGTATAGCCGTACCAGGGAGCAGGGTGACAGAGGCTGGTTGATAAAGGGTGGAGTGAGATTGGTGGGGGTGATGGGCGGATGGAACCAGGTGGAGGAAGGTAATAGTGCAAAATTCCCTCTGCCATTTCTCTGCCCATTTCTGTCATGGGTTGAGGGCCCTGTTCCTGTTCTGTACTTGTTCCATGTTCTATTTGCTGTTTCTGGTTAAAATGCCCATACAATGTTATTAATTAGTGAATTTTGGACACTAGTTCCAGCCAGAATAAAGAAATAGCAATATGCATCCAAATAGAAAAATGTGTCACCTGGATTTAAGATTTGTTTGCTTTACTTCTGTCAGTGGTGTTGGTTGCAGGTTTGGAAAATACTGCGGAAAAACCTTCAATGACATCCTGCACTGCATCCTATAGTCAGTGCACATCACAGGGCAGCACAGTGGTGCAGTGGTAGAGTTACTTCCTCGATGATAGACACAAAATGTTGGAGTAACTGAACTGGTCAGGCAGCATCTCTGAGAAAAGGAATAGGGGACGTTTCGGGTCAAGACCCTTCTCAGTTGCTGCCTCGCAGTGCCAGAGACCCGAATTCGACCCTGGCCTTGGGTGCTGTCTGCGTGGAGTTTCTCCCTGTGACCATGTGGGTTTTCCCCAGGTATTCATAGAAACATAGAAACATAGAAAATAGGTGCAGGAGTAGGCCATTCGGCCCTTCGAGCCTGCACCGCCATTCAATATGATCATGGCTGATCATCCAGCTCAGTAGCCTGTACCTGCCTTCTCTCCATCCCCCCTGATCCCTTTAGCAAAAAGGGCCACATCTAACTCCCTCTTAAATATAGCCAATGAACTGGCCTCAACTACCTTCTGTGGCAGAGAATTCCACAGACTCACCACTCTCTGTGTGAAGAAATGTTTTCTCATCTCGGTCCTAAAAGACTTCCCCCTTATCCTTAAGCTGTGACCCCTGGTTCTGGACTCCCCCAACATCGGGAACAATCTTCCTGCATCTAGCCTCTCCAACCCCTTAGGAATTTTATATGTTTCTATAAGATCCCCCCTCAGTCTTCTAAATTCCAGCGAGTACAAGCCCAGTCTATCCAGTCTTTCCTCATATGAAAGTCCCGCCATCCCAGGGATCAATCTGGTGAACCTTCTCTGTACTCCCTCTAAGGCAAGAACGTCTTTCCTCAGGTTAGGAGACCATTCCAGTTTCCTCCAAAGACGTACGGGTTAATAGGTTAGTTGGCTACTATAAATTGCTCCTAGTGTATTGGATGCGAAAGTGGGATAACAGAACTAGTGTACGGTTGCTCGATGGTCAGCGTGGACTCGGTGAGCTGAAGGGCCTGTTTCCACGCTGTATCCCTAAACATCCTCAATTAAGTTATCCGTCAAGACCTCTGCTTTGTACCAGATGGGCTCGGATGAGAATCCTGGACTGAGTAAGTGCAACCAGATGCTGAAGGAAAGAGGGAGATTTCTGCATTTTTATGGCAGATGAACTAAGATAAACCAAGCAGCCTTCCATATCCTGCGGTTATTCACAAGCTCATAAACTTCATGAAGCCTCCATTCAGACCATGCCATTATTCATTGTGGGCCGAAGGGCCCATTCCTGTGCTGTACTGTCTATACCACAGATATTGGAGGCCGGTGAATATTACAGCACAGAAACAGGCCCTTTAGCCAAACTCATCCATGCCAACTAAGATGCCCCATCTAAACTAGTTCAATTTGCCTGCATTCGACTCATATCTCATGGGGAGAACGTACAAACTCCATACAGACAAGCACCCTCTTCGTCAGGATCGAACCCGGGTCTCTGACACTGTAAGGCAGCAAATCTACTGTTGCGCCACCGATCCAATTCATTAAAAATGTTTACTATAGAAATCTTCTCCTGCAGCCTTATTTTGCTAAAAACAACTTTTATAAGCATTCTCTTAAACAGGCAAGCATTATTTTACTGTACAATTAAGCTACATTGACACTGCCAAATGTTTGTGGTAAAAGGAAATGTTATATAAATCAACAAATTCAATGAATGATGCAGTTTATTCCTGATAATGTTGTCTGTTTTTCTTCTACATATTAACAGCCTGACATTTTCTATAAGTTTTTAACGTGGAAAATAGAAGAAATTTGAGGTTTAATTTTCTGAAGTCACAGTTCGCTGTGGTTTAAAGTGGTGGCATTTTGATGTGGCATTCTTGTCAGATTTATGACAGACTTCCAATCTGCTTTAAAATCCACCATAAGAGTTCATAAAGATGAACTAGATGAATAAAAGAGTGTTCGATTTTCAGCTGCAGTTCCAAACATGTTATGCTGAAGAGAATTTGACATTTACAATTAAGTCACTTTTGCAATAAAAAAGTTATTTTTTCCCCAGTTTTAATTGTTTGATTTGCCCTCTCCCTGTGTGAATGAAACAGCTCAAAATCAAAGTTAAATTCTGAGTGGAGCAACACTGGGCCCCATTGAAATTTGAAGAATAATTGATTTGAATTAGAGAGAATGGCTTAAAATCATACAGCGTGGAAACAGCTACGTTGAACCAACTTGCCCACGCAGACCAACATGCCCCATAGTCCCACCTGCCTGCTACATCGTTCTAAACCTATCCTATCCATGTACCTGTCCAAATGTGTTTTAAACGTTGCGATAGTACCTGCCTCAACTACCTCCTCTGGCAGCTTGTTCCATATACCCACCGCCCTTTGTGTGAAAATGCTGCCCCTCAGGTTCCTATTATATCTTCCCCCCTGGCCCCCTCACCTTAAACTGTTGGCCTTGTGGAACAAAGGATGATGAAGTTTACCTGACTGAGCCACTAACCAAACCTACACTTTACAAAGCACTTCCTAATGTAGATTCAATCTGTCCATTCTATTTGGTTCAAAGAGATTCAGCACGGTAACAGGGCCTTTGAAACATCGAACCCATAGTTGATCACTCCTTCACACTACTTCTATGTTATTCCATCTTCTCATCTACTCCCTAGACACTAGGGGCAATTTACACAGACCAATTAACCTATAAACCCACTGTCTTTGGGATGTGGGAGGAAACCGGAGGTTTAGTTTAGTTTAGTTTAGAGATACAGCTTGGAAACAGGCCCTTCGGCCCACTGGGTCCGCACCGACCAGTGATCCCCGCACATTAACACTACCCTACACACACTAGGGACAATTTACACATACACCAAGCCAATTTACCTACAAACCTTTACATCTTTGGAGTGTGGGAGGAAAGCGAAGATCTCGGAGAAAACCCACGCGGTCAAGGGGAGAATGTACAAACTCCATACAGACGGCGCCCGTAGTCGGGATCGAACCCGGGTCTCTGGTGCTGCAATCGCTCTAGAGCTGCCAGCACCGTGCTGCCCTTTGGAGAAAAAGAAACTGGAAAATAGGGAACATGAAAGGAAAAGTAAAGGAAAAAGAAACATTTTGGGTCAGAACCCTTCTTCAGGCTCGAGAGGGCTTTGCAGAACTCCCATTGGAGAGAAAAGGAGAACTTCTTCAAAGTAGACATACCTTGAGGAGCTTTTGCTGTGGAGCAAACAAAATGTGTACGATGGAACTGCAGATTTTGGTTTATACCGAAGATAAACACAAAATGCTTGAGTAACTCGGCAGGTTCAGGCAGCATCTCTGGAGAAAAGGAATAGGCGACATTTCGGGTCGGAACCCTTCTTTAGACTGGATTGTATATGTGTCTTTCTAATTGTTTGATCCACTTGTATATTAAATCCCTGCATTCTATTAACATCAGTTAGCAAACTTGAACACTGATCTGCTGTGCATATTTCCTTTTGGGATCACAGAATGTATTTAAATTTCATTCACAGTATCCCTGGAACAGTTATAACACACACAGAAACCGTATTAGGAACCTGGAGCGGCAGATTGATGACCTCCGTCTGATCAGGGAGAGTGAGGAGGTTATAGATAGGAGTTACAGGGAGGTGGTCACTCCTAGACCACGGGAGGTAGACAAGTGGGTCACTGTTAGGGGGGGGCAAGGAACAGAGGCAGGGACTAGGGAGTACCCCAGTGGCTGTACCCCTTGGAAATAAGTACTCCTGTTTAAGTACTGTTGGGGGGGACAGCCTACCTGGGGGCAATGACGGTGCCTGGGCCTCTGGCAAGGAGTCCGGCCCTGTTGCTCAGAAGGGTAGGGAAAGGAAGAGGAGAGCAGTAGTAATAGGGGACTCTATAGTGAGGGGGTCAGATAGGCGTTTCTGTGGACGCAGTCGGGAGACCCGGATGGTGGTTTGCCTCCCTGGTGCCGGTGTCCGGGATGTGTCTGAGCGTGTCCAGGATATCCTGAAAGGGGAGGGAGAGGAGCCAGAGGTCGTGGTACATATAGGTACCAACAATATAGGTAGGATAAGGGAAGAGGTCCTGAAAGGAGAATTCAGGGGGCTAGGAAGAGAGTTAAAAAAAAGGACTTCCAAAGTAATAATCTCAGGCTTACTGCCTGTGCCACGCGATAGTGAGAATAGGAATGGAGTGAGGTGGAGGATAAATACGTGGCTGAGGAACTGGTGCAGGGAGCAGGGTTTCAAGTTTCTGGATCATTGGGACCTCTTCTGGGGGAAGTATGACCTGTACAAAAAGGACGGGTTGCATCTGAACCCGAGGGGAACCAATATCCTGGCGGGGAGATTTGCTAAAATAACTGCGGAGATTTTAAACTAGTACGGTTGGGGGGAGGGACTCAAACACAGATAACTAATAGGCAGTGTGTGAGGCAGGAGGCAGAAAAGGGAAACACTCAGACCCAATATGTAGGAGAGAAAGAAGGGAAAAGAAATAAACTGAGAATAAGAAATGATGGGTCCCTTAAATGTGTATATTTTAATGCTAGGAGCATTGTAAGAAAGGTGGATGAGCTTAGAGCCTGGATTGACATCTGGAAGTATGATGTTGTGGCGATCAGTGAAACATGGTTGCAGGAGGGTTGCGATTGGCAATTAAATATTCCAGGATTTCATTGTTTCAGATGTGATAGAATCGGAGGGGCAAGAGGTGGGGGTGTTGCATTGCTTGTCAGGGAGGATATCACAGCAGTGCTTTGGCAGGACAGACTAGAAGGCTCGATTAAGGAGGCTGTTTGGGTGGAACTCAGAAATGAGAAAGGTTTAGCAACACTTATAGGGGTGTATTATAGACCACCAAAAAGGGAACGAGAATTGGAAGAGCAAATATGTAAGGAGATAGCAGATATTAGTAGTAAGCACAGAGTGGTGATTGTGGGTGATTTCAATTTTCCGTATATAGACTGGGAATCACATTCTGTTAAAGGGCTGGATGGTTTGGAGTTTGTAAAATGTGTGCAGGATAGTTTTTTGCAGCAATACGTAGAGGTGCCTACCAGAGAAGGGGCAGTGTTGGACCTCCTGTTAGGAAATGAGATGGGTCAGGTGACGGAGGTATGTGTTGAGGAGCACTTTGGGTCTAGTGATCATAATGCCATTAGTTTCAATATCATTATGGAGAAGGTCAAATCTGGACCAAGGGTTGAGATTTTGGATTGGAGAAAGGCTAATTTTGAGGAGATGAGAAAGGATTTAAAAGGAGTGAAATGGAAATTGTTGTTTTTTGAAAAGGATATAATAGAGAAATGGAGGATATTTAAAGGTGAAATTTTGAGAGTACAGAGTCTTTATGTCCCTGTTCGGTGGAAAGGAAAGAATAATAATTTGAAAGAGCCATGGTTTTCCAGGGAAATTGGACACTTGGTTCGGAAAAAGAGGGAGATATACAATAAATATAAGCGGCAGGGAGTAAATGAGGTTCTTGAGGAATATAAAGAATGTAAAAGGAATCTTAAAAAGGAAATTAGAAAAGCGAAAAAAAGATATGAGGCTGCTTTGGCAAGTAATGTAAAAGTAAACCCCAAGGGGTTCTACAGATATGTCAATAGCAAAAGGATAGTGAGGGATAAAATTGGTCCATTAGAGAGTCAGAGTGGACAGCTATGTGCTGAGCCGGAAGAAATGGGGGAGATAGTAAACAATTTCTTTTCTTCGGTATTTACCGAGGAGAAGGATATTGAATTATGTGAGGTAAGCGAAACAAGTAGAGTAGTGATGGAAATTAGGAGGATTAAAGAAGAGGAGGTACGGACACTTTTGAAGAATATAAAAGTGGATAAGTCTCCAGGTCCTGATAGGATATTCCCTAGGACATTGAGGGAAGTTAGTGCAGAAATAGCAGGGGCTATGACGGAAATATTTCAAACGTCATTAGAAACAGGGATGGTGCCGGAAGATTGGCGCATTGCGCATGTTGTGCCTTTGTTTAAAAAAGGTTCTAAAAGTAAACCTAGCAATTATAGACCTATTAGTTTGACGTCTGTGGTGGGAAAATTAATGGAAAAGATACTTAGGGACAATATATATAATTATTTGGATAATCAAGGCCTGATTAGAAACAGTCAACATGGATTTGTGCCTGGAAGGTCATGTTTGACTAATCTTCTTGAATTTTTTGAAGAGGTTACCAGGGAAATTGATAAGGGCAAGGCTGTGGATGTTGTCTATATGGACTTCAGTAAGGCATTTGACAAGGTTCTACATGGAAGGTTGATTAAGAAGGTTAAATCGTTGGGTATTAATAGTGAGGTTGCAAGATGGATTCAACAATGGCTGAATGGGAGATACCAGAGGGTAACGGTTGACAATTGTATGTCAGGTTGGAGGCCAGTGTCTAGTGGAGTGCCCCAAGGATCTGTGTTGGGTCCACTGTTGTTTGTCATTTACATTAATGATCTGGATGATGGTGTGGCAAATTGGATTAGTAAATATGCAGATGATACTAAGATAGGTGGAGTAGTTGATAGTGAGGTAGATTTTCAAAGTCTACAGAGAGACTTGGGCCTTTTGGAAGGGTGGGCTGAAAGATGGCAGATGGAGTTTAATGCTGATAAGTGTGAGGTGCTGCATTTTGGTAGGACAAATCAAAATAGGACGTACAGGGTAAATGGTAGGGAATTGAGGAATGCAGTGGAACAGAGGGATCTGGGAATAACTGTGCATTGTTCCCTGAAGGTGGAATCTCATGTGGATAGGGTGGTGAAGAAGGCGTTTGGTATGCTTGCCTTTATAAATCAGAGCATCGAGTATAGAAGTTGGGATGTAATGTTGAAATTGTACAGGGCATTGGTGAGGCCAAATCTGGAGTATGGTGTGCAGTTCTGGTCGCCAAATTATAGGAAGGATGTCGACAAAATGGAGAGGGTACAGAGGAGATTTACTAGAATGTTGCCTGGGTTTCAGCACTTAGGCTACAGAGAGAGGTTGAACAGGTTGGGTCTTTATTCTTTGGAGCGTAGAAGGTTGAGGGGGGACTTGATAGAGGTTTTTAAAATTTTGAGAGGGACGGACAGAGTTGACGTGGGTAGGCTTTTCCCTTTGAGAGTGGGGAAGATTCCAACAAGGGGACATAGCTTCAGAATTGAGGGACAAAGGTTTAGGGGTAACATGAGGGGGAACTTCTTTACTCAGAGGGTTGTGGCTGTATGGAATGGGCTTCCGGTGGAAGTGGTGGAGGCTGGCTCGATTTTATTATTTAAGAGTAAATTGGATAGGTATATGGATAGGAGGGGATTGGAGGGTTATGGTCTGAGTGCAGGTAGATGAGACTAGGTCAGGGAGAATGGTCGGCGTGGACTGGTAGGGCCGGACAGGCCTGTTTCCATGCTGTAGTTGTTATATGTTATATGTTAAATACAGCAGTATGGATATCCTCCACCACACAGAATGTTAAATGTGCCTGGCAATATGAAACAATTATAAAGTTATTTCAATTAGGTATAAATATGTTTGGGTTAGTGGGATCTGTGGGCTTACGGATAAACAGGATCCATGTCTTTCTGTTCCATATTTTGTATCTTCTATATTCTTTAGTCTTTGTTCTTTCATTTGTCCATGTGCTCATTTTCGAACTGCTCCCTGGTTTTACCTTATCAAAGACATTTCCCCCTCTTCACCCTCTAGACAGCTTCATGACTTCTGTTCTCATCTTCCTAGATCTGATATAAATTTTCTTCCTTGGGATATAGTTTAGTTTAAAGATTCAGCATGGAATCTTCATGTCCACTGAGTCCACATCAACCATCAATCACCTGTCTTAATCACCAATTCTATGTTATCCCACTTTCTCATCCACTCCCGACACACTAGGAGCAATTTACAGAGGCCAATCGACCTACAAACCCGCACGTCTTTGGGATGTGGGACGTAACCGGAGCACCCAGAGGAAATCATATCATATCATATCATATATATACAGCCGGAAACAGGCCTTTTCGGCCCTCCAAGTCCGTGCCGCCCAGCGATCCCCGCACATTAACACTATCCTACACCCACTAGGGACAATTTTTACATTTACCCAGCCAATTAACCTACATACCTGTACGTCTTTGGAGTGTGGGAGGAAACCGAAGATCTCGGAGAAAACCCACGCAGGTCACGGGGAGAACGTACAAACTCCTTACAGTGCAGCACCCGTAGTCAGGATCGAACCTGAGTCTCCGGCGCTGCATTCGCTGTAAAGCAGCAACTCTACCGCTGCGCTACCGTGCCGCCCCTTGTAGTCACAAGGAGAATGTGCAAACTCCGCACAGACAGCACCCGGGGTCAGGATCGAACCCGGGTCTCTGGCATTGTGAGGCATCTGCTCTACCAGCAGTGCCACTTTGGAGAGGTGAAACTACAGAAACCAGGGTCTTAATCTTTGTGGTTCCTACCCCTGGGCCGCATACTTTAACTTCCCTCCCCGGAATCTCCTGCCACATAGGCCAAAGTGTGGCACCAGATTCCCGGGAGGGAGGTTGGAGTATGCGGTCCATGCCCGGTGAATGATCATTGATCAAAACATAACATTATTTTCTCATTAGTTACATGTGATTGAGCACAGACTGAACACTTTGGGATGTATGTATACAGTCTTGAGTAATGTGAAGGAAGGAACTGCAGGTGCTGGATTATACCGAAGATAAACAAAAAGTGCTGGAGCAACTCAACATGTCAGGTAACATCTCAGGAGAAAAGGAATAGGTGACATTTCAGGTCGGAACTCTTCCTCAGACAGACTCTTTCTCCAGAGATGTTGCCTGACCCGCTAAGTTACTCCAGCATTGTGTGTCTATCTTCAGCACCTTCTGGAGCTTTGGGTATCCTGAAACTTATCATTATGTGGATTGCAAACACCAAACAGAATATAAGTAATAATGCAAGACCACAAGACCAAGAATATAAGAACGGAAAGAAGGAATGGACTCTCCACTATTAAACGAGGTTATGAATGATCTGATCTTGTCTATCTACAGACTCCATTATCTATCCACAGACTCGATCGAGTAAGTTGTGGCAATGCTTTGCGAGCAAGTGAAACTCTTTAAATGGCACTAATATATAAAGTGTAGTGTGTAGTGCACCGCAATTATTGTGACTGTTCAGCAACAGTCACTTTCTTGCACTGGGGTCTCTAACTTATGTTTCAAGGGGTTAAAGTGAGCACTGTACAATGATTGAAGCAGTGACACGGTGAACACATTATATTCGCTAACCTGAATCGCCTGATCTAATTTTGCAATTGGCATGAATTCACCTGGAAACGATCGCTAACACAATTCGTTACGGCTGTAATAAATTTTGGATCACATATCACTGAGAAAATAGTACTACGCAATCCGATTTCTAGGCAATGCTTTGTAATGAAGAACAGCAGCTTGAAACACCAAAATGATACTCGTATCACTGCAACTCTATCCAGAAAAAAAGGCAAATGGTTGGTTTATGTTGGAATCTAGCAATCCAAAGTTTTATTCTACGTTCTGCGAGCCATTTCATGGTTTCCATGGCCATTTTATGGACTCCTAGCCAACCTAAGTGAAGTCACACTTGGTGTGCAGTTTTGGTCACCCAGCTATAAAAAGGATGTTATTAAGCTGGAAAGAGTGCAGAGAAGCCAAACCTTTCCCTCCACAACTCCCTGGTCAACTCGTCCCTTCCCACCCGCTTGTCCCTTTACCTTCCCTCCTGACTCCATCCAAGGACCTCGACAGTCTTTTCAGGTGAGGCAGAGGTTCACTTGCACCTCCTCCAACATCATCTATTGTACCCGCTGTTCCAGGTGTCGACTCCTGTGTATCGGTGAGACCAAGCGCAGGCTCTGTGATCGTTTCACTGAACACCTCCACTCAGTCCGCCTAAACCTACCTGATCTCCCGGATGCTCAGCACTTTAACTCCCCCTCCCATTCCCACACTGACCTTTCTGTCCTGGGCCTCCTCCATTGTCAGAGTGAGGCCCAGCGCAAGTTGGAGGAACAGCACTTCATGTTTCGCTTGGGTAGCTTACACCCTAGCGGTATGGACATTAACTTCTCTAACTTCAACTAGCCCTTGCTTTCCCTCTCTCTCCATCCCCCCCTTCCCAGTTCTCCCATCAGTCTTACCGTCTCCGACTATATTGTATCTCTGTACCGCCCACTCCCCTGACATCAGTCTGAAGAAGGGTTTCGGCCCGAAACGTCACCCATTCCTTCTCTCCAGAGATGCTGCCTGTCCCGCTGAGTTACTCCAGCATTTTGTGTCTACCTTCGATTTAAACCAGCAGCTGCAGTTCTTTCCTACACAAGATATACAAAGATGTTGCCAGGACTTGAGGGCCAGAGGTATTGGGAGAGTTTGGGCAGGCTAGGTATAGACAATTCAACATCTAGGAGGAAGTGGTTCTATTAGTTTTCCTATCCTCAAAAACCACTGAGGACATCTGAAGACAGGACTGAAGTATTTGTAGCCATTTTGGCCAGGAGTGCCAAGCATATCATCTATTGCAATCTTCTTCTTAAGTCTCCTCCATAACAGAAGTCAATCGTCAGCCATTTTAGGTCATTCTACAACTCCAGTTCCCAATCTTCTTGAATGAAAACCACCTAACCCATATTAATGTCCAGTGTTGTCTCGGGCTGTTTCTTTTTAAATGCTGGGGCTGTCTAAGGATTCCCAGAGACTGTGACCAGGGTAACAAACGTATTAAATATTTTGTTTGCTACATCTTCTAACTGGATAGCATTATTATTTAACCCTTATGGACACCCTATAATCTCAGTGACCCTCTGCTAGGCAAACTCCACACTGGGAACCATTGCTGTATGTAATAGAAGGAAATAATTGAGTAAACTGGATACACTAAAGGCAGATAGACACAAAATGCTGGAGTAACTCAGCGGGTCAGGCAGCATGTCTGGAGAAAAGGAATAGATGGCGTTTCAACATTAACCCTGCTTACAACCCAGCGGAATGAATATTGATTTCTCTAATTTCAAGTAACCATTGCATTCCCTCTCTCTCTCCATTCCTCCCCCACCCTCGTCTTCTTGCTCGTTTCACTGTTCGTATCCCTTGGTTATCATCTCTTCCAGAGCCAACAATGGACCATTGTGGGCTCTTCCTTTCCTGGGTCCTCGGTGATGCCTCTGATGTAAGGTCATAAGTGATAGGAGTAGAATTAGGCCATTCGGCCCATCATGTCTACTCCACCATTCAACCATGGCTGATCTATGTCTTGCTCTGAACCCCATTCTCCTGCCTTCTCCCCATAACCTCTGACACCTGTACTAATCAAGAATCTATCTATCTCTGCCTTAAAAATATCAACTGACTTGGCCTCCACAGTCTTCTGTGGCAAAGAATTTCATAGATTCACTACCCACTGACTAAATAAATTTCTCCTCATCTCCTTCCTAAAAGAACATCCTTTAATCCTGAGGCTAGGACCTCTAGTCCAGGATTCTCCCACTAGTGGAAACATCCTCTCCACATCCAATTTGTTCTGCACCTGTTCATACCTCTTGTTTCCCTCTGCACTGAATCTCGGTCTGCAGAAGGACCTCAACCCGAAACATCACCTATTCCGTTTATCCAGAGATGCTGCCTGACCCGTTGAGTTACTCCAGCATTCTATCCACTTGCGGGGACTGTGCGGGTCGGTCGGGGACGAGCTGTCTGTCCGTGGGTGTGGGGAGGAGAGTGGAAGTTTTGTTGCCTCCATCACAGTGAGGGGGTGTTTGGAGTCACTGTGATGGATGTTTGTGTTGGGGTCATGTGTCTTGTGTTCTTTTTTTGTTGTTGTGTGTGACTGCAATGTAATTCCGTTCGGTACCTCGGTACCGAATGACAAATAAAGCTCTGTATTCTGTATTCTGTATTCTGTGTCTGTCTTCGGTATAAACCAGCATCTGCATTTCCTTCCTGCGCACCAAAGGCAATTGGGTTGTGGATCAAAATCCAAGAATTGCCAGCCTAGCAAGTACTTCTAATAAATCAGACTAAGCTACCACATCTGTGCAGAGAAGCAGGTGCTCCAGGCTTGAGTGACGTTTTGTGCAACTATCCTCCACTGTTCGTAGAGTGCCAACATCTGATTGGGTGGATGCCAGAGACAGATTGAGTGAAGGAGGTCCACTTTCTTGAATCCCTTGTGGCTCAGCTGCCAAGATCTAGGTAGGTAGGTAGGAGGTCCTGGCCATCTGAAAGAAGAAAGGCACAAAGAAAGAATCATGCCAGCATACACCAATTAAATCTAACAAATTGTAATCAAAACTGTGCAATGCGGGAGTGTAGACTTTAAGATGGCAAAATAGGTCTAAACTCGATATTATTGTTATTCCTGGCCTTGAATACCCTTTTGAACTCTGCTATTTGGAGCTTCATAATGGAGCCAGATTGGTTTCTGAGTTCCTGACACAGGGATTATTCCGAAGGTAGACACAAAATGCTGGAGTAACTCAACGGTACAGGTAGCATCCCTGGAGAGAAGGAATGGGTGACGTCACCCATTCCTTCTCTCCACAGATGCTGCCGGTCCGGCTGAGTTACTCCAGCATTTTGTGTGTCCACCTTCGATTTCAACAGTTCTTTCCTACACAGGCATTATTCCCCTGCTCTTCACCCTGTCGATTAGAGGCTCCAGATCGAGGCATGAAAATCAAAGTGGTCAACGCTATCCCAACATAAACTGGATCTGACTGGATCATAATTACGATAACAAGGTGGGAATGTTTTTGCAAGCTTAAACCAGGTCAAGTGGCAAGAGTTAATTGTGCAACCACTTTTCCAGCACTATCCGATTTCTTTGCTCTCCCACCTTCTTTTAATAAAAAATACTCGCATTTGCCTACAGAATAAATAGCCTTAGTAGTCCCTTTATGGGTATTTATAGATTTAAGTACGCCAGTTAAGGCCTCAGGATGGAATTATAAAATTGGGCAGAACAAATTGAAAGTATAGTTATCAGGAAATCACTTCCACCTGACAGTCACTACACATATGTACATTATGGCTGCTGGCAAGTCAGGAGGTTGGTGAAGTTACGTTTTCCCCCCCCATTTTAATTGGGACATTAGAGACAAGGGGCATGGAACAGTCAACTCTCCAACTACCGTCCAGTGGTTTTGACATCCACCATCATGAAATGTTTTGAGAGGCTAGTTATGTACGGCATTAAATCTAGTCTACCCAGCGGCCTTGACCCATTGCAGTTCGCCTACTGCCACAATAGGTCCACGGACGATACTATCGCCCTGGCCCTACACACATCCCCCTAACACCTGGATAAGGAAGACACCTACATAAGACTCCCATTCATAGACTAATGCTCTGCCTTTAACATCATTATACCATCCAATTTCATCACCAAACTCGCGGGACTTGATGTCAGCACTCATTTCTGCAACTGGATCCTCGACTTCCTGACCAACAGACTCCAATCAGTGAGGACAGGGGCCAAATCATCCTCTACGACAATCCTCAACACTGGTGCTCCACAAGGATAGGTTCTCGGCCCCCTTCTTGTCCACCCACGACTGTGCAGCCATGTACAAATCCAATTCAATTGACAAATCTGCAGATGACACCACCATTGTGGGCCGGATATCAAATATTGATGAGGCAAAGTATAGGAAGGAGATGGATAACCTCGTGTCCTGGTGTCGAGACAATAACCTTTCTCTCAATGTCAGCAAGACAAAGGAAATAGCGATTGACTTCAGGAAGCGAAGCGGTACACATGCCCCAGTTTGCATTGAAGGTGTCGAAATAGAGATTCCTAGGTGTAAATATCACCAACAACTTCTCCTGGACCACCCGTATTGAAGCAGCGACCAAGAAAGCACACCAATGCCACTACTTTCTGAGAAGGCTTAGGAAGTTTGGCATGTCCCCAACAACTCTCACCAACTTCTGCAGATGCACCATAAAAAACATTTTATCGGGATGCATCACAGCTTGGTTTGGGAACAGCTTCATCCTAGATCGCAAGACGTATAAGATTATTAAGGGGTTGGACACGTTAGAGGCAGGAAACATGTTCCCAATGTTGGGGGAGTCCAGAACAAGGGGATCACAGTTTAAGAATAAGGGGTAGGCCATTTAGAACTGAGACGAGGAAAAACTTTTTCTGTCAGAGAGTTGTGAATCTGTGGAATTCTCTGCCTCAGAAGGCAGTGGAGGCCAATTCTCTGAATGCATTCAAGAGAGAGCTGGATAGAGCTCTTAAGGATAGCGGAGTCAGGGGGTATGGGGAGAAGGCAGGAACGGGGTACTGATTGGGAATGATCAGCCATGATCACATGGAATGGCGGTGCTGGCTCGAAGGGCCGAATGGCCTCCTCCTGCACCTATTGTCTATTGTCTAATTGTGGAAGCAGCCCAGACCATCACAAACACCAAACTCTCATCCATTGATTCCATTTATAACTCACGCTGCCTCAGCAAGGCCAGCAGCATAATCAAGGATGAGTCGCACCCTGGCCACTCACTTTTCTCCCCTCTCCATCGGGCTAAAGATACAGAAGTGTGAAAACGCACACCCAGATTCAAGGACAGTTTTGTCCCAGCTGTTATCAGGCAATTGAACTATCCTACCGCAACTAGAGAGCAGTCTTCAACTACTCTCTACCTCATTGATGTTCCACCAGGTGGCGCCACCACAGTGGCTGCCTCGCCAACAGTCTATCTGTCCTTTCTACTGTTTTTATTATTTTAAGTATTTGTTAAAAGTATGTTTTAGTGTTTCTTGGTTTGTTTTATGTGGGGGGTGAGGGGGAGTTTGGGGAAACTCTTACCTCGACAGAGATGTGATTTTGCTCCATATCGTATCTCAGTCCCCTCTGTGGCCTAACATCGAGGAGTTGGCAGCCTTTCCTGGAGACCGGCCCGGCACTTCAAGCCATGGGCACGGCGCGGACTTTAACCTCGTCGAGCTGCGATCCTTTGCTGAGGATCGACGGATAGCTCCAAACGCAGGGCCTGTGGACTTTAACATCGTGAAGCCCGTGGTCTCTGGTTAGAAGAGGCCGACCCGGGAGCTCCATGCCGCGGAGAGTGTTTCAACCATCCCGACGTGGGGAGTTTCAATCATTCCGATGCAAGGGCTTCGGACATCGGACCGTCGGCTGCGGTGGATGGTTCAACAGCCCCGACCGCGCGTGAACAAAGAGGGAGATGATTGAACTTTATTACCTTCCATCACAGTGAGGAATGTGGGATCCGCTGCGGTTGATGCCTATGTTAAATTTTACTTTATGTGGCTGTGTGTGTTGTTGCTTTTCACTTAGTATGGCTGTATGGTAACTCAAATTTCACTGTACCTTAATTGGTACATGTGACAATAAATTGATCTTGAAATCTTGAAATCTTGAAATCTTGAAATCTTGAAATCTTGATGACCCTTGGACTATCTTTGATTGGACTTTACTGGCTTTATCTTGCACTAAAAGTGATTCACTGTGAATGGCTCGATTGTAATCATGTGTAGTCTTTCCATTGATAGGTTTGCACGCAACAAAAGCTTTTCACTGTACCTCGGTACACGTGACAATAAACATGAAAAACTAAAACTAGAATCTTAAGACCTTAAATTTAAATTAATGCAAATAAATGCATCTTTTGGACAGCTACACTTTTGTCATCTCTCTGCTGCGTACTGTTCAAAATTGGAAAGTTTTAATGAAGTTGAAGAGTAAAATCTGCAAAGTGAGATTTCCGCTCACTGACATATAGCTCCCACTTGTCCTTGATTCCCTTCATGAATAGCAGTACATCGATAGCCACTCTTGAATCTTACAGAACTACACCAAGATTAAAGATGATGCAAATAATACCACAAGGGCCTTCACAATTTCCTCCCTAACCTCCCACAAGGTCCATGAATGCACTTAGTAAGGCCCCGGGGTTTATCCACCTTAGCGCACTTTAAAAATGCCAATGTCTCCTCTTTGCTAATTCGTTCATGACCTAAGACATCACATCTCAAAGGCCTCAATTCCTTTGCTTCCATGATTGTCCGCACCGTGACAACAGATGAGAATTATTCTTTCAATGCCTCCCCCATTTCTTATGCCTCCACAAAGACAACATTGCTGATATTTAATGGAGCCTATTCTTTCCCCAGAATAGGGTCCATTTACTCTTAATATACCTGTGGAATCCCTTGGGATTTTCCTTTTCTTTGCCTGCCAGATCCATTTTGTGACCTCTTTTTACCCTCCTGGTGGTTTTCTTCAGTATATTCCTACACTTCTAATACTCGCGGAGGGATTCGCTAAATCCCAATTCCCTAAATTTGACGCGTTTCTCCTTCTTCGGGACAAAAGCCGCACATCTCCTGTCATTTGGGGTTCCCGAAACTTGCCAGTCTTGCCCTTCACTCTAACAGGACCTTGCTGCCCCTGTCCTCTTCTTGTGTTATTTTTGAACGTTTCCACATGCTAGCCATCCCCTTATCTGCAAACCAACTCTCCCCATCAAACCCTGCAAGTTCCTGCTTAATGCTTCCAAAATCACATCAGCTGGTAATCATCAAGTAATTTGTTCATCATTTCATTACATTTTTTTACTAAAAGGAACTTGCCCAATATCCTATTTTATTCTGGCACCCTCAATTTCGGACTATATTCCCTCCACATCGAAGACAGTGCCCAAAGGAACAACTTCCCTGTATTCAAAATCTTAATTTCCAAGAAAATCTGAAAGACCTCTCTCAGGATGTACTTTCTTTCCTCATGACTTAATCCTTCAGCTTCTGGCCGTCATCCAAAAACTCTACAAAATTCAAACCTAAATATAATGGGGCAGAACTTGTGCTGAGCACGAGATTGTCTATTATACTACTACTTCCATCAGTAATGAGTATGGCCTTCTGCTGGGAGCAAAGTTCCCAGCTGGCTGGCACCATGCATCACCACACAGGGCAGTAAAGAGGTGGAGTCGTTGGCTAGCTATCTCTCAAGAGCAACTTTGGGCGGCACTGCGGTTCAACGGTAGCACTGCTGCCTTACAGCGCCAGAGACCCGGGTTCGATCCTGACTACGGTTGCTGTCTATATGGAGTTTGTACGTTCTCCCTGTGACTGCGTGGGTTTTCCCTGGATGCTCCGGTTTCCTCCCACATTCCAAAGATGTACAAGTTTGTAGGTTAATTTGGCTTCGGAAAAGAGTGTAATTTGACCCGAGTGTGTAGGATGATGTTAGTGTACAGGGATCGCTGGCCGGCGTGGACTCGGTAGGCCAAAGGGCCTGTTTCCTTGCTGTATCTTTAAACTAAACTAAACTAAACTAAACTAAAGTAAACATCTTCCATCAGCGATGAGCAATGACAGTAATGAGCAAAGCTCCCAGCTGACTGGCAAAAAGCACCATGCAGTCCATTGAAGAGGTGCTCTTGGTCTGGGTGGCTGCCTATTTTTCAAGAGCAACTTTGACACTCGATGAGATCCTATCCTCAGAGTCCTTGTCTGTCGAAGATGTCACAGAAACTGAAGGCTTGTGATTGCTTTCCACACATGTCAGCAGTTCATATTTTATTTATTTTTTCATATTTCAGATACAGCGCGGAAACAGGCCTTTTCGGCCCACCAAGTCCGCGCCGTCCAGCGATGCCCGCACATTAACACTATCCTACACACACTAGGGACAATTTTTACATTTACCCAGTCAATTAACCTACATACCTGTACGTCTTTGGAGTGTGGGAGGAAACCGAAGATCTCGGAGAAAACCCACGCAGGTCACGGGGAGAACGTACAAACTCCTTACAGTACAGCACCCGTAGTCAGGATCGAACCTGAGTCTCCGGCGCTGCATTCGCTGTAAAGCAGCAACTCTACCGCTGCGCCACCGTAAAGAAACAGAAACGTTGTAAAGAAACAGGGATTATTTTTTTTTTAATTAGAAATGTTTTAATTTTTTTTTTAGGTGTAAATGCTAAAGAACACGCACACAATTAAAACAGCCAGATTCATTTAAACTTACTAGTTTATATCAAATAAAAAGGTCAACCTACTGCTCTGTGGCCAGCTGCTTGTTCTCATTCATTTCAGTGGGGCTTCTGTATCTGTGCCAGCTCTATTCTGGGCACATTTCCCAGCCTTGAGATCTGCAAAGGTCTGTGCTGTCCGATTGGATTCCAGCGGGAATCTACCAGCGCAACAAAAGTGTCTGAGCCCAGGATTTCACAGTAGTGGAAGTCTACGATTTCAGCCTACGCTCCGAAATCCTGAGCTTCTGTTCAGTTAGAAACCAACAGATCTTGGCCAGTCTGCCAGCTTTTAAACTTGACGATCTGGGCCAATGCAATGGGAAGAAGTCGCCATAATGCTAGAAAAGCAATTTCAATAAAATATACGCTTAGACTTTTAAAATAACCATGCATTAACTATGTGTAGGAAAATACATCACCCATTTCTCCTCTCCTAGATGCTGCCTGGCCTGCTGAGTTACTCCAGCATTTTGTCATGCATTAACTATGCATCTCTATATTTTATTTATTTTGTTTAGTTTAGAGATACAGCGTAGAAACAGGCCCTTCGACCCGCCAAATCCGCTACGACCAACGATTCCACCATACCAGTTCTATTGTACACACTAGGGACAATTTACAGATGCCAACTAACCTACAAACCTGGACGTCTTTTGAATATGGGAGGAAACCGGAGCACCCCAAGAAAATCCACGCGGTCACGGGGAGAACGCACAAACTCCATGCAGGCAGCGCCCGTAGTCAGGATCGGACCCGGGTCACTGGCGTTGTAAGTCAGCAACTTTACCACTGTGCCACTGTGCAAAAAAACTCAACTGTTGGTTCCTCCAATAAAGCTTGCAGACCATTACGCTTGCTATTTCAAGGAGATCTTTAAATAGGTAGTCCTTTTTCTGCTTTATGAGGCTAATATGCTTAATATTATTGCACATTGGTTCAATGAGGTAAGCAAAAGAGCATGCCGGTTACAGCAGCAGCAGGCATGTCTCAATATCAGACGTCAGCACTGAGTCAAACACACAGGAGCAGTAGTGTTGGGGGCACAGCAGAGAGACAGAGAGATGTTGATGGATTCCTTGCTAGCTGCATGCATAAGTGTCAATCCCGTCCATAAACTGTGCACACTCACCCACGGGCAATGCATTGAATCCAAACAACAGCTTATTTCCTCCTTCAGCTTTGGTTTTTGTAAAACCTATTATGCCCTCCTCGGAGTTGAATGAGCAGTGAAGGAGAGCATGCCAGCTACAGGTAAAAATTAGATGCCAACCTGATGATGATCATGCACATGGCTACATATGTACTGAACTCTGAAAACAGCATGCAATACACAGAGCCAAGTGAGACAGGCAGCATCTCTGGAGAGAAGGAATGTGTAATGTTCTGGGTTGAGACCCATTCGTCACCCATTCCTCTCTCCAGCATTTTGTGTCTATCTTCAGTGTAAACCAGCTTCTGCATTTCCTTCCGACACACACAGAGCTAAGTGATCCCACAACCAACAGATCGGAGCCAAGCTCCTCCTAGAAATGCAACTCCAGCAACACACGAAAGAGCCGACATCAGCCGAACCAAAGCGGTCTGAAGAAGGGTCTCGACCCGAAACGTCACCTATTCCTTTTCTCCAGAGATGCTGCCTGACCCACTGAGTTACTCCAGCTTTTTGTGTCTATCGACCTGTTTATTCAGTGGTCTGTGCACTGCACTGCTTTCCACAGCATGTGTCATTGAGCAGAGGTATCCAAACATCCCACAAAGACTACCTTCACATTCATGGCCTCTAGCACTTGGAGGCACAACAGCAGCCAACATGTAGAAGTACCATCAACTGCCAGCTTCCTTCTGAGTGCTCACCACACGATCTGGAAGTACATTGTTATTGCTTCATTGTATCTTAGTCAAAATCTTGAAATCCCAGCCAAGAAAACTATGAAGTATTTCACCATAAAGAAATCAGTGTTTCACGAAGGTGGCTCACCACCATTCTGTTAAGGATCTGGTTTGAATGCACACTTGTTTCTTTCAAACTTTGCATAGTTTAGTTTAGTTTAGTTTAGTTTAGTTTACAATTTCACTGTACCTTAATTGATACACATGACAATAAAATACCTTTGAACCTTTGAACCCTTTTGATCCCTTTGATACAGGATGGAAACAGGACCTTCGGCTCACCGAGTCCATGCCGACCATCGATCACCAGTTCACATGGGTTCTATGTTATCCCACTTTCTCATCAATCACTGCACATAAGGGACAATTTACAGAATTAACCCCTATATACCCGCATGTCTTTGGGATGTGGGTGAAAACCTGAGCTCCAGGAGAAAATCCACACGGTCGCGGAGAGAATGTGCAAACTCCACTCAGACAGCACCCGAGGTCAGGTTTGAACCCGGGTCTCTAACGTTGGGAGACAGCAACTCTACTAGTTATGCCACTGTGCCTGCCATTTGTCAGTGATGGCCAGGTCCTGTACAAAAAAAAATTAATAATAATGATGTGCCATGATTAGATGAAAACCTATGATGGGGATATTGTAAACTACCTGGATTTAAGGCAGGCTAAATACCTCTGAGGAATGTGTAAGAAGGAACTGCAGATGCTGGTTTCAACCGAAGATGGACACAAAAAGCTGGAGTAACTCAGCGGGACAGGCAGCATCTCTGGAGAGAAGGAATGGGTGACGTTTCGGGTCGAGACCCTTCTTGACCCGAAACGTCACCCATCCCTTCTCTCTCTAGAGATGCTGCCTGTCCCGCTGAGTTACTCCAGCTATTTGTATCTACCTCTGCGGAATGTTGTTCTGATCTCATATTCACAAAGCATTTTGGTCAAAAGGAAAAGGAGAGGTAAAATGAATTAAATTATATAATTTCAATGGGGTGTGAGAATTATTCTCAGTATTAATAAAGGTTTTATGATATTCCATCTCGATTATGGTGATTATTCCTGGAAGCAACATTTTAAGAAGTGATTAAAAATAAGAATTATTGGATTGGCCAATTCACTGGATGACTTTAAGAGTGAGTTAGGTAGAGCTCTGTGGGCTAGTGGAATCAAGGGATATCGGGGGAAGGCAAGCACAGATTACTGATTGTGGATGATCAGCCATGATCACAATGAATGGCGGTGCTGGCTCGAAGGGCCAAATGGCCTCCTCCTGCACCTTTTTTTCTATGTTTCTCTGTTTCTTTGGTAGACATAATGAGGGGAATTGGTTACATGAATTGACAGAAGAAGCTTTGTTTCTTTGTACAAGAGATTTTGCGTAGAATTCAAAGTATTTGTTTGTAGCGTCTGTGGGTTCTTTGCATGTTGCTGAAGACATAGGCAATCTGATAGGCATAGAAGTGGAACATAATTTCCTTTATTGAAGGCAGCAGTTCTCATTTGAACTGCAATGTCTGGGTGCAACAATATATCAGCATTGCACCCGTTCTTAAAGTCACAGAGTCATAGAATCATAGTCATATAGCACAGAAACATGCCCGACAGCCCATCTTGCCAGTACCAGCCTACATGCCCCATCTACATTAATCCCACTTGCCTGAGTTTGGCCTATATCCCTCTAAACCTGTCAAATTGCTTCTTAAATGTCGTGAAAGCCCTCGTCTCAACCACCTCCTCTGGCATCTCGTTCCATACACCCACCACCATTTGCATGAAAAAGTTACCCCTCAGATTCCTATTAAATCTTTTCCCCTTCACTTTAAACCTATGCACTCTGGTCCATGAATCCACTGCTCTGGGCAAGAGATTCTGCTCGTCCACCCGATCGATTCTTCTCATTATTTTATACACTTGAAATACACATGATTTTAAAGGCACAGTATGTAATATTTATATGATGTGTTTAGCCAGAATAAGTCAAGATTTTTTTCCCCATGTTAGAAGATTTAGTATTCACACAGACTAAACCAAGCAGACCAGAGGCAACATGAGGAAATATGCTTAAAGGGAAAGATTTGATATTGCCATGGGGAGACAAGAGAGAAATTATTCAGCTCACCATATACCCAGTATATTGACAATGGATCAAGTAGTCTCTTTAATTGGGTCATTGTATAATCTTAAAACCTTGACACATAAGTATTTCAACACTAATTCAATGCCTTTACTGACAAAAGATGGAATCTGGGCTGCATAATGTTCGCTGGAATTAAATTAATTTGTATCACTGAAGTATAATTAGAATTTGAGTGTTCTCACAACAGAAATGAAAAGATCAGATTTGCCTAAAGATTAGATAATCCCCCCCAAAATTCTAAGGTTTCCTTATTCATGAAATTGGTATTTTGTAAAGATTGAAAATGAATCAGGCATAGCATCATAGTTACATTAACATGACCACCCATCCAGAAGCAGATTATATGAAAAGTAAAACCGTCATCCCACATCCTGTCTGGGATATTATTTATGTCTGAATTTCATGGCAATGACCAATCAGCAGCATGACGTGCAGTATTTGATTTATTATTTTGTGCATAATTGTTTTATACGTTAACTTAGGTTGTATAACGTGCTGTAGTGTAAAAAAAAATTGCTAAAACTTTGATGACGTGATTTAAAAATAAGAATTGGTCCAATGCATAATTTATGGAATATGTAAAATTAGTCCTGTGCTTTAGATATGTAACATATGAAAATGTAACGGGATCATTTATACTTGCTTCATAATTGCTTCAGCTTTTCAACAGAGGGGAATATTCCCTCTGATGCTTGGCAAAGTTTGCTTGCTTTGTCAAAAGTTTCAAAATGGCCATTACGACATTTCTGTCACAAATTTCTAACTGGTTTATATATATAATAATTTGATTTGACACAGAAAGATATCAAAAATCCTTCAAACAGTGAACCAATTATTTTTATTACAATTTCTAAACATCAGTTATTTCGAAAGGCAATAAACTAATTTAGGCGTGTTAATTGAAGCACCTCCCGTAAACATCTTCCTAAACTTTAACGCCGCTTAAAAAGTTGAATCTATCGGAATATAAAACTATTATTAGCTTGGCATATCTTGCTGTCCCATGCAGCTGCGATCACACTCAAATGGAGTGCATTTGGAGGGATTAATTCTTTAAGCCCAGTCATCCATCACTATTTGTCATGGGAAATGAAGGAAGTCAAACAAGACTTCATCCTGTCGAACAGGAGTGAATCCTGATTTGACTTTATCATATCATATCTTATCATATCATATATATACAGCGCGGAAACAGGCCTTTTCGGCCCACCAAGTCCGCGCCGCCCAGCGATCCCCGCACATTAACACTATCCTACACCCACTAGGGACAATTTTTTACATTTACCCAGTCAATTAACCTACATACCTGTACGTCTTTGGATCGTCTTTATCTATTGATCAAAGACCATGGATGAGATTTAATATGCTGGAAGAAGTATTTATTAGTAACATCAGAACGAATTGCTAATAGCTGCCCAATGATGTTAATCATGCGTGCTTTTGTGAGTTGATGGCTCTGTGATACAAAACATATTGCAGGGAGAAAGAAAGAGGGAATGGGATTGATGGGATTAATCTGAGAGCGGTTGTAGACTTGACGGAGCAAATGATTTCATTCTACATTGTAAGAAAATATGAGATATTCTACATTATAAGAAAATATGGATAGTAACCATAAAGGTTGACGAGGGCAAAGCCATAGACATTGTCTGTATGGACTTCAGCAAGACATTCGACAAGATCCCACAAGGTAATCTGCTCTGAAAGGTTACATTGAATGAGATCCAGGGAGAGCTAGCCGACTGGATAGAGAATTGGCTTCATGGAAGGAAGCAGAGGGTGATGGTGGAGGGTTGTTTTTCAGAATGGAGACCTCTGACCAGTGGTGTGATTAGTGGTATGCTTCAGGGATCGGTGCTTGGCCTATTGCTGAGTCTGGTTTATATTAGGAAGAGAATGTACAAGGCATGATTAGTAAGTTTGCAGATGACACTGAAGTGGGTAGTATCATAGATAGTAGAGATGATTTTCAAAAATTACAGCAGAATCTTGATCAGCTGGGCAGGTGGGCTGAGGAATGGCTGATGGAGTTTATTGCAGATAGGTGTGAGGTGTTGTATTTTGGGAAGTCAAACCAGGGCAGGACCTTCACAGTGAATAGCAGGGCCATAGGGAGTGTTGTAGAGCAGAAGGATCTAGGCATCACAGGTAGATAGAGTGGTCAAGAAAGCTTCTGGTATATTGGCCTTCAACAGTCAGTTTATTGAGAATCCAAGTTGGAATGTTATGTTATAGTTGTACAACACGTTGGTGAGGCTGCATTTGCATTCTTATGTTCAGGTTGGGTCACCATGCGATGGGAAGGTTGATGTAGATTAGGTAAGATTTCCAAGGATGTTGCCATAATTTAAGGGCCTGAGAGGTTGAGCAGGCTGGACCTTTATTCCCTGGATCGCAGGAGGCTGAGAGATGATCTTAAAGAAAATCATAAAGGGATAAGATACAGTGCATGCACAGAATCTTTTACCCAGAGTAGGGGGAATCAAAAAACTAGAAGACATAGTTTTAAGGTGAGAATGGAAAGTTTTAATAGGAACCAGGGGCGGTGGGTATATGGAACGACCTGCCAGAGGAAGAAGTTGAGGTAGGTACTGTCACATTTAGAGGAGAGGTTTAGAAGGATATGGGCGAAACATGGGCAAATGGGACTAGCTTTGATAGGGCTTAATGGTTGACCTGATCAAGTTGAGCCAAGGGGCCTGTTTCCCTGCTGTATGATTCTATGACTCTATCATACCACAAGAGTTAAGTTATATTAGACAGGAAAGTCCCCCTTTCAGACACTGCTAGGCCATCTAATGTTTCAAAATCAAGTCAATAGACAATAGACAATAGACAATAGGTGCAGGAGTAGGCCATTCAGCCCTTCGAGCCAGCACCGCCATTCAATGCGATCATGGCTGATCACTCTCAATCAGTACCCCGTTCCTGCCTTCTCCCCATACCCCCTCACTCCGCTATCCTTAAGAGCTCTATCCAGCTCTCTCTTGAAAGCATCCAACGAACTGGCCTCCACTGCCTTCTGAGGCAGAGAATTCCACACCTTCACCACTCTCTGACTGAAAAAGTTCTTCCTCATCTCCGTTCTAAATGGCCTACCCCTTATTCTTAAACTGTGGCCCCTTGTTCTGGACTCCCCCAACATTGGGAACATGTTTCCTGCCTCTAATGTGTCCAATCCCCTAATTATATTATATGTTTCAATAAGATCCCCCCTCATCCTTCTAAATTCCAGTGTATACAAGCCTAATTGCTCCAGCCTTTCAACATACGACAGTCCCGCCATTCCGGGAATTAACCTAGTGAACCTACGCTGCACGCCCTCAATAGCAAGAATATCCTTCCTCAAATTTGAAGACCAAAACTGCACACAGTACTCCAGGTGCGGTCTCACCAGGGCCCGGTACAACTGTAGAAGGACATCTTTGCTCCTATACTCAACTCCTCTTGTTATGAAGGCCAACATTCCATTGGCTTTCTTCACTGCCTGCTGTACCTGCATGCTTCCTTTCAGTGACTGATGCACTAGGACACCCAGATCTCGTTGAACATCCCCTCTTCCTAACTTGACACCATTCAGATAATAATCTGCCTTTCTATTCTTACTTCCAAAGTGAATAACCTCACACTTATCTACATTAAACTGCATCTGCCATGTATCCGCCCACTCACACAACCTGTCCAAGTCACCCTGCAGCCTTATTGCATCTTCCTCACAATTCACACTACCCCCCAGCTTAGTATCATCTGCAAATTTGCTAATGGTACTTTTAATCCCTTCATCTAAGTCATTAATGTATATCGTAAATAGCTGGGGTCCCAGCACCGAACCTTGCGGTACCCCACTGGTCACTGCCTGCCATTCCGAAAGGGACCCATTTATCCCCACTCTTTGCTTTCTGTCTGTCAACCAATTTTCTATCCATGTCAGTAACCTACCCCCAATACCATGTGCTCTAATTTTGCCCACTAATCTCCTATGTGGGACCTTGTCGAAGGCTTTCTGAAAGTCGAGGTACACCACATCCACTGACTCTCCCCTGTCAATTTTCCTAGTTACATCCTCAAAAAATTCCAGTAGATTTGTCAAGCATGATTTCCCCTTCGTAAATCCATGCTGACTTGGAATGATCCCGTTACTGCTATCCAAATGCTCAGCAATTTCGTCTTTTATAATTGACTCCAGCATCTTCCCCACCACTGATGTCAGACTAACTGGTCTATAATTACCCGTTTTCTCTCTCCCTCCTTTCTTAAAAAGTGGGATAACATTTGCTATCCTCCAATCCACAGGAACTGATCCTGAATCTATAGAACATTGAAAAATGATCTCCAATGCTTCCACTATTTCTAGAGCCACCTCCTTAAGTACCCTGGGATGCAGACCATCAGGCCCTGGGGATTTATCAGCCTTCAGTCCCATCAGTTTACCCAAAACCATTTCTTGCCTAATGTGGATTTCCTTCAGTTCCTCCATCACCTTAGGTTCTCCGGCCCCTAGAACATTTGGGAGATTGTGTGTATCTTCCTCAGTGAAGACAGATCCAAAGTAACGGTTTAACTCGTCTGCCATTTCTTTGTTCCCCATAATAAATTCCCCTGCTTCTGTCTTCAAGGGACCCACATTTGCCTTGACTATTTTTTTCCTCTTCACGTACATAAAAAAACTTTTGCTATCCTCCTTTATATTATTGGCTAGTTTACCCTCGTACCTCATCTTTTCTCCCAGTATTGCCTTTTTAGTTAACTTTTGTTGCTCTTTAAAAGAGTCCCAATCCTCTGTCTTCCCACTCTTCTTTGCTATGTTATACTTCCTCTCCTTAATTTTTATGCTGTCCTTGACTTGCCTTGTTAGCCACAGGTGTCTCTTACTCCCCTTAGAGTCTTTCCGCCTCTTTGGGATAAATTGATCCTGCAACCTCTGCATTATTCCCAGGAATACCTGCCATTGCTGTTCTACCGTCTTCCCTGCTAGGGCCTCCTTCCAGTCAATTTTGGCCAACTCCTGCCTCATGCCTCTGTAATCCCCTTTGCGTCCAAAGAGGATGAATATATTTTTGAGCCGAGACACCATTCAAGCTCCAGCTTTAATATCCGTTAAATCCGATTGGTTTTAGATGCACAATGTCAGCATTTGCAGTGAGTAAATCATTCTCATACTGGGAACATTGCCCCGCGTTAATGAGTAAGTCTTCATGGTGCCACATGACAGTGAAGTATTAAAAGTGGCAGTGGGATGTTTCTGTACAATAGCAGAATGCAAGGATCCCCGAACCCTTCTTGCAGCACTGTTTTTTGATGTATAATAATAATAGCTTATATTTAAATAAATAACATTCTTAAGTGGAACCATTGTACATGGAATCTTTCTGAGTTTGATTCAATTGCACAAAAGCAGACAAAATGACTTCACTGTCATGTGGGATTCCAGAACCCAGAAGAATGAGGATTGCCAAGGTGATGATGTCTCTAAAAAAAAGATATTACTGCACAATTACTGAAAGTCTACTTGTTTCAGAATTATGCACTTCAAATGAATCTGAATGCTGCATTTTCCAGCCGAGAAATTGGATTGTATAGCACTGGCTTTGTGGATGTTACACAAACCAAATTCAATTTTAGGACTAGTGTATTTGAGTTAAATTTCAACAGGAAAAAAACTAGATTAGTTCAACTGTTCAACGGTGTCACTTATGCAACTGCAATAGTGAAATTCGTTTTGCATACATTACACACGCAGGTGCCGCCATTTTTGGCGCCATTATTCAAAGTCCAAAGTCCAGTCGGCCTGCGCACTCGATGGACTGGAGCAGTTCCTGCGAACCGACGCCCTTCTCCTCTCTTGGCCAATTTTTGTGTCCCGGGGGCGCCTCCTGCAGCAGACCTTGGAGGCATTACCCCAGTTCACTCTCTTACCGGGCCACTCCTCGCGTCCGACGTCTCCCCGTTACGCCGTCCGTAGAGTCTTTGGGCGGGTTCCCGGTCCCGCCATCGACGGGTCTTTGGGCGGGTTACCGGTCCCACCGACCGCCAAGGTTTCGGGCAAGGTCCCACCGACTGACGAGCCAAGCACTTCCATGCGTGATCTACATTAATGTGCCTAATTTGGTTTCATTGTTAGGCCAATGTGATTTCACACGTTAGGCACTGCATATTTATTTCTGTAGTTGCATAAATATGATCTCAAAATTCCTCTGAACAACTGATCTGAAACAGAACCTCCCTGCTGCAATCTTCCTTTCCCTTTTAAAAGAAACATTTCTGACGTCAAGAGACACATCTGGCCAGCCTTACAATTGACCGCAGTCTGCTCCAACCCTTTCTAATTTTTTGGTCCATTCATTTAATCATATTTGTTTTTACTTAAAGGTGTCCCCACTCTTATCTCCCCGAACTGACTCAGAAGTGATAGGAGCAGAATTAGGCCATTCGGCTCCTTCTCGTCTACTCCAGCATTCAATCATGGCTGATCTATCTTTCCCTCTCAACCCCATTCTCCTGCCTTCTCCCCATAACCTCTGATACCCGTACTAATCAAGAATCTGTCAACTTGCGCCATAAAAATATCCACTGACTTGGCCTCCACGACTGTCTGTGGCAATGGATTCCACAGATTCACCACGCTCTGACTAAAGAAATTCCTCCCCAACTCATTTCTAAAGGTACGTCCTTTTATTCAGAGGCCATGGCTTTTGGTCATAGACTCTCCCACTAGTAGAATAATTCTCTCCACATCCACTATCCAGGCCTTTCACTCTATCCAGGCCTTGCAGCTCATGTCTACTGGCCCAAGATTAGAGGCAAAGGCTTTGGAGAGTAACTGCCGACATGTGGCAAATCTCCAGGAGGATCCCGTGGGAGAAGCAGAGTCTTCCTAAGTACTTACTCTCTGATGTTATTAAAGAAATGCTCCCAGTAGACCTGCTGTGGATAGGGGCTCGTACTAACAGCTCCTTTCTCCTTCCTTCGGCTCCCACTCCTGTCATGCTGCCTGGCTCTCCAGGCAAACCCATCCCCCTGTCTTCCTTGCTGAAGGCAGGGAGGTTTGCCCATCAAAGTTCCCATATACTGATGACCTGTTGTAAGCTTAAGTAAATCACAATGGCCCCTTGTGACTTCTGAAACTCCAACAATATTCAACAATGGACATCAAGCAAAGGTGAACATTCAGTTCTTCTCAACAAACTCACAAACAATTGAGCATCTTTTTTTCTTCAAATGCAGAGCATTCTTTCTACAGCTAAACAGCAGACACGTTACTAATTAACAGTCAGCATAGACTGGCAAGCATTGATGCACAAAAACTGATGTCACCGTCCGTCAGGCTAACCAATTTGGCAAGAAATGCTCATTTGTGTTAGAAATCGCAGCTCACACTTCGCATATGACATTGGAAACAAACCGATATCTGCAGCTCTGGGGAAACCCACTATGTAGCTTAATCTTGCTGCCTCTGTCTTTAATTTAGTTTTAGTTTTGAGATACAGCGCGGAAATAGGCCCTTCAGCCCACCGAGACAGCACCGACCAGCAATCCCCGCACAACTTACATTTATACCAAACCAATTAACCTACAAACCTGCACGTTCTTGGAGAAAACCCATGCGGTTACGGGGAGAACGTACAAATTCTGTACAGACAGCACCCGTAGTCGGGATTGAACCCGGGTCTCTGGTGCTGTAAGTGCTGTAAGGCATCTACTCTACCGCTGTGCCACCGTGTCACCCGTTTTTCTTAATTCAGACTCTTCCTTTTAGAGCTATAAACATTTCTATTAAATTGCACCAAAGTCTGTACTACTTAAGAGAGCCGGGAAAATGAAGCACAACGGGGCAACAATCAGGAGCAGAATCTGATCCTGCTGCTAAAGATGGAGAAAAAAGCAAACCAAAGATCATCTGAAACTTGCCCCCAAGACTTTAATTCAGTCAAAGCTGGTGAACTGTGTTTGAAGTTCTCAGCACAAAGTGGCCATTTTGGTTGACAAAGAATTTTAAAATGAAGTTATTATGCTCATTAGTTTGCAAAGAACAGCAGACCAACATGTTTCAACATGTTTCACACAAGTACTTTGGCTTGGAATAAAGCATTCTCATCCAATTCACTGGAGTGAACTCGTTCCAGGAACAGGAGAGGGGTTTTCTCTGTAGCCCCAAAATACAGCTCCAATAATCTATCACCAGGGAGGGGAGAAAACTTGCCTTGCACAACAAAAGCCTGAGAATAACAAATGTTTTCTTGGAAATAAATTGAAACATTTCAAATTTTATTTATTTCCTGAAAAAATTAATCTGACACAGAACCAGTTTATACCACTCACCCACAAGAACTAAACTTGCCAAATCATATAACTAAGGATGACTTAAAGAGCTGAAGGATAGAATAACCTAAAAGAAAAAGCGGGAAAAGTTGTAAAGCTGACACATATACTTGATACAACTTCAAGCTACAAGCAAGTAATATCACTAATCTAACAAATTCAGCACCAAAATAATTACAATTGTGTTAAGAAGAAGAGAAAGAGCAGGAGCCCGATGAGCCCATTAAAAACGATAGTGGTATGGCGAGTCTGGAGGCTCGTTCTTTGTTGAAGCAGTTTATTGCGACAACAATATTCGATCACAAAGTTTACTTAACGAGATTACAGACAACCATTAATTCTAACTGTTCACTTCGAAGAAGTCTCCCAACTAACGTTTTTGGGCGCCAAAACCACACGTGACGACGCTGTCCAATCAGCGGTCTCACTCCCTGGACCAATCCCTACGGTCGCACCCACACGTGACCTTGCTGGCCAATCTGAGGGTTCGACACCCAGGACCAATCTCTATGGTCGCTACAATGGCAACATTTTAATTAAAGATACAAAGGATTTTTGAATACTTTGGTACAGGGTTTACATAGGACAAAGGAAATGGTATGTTGGATATCTCAACCAAACCAAAATGGAATGAAGGATGTTTGCTAAAATCAACTTAAGGAAAATCACATTAGTGAAGAAAGTAATGATGCTCAAGAGTTGTGTGACCCCAGAATTGGATGGCTTCCATCCTAGGATTTTAGAGGAAACTAGACCAAGTGAACCCGTTGGGCCCAAACCTCTCCTGCATTGGTGCAGCACCCTCACCCCACCCCCCTCCTCCCCCCCCCCCCCCCCCCCCAGGAGATAGATTTAAACTTTGAAATGTGAATAACTTTTAAAATATAACACCGATTTCAATGAAACTTCTTCCATTAGCACCAAAGGGACGATGGTGAGTAAGGTGGGCCTAAAATTGTCGCGCTATCGTGTACCGTTTTGGCTGTAGTTCAGGAACAAACAAACAAACAAACGAGAGTTTTAGTATATAGATAAACTGGATCATTACAGATACTCTAATTTATAATCTTCCACAGTTTCATGTTAGTTTTTCTTTCAATTGAAAAACAGAGAATGTTATTCAACTACTTACTAGTTTAAAAAAATGGAAACATAGACCTAATCAAATAATCCTAATGTCTACAGTCATTTAGTTTATTTATTTTAGTTTATTATCAACATTTCATTTATCGTCACATGTACTGAGGTACAGTGAAAAGCTTTTGTTGCGTGCTAACCAGTCAGCGGAAAGACTATAAATGATTACAATTGAACCATCCACAGTGTACAGATACATGATAAAGGGAATAATGTGAATGGCGTTTAGTGCAAGATAAAGCCAGTAACGTCCAATCAGATAGTCCAAGGGTCTTCAATGAGGTAGATAGTAGTTCTGCTCTCTAGTTGTGGTAGGACTGAACCATCCTGAACCATCAGTCTTTCTGCTGACTGGTTAACATGCAACAAAAGCTTTTCACTGTACCTCGATACACGTGACAATAAATTAAACTAACTAACTCAGTCAGAAAATTATTCAGTGATAAAGAGTGGCTGAACACATTGAACATTTTCAAAAGAGAGAGATGATCAAAGTGGGTCAGTTTGGAGTTAGAAATAATAGTCATGCCTGACAAAACACAGCAGTCTTTCAAAAAAGTGACTAAAATATTGGGCTGGGCAATCTATGCCGATGTTATTCATACTTACTTCCAGAAACTAGTTGATATAAATCTTTATTAGACACATTCGCTAAATTAAAGGTCATGGAACAGATGAGGAGAACATGATGATATTGAGCAAGTATTCCAATTGTCAGACATGTTTAGTGATGTCCAGCAAGAATATGCAATGGGACCGCAGTTATGGGTGATGTATTAAATAGTTTTAACAATGGAATCTAGAATTTGTTTTCCAAGTTTGATATTCATTACAATGTTAGCAGCGTAGACGGAAGCATAAAATTCCAAGGAATTTGGAATTATGTGATAAGTAAAATTGTGGCAAAATATTTCTAGAATGATGAAATGTGTAATAATCCCTTAGCCCTTAAAAGAAAGGAATCACATCTGGAATTCCCCCTCGGAGGTGCTATGCAGATTTCATGGAATGGTACATCATCTTTAAAAGGGCCGCCCGGTGGCATGGTGGTAGAGCTACGGCCTTACAGTGCCAGAGACCTGGTTCAATTCTGGGTGCTTGTCCGTACGGAGTTTGTACATTCTCCCCATTACCTGTGCGGGTTTTCTCCGAGATCTTCGGTTTCCTCCCACACTCTAAAGACGTACAGGTTTGTAGGTTAATTAGCTCGGTATAAATGTAAAAATCATCCTTAGGGTAGTGTTGGTGTGCAGGGATCGCTGGTCAGAGCGGACCCAGTGGGCCGAAGGGCCTGTTTCGGCCTCTATATCTCTAAAACTGAAACAAATATCTAGAACTAAAAATTGAATTATTTAGGGAAGATTATAGAAAAAATTGACACAAAGTGCTGGGTCAGGCAGCATCTCTGAAGAACATGGATATGTAACTTTTCAGGTCGGGACCCTTCTACAGACAAGATTACGGAAACATTATTGCTGTTTTCCCTTGAATTTAGAAGATTTTAAGTACTTGGGAGAGGGCAAATTTGATTAAATTGTTCATGATATTCAGAGGAGCTAAAGGAAATTGATAGAAAAATATTATTTCTACTTGCAGAGGAGTCCAAGACTAACAGGGCAGCATCCAAATGTTAAAGCTAGGTCTTTTACAAGTGAAATTAGAAAACACCTAGTTTAGTTTAGAGATACGACGTGGAAACAGGCCCTTCGGCCCACCGGGTCTGCACCGATCACCGATCACCCGTTCACACACTAGTTTAGTTTAGAGATACATCGTGGAAACAGGCCCGTTTCCTGCCACATAATGTCATTGTTGCCAGGTCAATTGATAATATTAAATATGAGACTGTTTGATTTACTTCAGTGAAGACATTATGGGATATGGAGCAAAGATGGCTGCCTGAGGTTAAGTCACAGAGCTGCACTGGTTTGCAAATGGTTTACTCCTGTTCCCATATTCCTGGAATATCAATCAATCCCTACATAATATGGCATGTGACTCAAACAATGAAGCTGCTTGTTGAGGCAAAGTGATTGCCAAAGAGCAATCATGTACCCAGTTGACCGCATATCATCAATCCCATGATGCTTTCCAAGAAGGGCAGAGAAATCGTCAGAAGTTGTTCTCATAGGTTCTTCCTTTGAGAGTTAAAATGCTGATGAAGTGTCAGCTCATGCACATATAGTACTTGTTCTATTTCCCTGTTGGAGTGAAGGAAAATATGTACCTAACACAATTGGGATTTCTGGTCTTACAAAGTTCTCTTGGATTTCACCCCAATTCCTAATACCTATGTTCCTAAGATATGTGTTTTCTGCCAAGCCAATTACAGTGTTTCAGTCAATGCAATCTTCACTACCTCCTTTGGCTGACCGAGACTTTTGATCAATTTTAATATATCCGCGTTTATTTAATATTTCTGGAGGCCTCCAGGTCCTTTCAATTTTTCGTGTTAGGATGTTTTGCTCATTTTTATTTCCAATACTTTGAGGGGAAAAAAAGCTGAGTAAGCTTAATAATATCAACGAGAATAAAAACATTATCAAAGCAAATTCTCTTTTTGGACTGTGCCGTAATAAAGATTTTCAGAAAAAAAATCTCTGAACCACAAGGGTCTTTGAAGAGCAAAGGTTATCTCTTTACATTGGATTTGGAGCTCAATTTTGACTTCCTTTGCAAATCACTGTGAATGTCCAAATTTTCCACTCAATCCTCTGAGGACATTTGACTTAAATTGTTTTGTACAGTTGCTGGTGTGCAAATCTGTGCGTGCTGCAAATCTCTGCTCCAGATTATAGAATGAAAGGTAGCTCCACACTGGTTCCTCAATGCTGAATGTTAACCATTATTTGCCTTTTTTCATTGTCTCCCTTTTTTCCAATATGGTAATGATTGGCAGCGACAGCTTCTTCGCCCGCCCCAAATTGCGGGGCTTGGGTCGGCCCGCCGCGGACCTTTCACCGTCCGGCGCAGCGCTTCAATGTCGGGAGCCCCGACCGCCCCGATGTGGCAACTCCAACAGCCTGACCGCGGGAAAAGACGGCAGGGGAAGAGAAAAATACATTCTGGCCTTCCATCACAGTGAGGAGGGGACTGGAGGAGACTCACTGTGATGGATGTTTCTTTTGTTTGGTTTATGGTTGTATGTGTTATTGCATTTTTATTGCTTATTCTTATTGGTCTTATTGTTGAACTGCGGGTAATTTTTCATTTCACTACACATTTATGTGTATGTGACAAATAAATTGACTATTGACTATTGATGTACACCATGGATCTTAGTCCTTTAAAATAGACAGGATGTAAAAAGAAAACAACAAATAATCTCTAAGGCACCTATCTTCATTCTCATTTTGGGTTGTTTGATTAAACCTGCCATTTAGAATTAGACCTTTCAATAAAAACTTTGATGTATTAAATTTCACCCAGAGTTGTGAATCTGTGGAATTCTCTGCCACAGAAGGCAGTGGAGGCCAATTCAATGGATGTTTTCAAGAGAGAGTTGGATTTAGCTCTTAGGGCTAATGGAATTAATGGATATGGGGAAAAAGCAGGAACAGGGTACTGATTTTGGATGATCAGCCATGATCATATTGAATGGCGGTGCTGTCTCGAAGGGCCGAATGGCCTACTCCTGCACCTATTTTTCTGTTTCTATGTTTCTAAATGCTTCAATTGTTTACGAAAATCATGTGCTATGTTATGTAGCTGAGAACATCCATCACAGTGGCTCCTCCACATTCTCCACTGTGATGGAAAGCAATAAAGTCTTATCTTCTTTCCTCCTTTTCTCCCGCAGTCAGGGGAGTTGAACCATCCGCAGTCGGGGAGATTGAAGCTCCCACAGCCGGCGATCGAAGCTACCACGTCGGGGCGATCGAAGCTCCCGTGATCGGGGTGGTCAAAGCTCCCGTGATCGGGGTGGTCGAAGCTCCTATGGCTAGGAGCTCCTGAAGCTGGTCCCTAGCCAAGATGTTAAAGTCCGCAGGCCCCCATGGTTGGAGCTTCTGAGGTTGATCCCTGGCAAAAGGATCGCCAACTCCACGATGTTAAGTCTGCAGGCTCCCGCGGTTGGAGCTCCCAAGGTCTCAACAAGAGGTCGCAGTGCGGACGGAGATACGACACGGAAAAAGTGGCATCTCCGTCGAGGAAAGAGATTTTAAAAAGTTCCCCCCCCCCCCCCCCACCACCACCCCCACATAATATAAAACTAAAGATAAGCTAAAACATACGTTTTACAACAAACTAAAAACACAAAGAAGGAAAATGACGAGACAGACCATTGGCATGGCAGCCATCGTTCGACGGCCCTTGGTGGTACCTCTATTGTGTTCCTTCTTGCCCTCCTCTACTCCAGAAAGAACAAACCTAGCTTCTTCAATCTCTTCCCATAACATGATCTACTCCACCTGAGACCCTATCCTGGCGAATATCCTCGGGACCTTCTCCAGTGCTATCACATCCTTCCCGAACCCTGGCGACAGGAATTCTAACGTAACCCATTTTATTCTCCCATCAAATCTCCCCTGGATTTCTAAAACTCATCTACACACTAGAGTTAATTTACTGGGGCCAATTAACCTAACAGTGGCCACATTTTCAGGAATATGTACAACATTTGTTGAGTATTGAGTCGTGTTTTGGATGGTAGCCTAATGAGGTGTTTGAGGTTTTGTTCATTGAATCCAAGGGTGTGAGTTTTTTAATGTCACTGTATCTCTGGAGGACACAAATTGCACTAACAATATCAAATAAAGACTGATTGGTGTCTTTTCATTCTTGGCTGAGGCACTACATGTTTCTCAGAAACTGTAGAAGAAACGTTGGAATGATGTGCAAAGGTCATGTGGTTGCAGTGGCTTTAGTGAGATATTTTATGCATATAATTTGTATCTTTTATTCTTTCACACCATGCCCCATGTGGAAATAGATAATACTGAAGCAGGCTTCCAAGATCTGCAAGGGTACTTGTGTCTTGACAACTTAATTAGGTGACTGAAATGTTTCTGGCATAATGCTGGAAATGACATTGGCTACTTAAGTCATCTCTCTTGAAGCTTTCTATTCCACCCTTTTCTGGGATAGGCATACGGGCTTTAAAAACGTTATTCTTCTTGCTTAACCTGACATTACTTTCACCTAAACATCTCAGATTCTCAGCACTTTTGCTCAGTGCACTGTACATAAATATTGTTCTTCCTCCTCTCATTTTAATCCTCTCACGATCTTTGTACCCCCTTCTCATACAAGCATCTGAGCTTCCAGGCCCACACCCTACAAAATGCACTTGAGCACAGCAAAAAGGAGACATGAGATAGCTTTGGCATTAAAGATTGAGCAGAATCCAAAGGCATTCCACAAGAATGGGGGCAACAAAGGAACTAGGGAGAGATTACCCCCCCCCCCCCCCCCCCCCACTTAAAGATCAACAGGATATGAACTAAGGGAATGCAGTGGTTAGTGGTGATAATGATAAAAGGAATGCAAATGCTGGAAATGAATAGTGATGGTTGACAAATCTATTAGAAAGTTTTAAGGAAGTACGTAGTAGAGTATATGAGGGAGAACCCTGAGTGTGGCTTCTTTTATTTTAAATACAATCCCGCATTGAAGATCGCTGTACAAAGTTAGAGCACATGGAATTGGTGACATATTAGTGTGTATTGAGAATTGTTTAACATAGAGAGAACAATGAAGAAGAATTAATGGGACGTCTCAGGTTAGACGACCATGACAAATGGGTTACTGTAGGGATCAATGCTTATTCACTCATAATCTATATTAAGAATTCGGCTGAAGGGAGCTAACATAACATTTTGAAGTTTGCTGATGGCATAAAACTAAGTAAGAGTATAAGTAGCGATGAGAGTGCAAAGAAGCTTCAAGAGGACAAAGGCAAGTTATGTAAGAGGGCAGTAAGCTATTAGATAGAGCATAATACAGGAAATGTTGAGGTTATTCATGTCAGTAGTAAAAATAACAGAAATGCTGGGAATTTTTTAAAGCCTTTTCAAAAAAGCTTTTGGCACATTGGCCTTCACCAGTCAGAGTATTGAGTATAGAAGTTAGGAGGTCATGTTGCAATTATATAATATGTTGATGAGGCCACATTTAGAATATTGTGTTCAGTTCTGGGCACCATGTTGTAGGTAAGATGTTGTTAAGTTGGAAAGGGCGCAGAGTAGATTTACAAGAATGTTGCCAGGACTCGAGGGTCTGAGCTACAGAGAGAGGTTGAGCAGGCTGTTTCACGATTCCATGGAGCGCAGGAGGATGAGGAGTGATCTTACAGAGGTGTATAAAATCATAAGAGGAATAGATCGGGTAGATGCACAAAGTCTCTTGCCCAGAGTAGGGGAATCGAGAACCAGAGGGCATAGGTTTAAGGTGAAAGGGGAAAGATTTTATAGGAATCTGAAGGGTGACTTTTTCACACAAAGGGTGGTGGAACAAGCTGTTGGAGGAGGTAGTTAGGGCAGGGACTATTGCAACTTTGAAGAAGCAATTAGACAGGTTTAGAGGGGTATGGGCCAAATGTAGGCAAGAGGGACTAGTGTAGATGGAACATGTTGGTCTGTAGGGGAAATTTGGGCCAAAGGGCCTGTTTCCACACTGTATGACTCTATAGTGAGTGATTAGGAACGCAGTGTTCAGAAGGTACTTAGTGAACCAATACGCCCAGCACCCCTGAACTATGTCACAGAGAGGTAACATGCAGGTGAAGTAGAGAATTGGGAAGATAAATGGTATGTTGGTCTTCAATGCAAAAGAATCTGAGAACAAGATATCCTATCGCAATTGTATGGAACCTTTTGTGAGCCCACACCTGGAGTTTCCTTCCCTAATGAAAAATATATACTTGCCACAGAAAGATTGCAGCAAAGATTTACCCGGTTAGTTGCTAGAATGGAGGGGCCTATCTTATTAGTAAAGGTTGAGTGGGCTAGCTTCTCTATCCTGCAAGGCTGTGGAGGCCCAGTCAGTGATTGTATCCAAAATGTAGCTTTGCAGCTTTCAGGATATCAGAAGAGTTTAAGGGATATGAGGATAGGGCAGGAAAGTTGTGCAATTTCTCGTGTGTACTGCGGTGCTCAGAATTGGAAGAGGACTGGAACTAATGACCATAGCTGATGTTTTTTTGGAAACCTTCATTACTCTCTTTCCAACAATGAAACAAAAATTGGAAATGCTTTTACTTGGTTCCCAGTGGATGACTGTATCGAACGATGCAACGTGCCAGTTTCAGGGTATATTCTTGCCATTAGAAACACTTCCAAGAGGCAAGACTTTGCCTCTATTGTTACAAACACGGTCGAATTATACGAATGAACTTAAAAATTCAATTTTAAACCCAAATGTATACTTCAACATTTTAATTCCTGGTGTGGATTAAACTCTTAATGATCCAAACAATAAATGTGAGATATCAATAAAAAATTGTAGTATCAATTTCATTTATGCCTTTCATTGGCATACTTAAATTCATTGTCTTGCCCGAGTTCAAAGGAACTCCCACAACTGCTCCATTTTCAAGCCACCGTTATTAAACTCTTTTTTTCCCCCTCAACATTAAATAGATATAATGCTTAAATTTCTGTTCTCTCTAAGAATGCGTCACTTATAAATTCATTCGGACAATCCAAGAAAATCAGTGCGGGTCACTTGAAACCCACACCATCACAAGATTCAAGAACAGCGCCAGAGACCCAGGTTCGATCCTGACCTCAGGTGCTGTCTGTGGAGTTTGCACATTCTCCCTGTGACTGCGTGCGTTTACTCCGGGTGCTCTGGTTTCCTCCCACATTCCAAAGACATGCAGGTTTGTAGGTTAATCAATCTCTCTGTAAAATTGCCACTCGAGTGTAGGGAATGGATAACAGAACTAGTGTGAGTGGATGATCGCCAGTCAGCATGGACTCAATGGGCTGAAGGGCCTGTTTCCATGCTGTAATCTTTCAATCAATCGATCAAAACAGCTTCTTCAACACTGTTGTCAGACACTTGAACGGACCTCTCATACGCTATGGATGAATTCCTGAATTCCCAATCTAGCATTCAAGAGAGAGCTGGATAGAGCTCTTAAGGATAGCGGAGTCAGGGGGTATGGGGAGAAGGCAGGAACGGGGTACTGATTGAGAATGATCAGCCATGATCACATTGAATGGCGGTGCTGGCTCGAAGGGCCGAATGGCCTCCTCCTGCACCTATTGTCTGTTGTCTACCTCGTAGTGGTCCTTGCACTTTTTTTACCTGCACTTTCTCTGTAGCTTTAACACTATATACCATAGTCTCTTTCCTTCCACTTTTGTGTGAGCCACTGAACTAATGTATGGTATAATATGCATGAACAACTCACAGAACAACGTTTTCACTGTATCTTGGTCTATGTGACAATAGTAAGCCAATACTGACACTAATATCAAGTAGAAACCCACGCAGGTCACGGCGAGAATGTACAAACTCTATACAGACAGCACCCGTAGTCGGGATCGAACCTGAGTCTCCGGCGCTGCAGGCGCGGTAAGGCAGCAACTCTCCCGCTGCGCCACCATGCCTTGCCGTGCCGTGCACAATGCCTTTGTCTGCAATTCTAATTAAAAAGAAACCCACAAACATTCAAGAGAAAATAGTGTCATTGAACTGGTTGGAGAAAACACAAAGGAAATAGGAAATGAATGGGCCAAAGTGACCACAAGCATCTAAAATGTTTCAGTAATGCCCAATTATGAAATTAGTTGGAGCACAATAAATGTCTGGAGATTTTTAAATGGATAATAAGTTTAATGAGGTAGAAATGGTTACTAATGTAAAAAGGTAGTGAAACATTAAAACATGGGTAACTCTTCTCTTCGGAAGTTGAATATTTTAAAGTATCCAATTACCCATAGGGAAGCAATTTTGAAAACAAAGAGTTAAAAAAAAATCCAGATTATAATCTCATGTTCTACTGCCATCAAATATGCACTTTTTAAAATTCATCCTTATGGACTTATTGTGTAGGAAGGAATTGCAGAACCGGGTTATACACCGAAGATAGACACAAAATGCTGGGGTAACCCAGCGGGACAGGCAGGCAGGCAGCATCTCTGGAGAGAAGGAATGGGTGAGGCTTCGGGTCGAGACCCTTCTTCAGACCTTATGGAATTCTTATGGAATTACTGTTTAGTACTTCACACCAGTCCGTAGAATACATCAGAATGCTGGCTGGTTCCATCATCTTTATTTCTCTTCTCCTCTGCACCCGCTGTTCTCTCTTACCACTTGTAACACAGGGAGTGCAATGGCAACATCAGATTGATTCTTGGTACAGATGGTTGTTAAGGAAATATTATCGAGACTAGACTGTCAGCTGACCTTACGGTGGAAGGAGGATTATTGAGAGCATTGGACACAGCAAAGCCAATACGGTCAGACAAGATTGCTGTGCTCTGAGAGACTCATGTAGAAATATCCTGGAGCTTGGATAATTGACCGTGAGCCACCACAACCATTTTAAAGAAAGAGAACGTATATGACATTGGTAAGACTGCACTTAGAGTATTGTGTTCAGTTCTGGGCACCGTGTTATGGGAAAGATATTGCTTGTAAGGGTGCAGAGAAGATTTACAAGGATGTTGTCAGGACTAGAGGGTCTGAGCGAGAGGCAGAGGTTGAGTAGCTGGGACTCTATTCCTTGGAGCGCAGGAGGATGAGGGGTGATCTTATAGAGGTGTATAAGATCATGAGAGGAATAGATCGGGTAGATGCACAGAGTTTCTTGCCCAGAGTAGGTGAATCGAGGACCAGAGGACATTGGTTTAAGATGAAGGGGAAAAGATTAAATAGGAATCTGAGGGGTAACCTTTTCACACAAAAGGTGGTGGGTGTATGAAACAAGCTGCCAGATGAGGTAGTTGAGGCAGGGACTGTCCCAACATTTAAGAAGCAGTTAGAAAGGTACGTGGATTGGACAGCTTTGGAGGAATACGGACCAAATGCTGGCAGGTGGGACTAGTGATGCTGGGACATGTTGGTCGGTGTGGGCAAGTTGGGTTGCAGGGCCTGTTTTCACTCTATATCACTCTATGTCTCTATGACTGTATCTGACATCAACTATTGGAATATTTGTCTTGGATGCCTACTAACTTCAATTTCCTTGATGCCACATTCAGTCACAAATGACATGGATGTCCAGGGTAGCCACTCACGCTTCAACTCTGGAATTCTACTTTTGGGTCTCTGTTTGGACCATGGCCACCCTGAAGGGTGGAAGATGGCAGATCAATGGAAAAATGTCAGGAGAGTGGGATCAACTGGTTGCTCTCACACAAAGCCAGTACACATTCACTGGGCCGAATGGCCTGCTTCCTTGCTGCATCACACTGTGATTCTGCGATATGATCTCTACTATGTCATATCATGTCTGTTCCGACAAAATATCATCCCAGCAGTTACTCGCCTCTTGAGTTCTCTCTCCACTGGCTCCCAGTATGGTACAGATTCAACTTCAAGCTCCTCCTATTCACATCCCCCCCCATATCAAAAATCTTCTAACCCACCACTGTATCTCCAGGTCCCTCAGGTCAGCCGACTTGGGGCTACTCACTATCCCGCGGTCTAGGCTTAAGCTCAGGGGTGACCGCGCTTTTGCGGTTGCAGCTCCTAGACTGTGGAACAGCATCCCTCTCCCCATCAGAACTGCCCCCTCCATCGACTCCTTTAAGTCCAGGCTCAAAACCTATTTCTACTCCCTAGCGTTTGAGGCCCTCTGAGGGGGCGCTGTGAACTGCTTATATATGTGCTGTTATGTTTGTGTGCCATTGTATGTTCGTTCTTAGTACCTGAACTGATGAACAGCACTTTGGTCAACGTGGGTTGTTTTTAAATGTGCTATACAAAAAAATTGACTTGACTTGACTAGAAGGAGAGAGGGCAGGAGAATGGGGTTGAGAGGGAAAGATTGATCACTCAGCCATGACTGAATGGCAGCGTAGACTTGATGGGCCGAATGGCCTAATTATGCTCCTAGAACTTATGAAGTTATGAACTTATTTCTACTACATTATTGTAGGAAAGTTAAAGAGAGGGTGTTCGATTCTTGCTTAAAACTAAAACAAATCAAAACTGTCATCGACAATTTTGTTAGTATGTTATAAACTGATGTAAGTTGTGCACAGTTTCTATTTTCTTACAGATGAAAATACACCCCTAGTTAAAACCACAGGTATCACAATGTTTGCACATGGCAATATATTTGTTACGAATGTAGTTTCACACCTAGGAATGTCGTTTCAGAATTCAAAATAAAACATTTATATAGAAATAAAAGATATCATGGAAATGTTCGATCTCTTTTGTTTCCCCACACTTTCCCATCATTCTGCTCTGCTAGAACCAAGCCCCCCCCCCCGATATTGCCTTCAATATTGTTTCTGCACCACAGCCTCTTGTCAGCGATAGTTTCTCTCAGAGGCCCGGGTTATGGCCTCCCACCACTTGGGTTGAGCACGTGAACTGGAGTTACGTAGATGAGGCCAAGGTAACGGGGCAGAGTTCTACGCCTAACTTGCCACCAGACCTATTTTCGTCTGTTTTTTATACTGGTGAGGCAAGATACCTGCAGACTTACTGACTGCCACACTTATGCAACTATTGTTTTGTGCATCCCCAGTGTTCCTGCTGTGACATCTAGCCCACTTACAAATCACACTGTAGTCAAGTTAACTTCCATTCTGTGGAAGACGCACATCCTTAGCCTCAAATATAAATTCAGTAATGTGCAGTCACGCAAATGAATAAAATGTTACTTTTGCAATCCAAAAGAACTCTAAATCTGTTTTTATTAAATTGCTCTTGACTGGCAGATTTGTGGGGTCTTGGTAGGGGGTCTTCTGGGGGTTCGTATGTTTGCAGCATCAGGGAAAATCACTGAGAGATCAAAATTTCATGGGAGCCAAGAGAAAATTATATTCTTGCTCTTTAATGGATGACTTGACGATTTGTGGCATTTGTTGAAACGCACATATAAAAACAGTCATTTAGGGTTACCAATAGAATGCTCAGGGGGCAACCTACTGAATCAAAGTTTCAATTAATGATTTGGAAACCTTGGACAGTGCGTGCTTCAATTTCCAATGTAGCCTTGGTGGTGATGTGAAGGATGGGTGGGGGTTTGCAAAAGATTAAGCAATGGAATCAAGTACATTAAACATTTACTTTTGCAAATCCCTGTAGTTTGTGTGACACTGTACAATGCCCTCTCTCTCTCCCCCCCTCTATCTCCCCCCTCTCTCTCCCCCCCCTCTCTCCCCCCTCTCTCTCCCCCCTCTCTCTCCCCCTCTCTCTC